>NC_041229.1:35512295-35537556 GCF_002837175.3 Physeter macrocephalus
ATAGTATCTTGTCATCTGCAAACAGTGACAGTTTTTCTTCTTCTTTTCCAAGTTGTATTACTTTTGCTTCTTTTTCTTATCTGATTGTTTGGCTAGGACTTCCAAAACTATGTTGAATAATAGTGGTGACAATGGACATCCTTGTTTTGTTCCTGATCTTAGACGAAATGCTTTCAGTTTTTCACCATTGAGAATAATGTTTTCTGTGGGTTTGTTATATATAGCCTTTGTTATGTTGAGGTAGGTTCCCTCTGTGCCCACTTTCTGGAGAGTTTTTATCATAAAGCAGTGTTGAATTTTGTCAAAAGCTTTTTCTGCATGTATTGGGATGATCATATGCTTTTAATCCTTCAATTTGTTAATATGGTGTATCACATTGATTGATTTGCATATATTGAAGAATCCTTGCATCTCTGGGATAAATCCCACTTGATCATGGTGTATGATCCTTTTAATGTGTTGTTGGATTCTGTTTGTTAGTATTTTGTTGAGAATTTTTGCATCTATATTCATCAGTGATATTGGTCTGTAATTTTCTTTTTTTGTAGTATCTTTGTCTGGTTTTGGTATCACGGTGATGGTGGCCTCATAGAATGGGTTTGGGAGTGTTTCTTCCTCTGCAATTTTTTGGAAGAGTGTGAGAAGAATGGGTATTAGCTCTTCTCTAAATGTTTGATAGAATTCACTTGTGAAGCCATTTGGTCCTGGACTTTTGTTTGTTGGAAGTTTTTTAATCACAGTTTCAACTTCATTACTTGTGATTGTTGTGTTCATATTTTCTATTTCTTCCAGGTTAAGTCTTGGAAAGTTATATCTTTCTAAGAATTTGTCCATTTCTTCCAGGTTGTCCATTTTATTGGCATAGAGTTGCTTGTAGTAGTCTCTTAGGATGTTTTATATTTCTGCAGTGTCTGTTGTAACTTCTCCTTTTTCATTTCTAATTTTATTGATTTGAATCCTCTCCCTCTTTTTGTTGATGAGTCTGGATAATGGTTTACCAATTTTGTTTATCTTCTTAAAGAACCAGACTTTAATTTTATTGATCTTTGCTATTGTTTTCTTTGTTTATATTTTATTTATTTCTGCCCTGATCTTTATGATTTCTTTCTTTCTACTAACTTTGGGTTTTGTATGTTCTTCTTTTTCCTGTTCCTCTACATGTAAGGTAAATTGTTTATTTGAGATTTTTCTTGTTTCTTGAGATATGCTTGTATTGCTATAAACTTCATTCTTAAAGTTGCTTTTGCTGCATCCCATAGATTTTGGATCATCGTATTTTCGTTGCCATTTGTCTCTAGGTATTTTTTGATTTCTTTTTTGATTTCTTCAGTGATCTGTTTGTTATTTAGTAATGTATTCTTTAACCTCCATGTGTTTGTGTTTTTTACGATTTTTCCCTGTAATTGATTTCTAATCTCAGAGCATTGTGGTCAGAAAAGATGCTTGATACAATTTCAATTTTCTTAAATTTACTGAGGCTTGATTTTTTACCAAAGATATGATCTATCCTTGAGAATGTTCCATGTGCACTTGAGAAGAAATTGTAATCTGCTGTTTTTGGATGGAATGTCCTATAAATATCATTTAAATATATCTGGTCTATTGTGTCATGTAAAGCTTGTCTTTCCTTATTAATTTTCTGTTTGCATGATCTGTCCGTTGGTGTAAGTGAGGAGCTAAAGTCTCCCACAATATTGTGTTACTGTTGATTTCCTCTTTTATAGCTGTTAGCAGTTGCCTTATGTATTGTGGTGCTACTATGTTGGTTGCATATATATTTTTAATTGTTATATCTTCTTCTTGGATTGATCCCTTGATCATTATGTAGTGTCCTTCCTTGTCTCTTGTAACATTCTTTATTTTAATGTCTTATATGAGCATTGCTACTCCAGCTTTCTTTAGATTTCCATTTGCATAGAATATCTTTTTCCATTCCCTCACTTTCAGTCTGTATGTGTCCCTAGGTCTGAAGTGGGTCTCTTGTAGACAACATATATATGGGTCTTGTTTTTCTATCCATTCAACGAGCCTGTGTCTTTTGGTTGGAGCATTTAAAGACCGTGTGTCTTTTGGTTGGAGCATTTAATCCATTCACTTAAGGTAATTATTGATATGTATGCTCCTGTTACCATTTTCTTAATTGTTATGTGTTTGTTTTTGTAGGTCCTTTTCTTCGGTTGTAGCTTCCTCCCTTTCATCACTTTAAATATATCATGCCACTACCTTCTGGCTTGTGGAGTTTCTGCTGAGAAATCAGCCATTAACCTTATGGGAGTTCCCTTGTATGTTATTTGTTGTTTTTTGCTTGTTCCTTTCAATAATTTTTCTTTGTCTTTAATTTTTGTCAATTTGATTAGTATGTGTCTCGGCACGTTTCTCTTTGAGTTTATCCTGCCTGGGACTCTGCGTTTCCAGGACTTGGGTGGCTATTTCCTTTCCCATCTTAGGGAAGTTTTCAACTATAATCTGTTCAAATATTTCCTCGGGTCCTTTCTCTCTCACTTCTCCTTCTGGGACCCCTATAATGCTAATGTTGTTGCACTTAATGTTGTCCCAGAGGTCTCTTAGGCTGTCTTCATTTCTTTTCATTTTTTTGTCTTCATTCTGTTTCATGGCAGTGAATTCCACCATTCTGTATTCCAGGTCACTTACCTGTTCTTCTGCCTCCATTATTCTGCTATTGATTCCTCTAGTGTATTTTTCATTTTTAGTTATTGTATTGTTCATCTCTGTTTGTTCTTTAATTCTTGTAAGTGTTTGTTCTTTAATTCTTCTACGTCTTTGTTAAACATTTCTTGCATCTTCTCGATCTTGCCTCCATTCTTTTCTGATGTCCTGGATCATTTTACTCTCATTATTCTGAATTCTTTTTCTGGAAGGTTGCCTATCTCCACTTCATTTAGTTGTTTTTCTGGGGTTTTATCTTGTTCCTTCATCTGGTACATAGTCCTCTTCCTTTTCTGTCTTTCTGTGAATGTGGTTTCTGTTCCACAGGCTGCAGGATTCTAGCTCTTCTTGCTTCTGCTCAAGTCTTACATGACTTCTTATGAAGTATTTGTTTAAAAATGAACATTGAACAATTATTGTGAACTTACAATAATGAAAATATCAATCTTGCTTGTTATGTAAATTCAACACTTATTTTTATACATTTATGTCAACATAAATTATATCAATATGTATTTTAATTTGAATCATATAATCTTTAGATAATTTCAATTAAATATTTCAAAGATTCAATTTTTAGTAGTTAGTAAATAAGTTAAATATATTTTAAGTAGGAATAATTCATATCCTGATGTCCATGCAAGCCAAGTGCTAGATTTTCAACTAACCTGTAATTAAAATGCCTGTGTTCAAATGGAAAAAAAAAAACTGGAATCTTAATACATGGAAAATCAAGTAGAGGAAAGAAGAAAGGAAGAAAAGAATGAAATGAAAGAGAAGAGAGAAAAAAAAGTGAGAAAGGAAGGAAGGAAGAAAGTAATAGAAATACTCCCCTAAATACTTTATACATACTACTTTACTCTATCTCAGACTCCCACAAAGTAAACACTATTGGTACCACCGTTTAAAAGATGAGAAAACAAATGCAGAGTGAGTTCATGTAACATCCCCAGAGCATATAGTCCAAGAATCATAGAACAATAATTTGAACCAAGGCAACCTCATACCAAAATTAAAACTCTTAACCACTCTATACTACTGTCTTTATCACAGGTGAGAAAATATAAGATGCAGTAGCATTATCAGTGCCCTTCAATTAGCAAGCATATTTCAAGTAATGTTTCAGCAACCTCCTCCTTAATAAAGTGATCTCAATGGAAAATACTTGGCTTTTGAATCAGGTAAGCCTGATTTCTCTTCTCAAGTTGGCACACCAAAACTCTTAAAACTCATTTTACTTATTTAAACTTATTTAAGCTGTGATTCTTAATTAAGTACTAAGATAAGGTGTTTCAGCAAATAGTTTGACAAGGTAAATATATTTAGTCAAATAGAATTAGTTTGAATATTGGCTTTGCCACTCTCACTTTGGATAAATTGTTAGTCACTCACTCTGAGTATATAATATGAGAATAGTCTTAATTATTTTATTAAACTATTATCAGTATTAAATAAGATAAAATAGTAAATGTAATATAACAATGTGTGCAAAGTTCAAAACAGTGTACCTAAATCAGAGATAGCATTTGATAAATTTCAAAATGTACAGTTACTGATTAAAATTTCCTTGGGATTCTTCATTCTTTTAAAGTATGAGAATAATTCTATATATCTCACAGCTGAATTGTGGTAAGATTTAAAAGTGGAGTGCACTTAGGTATCTAGAGATAGAACAGTGCCTGCCACATGTTTGGTACTCAGAATACATAATTGTCTTCCTTCATGTATCTCTTATTTATACTTTAATTAACTTTGATTTCCAACTGGTAGGTAACATTCCCATATTACTCAACATGTCAATTTGCTGCCTATCTTCCTAGGAATCTCCCCAACCAAGCTCTGTTACGTGCTTTATTATAAAAAGAATCCATATGTTGTCTCAGTAGCATCCACTTGGAAAAGTAAGTTGACAGCAAACTGAACATGCTGTTTCTCTTACATAAAAACATTATCTTAGATTACAAAGTCATAATATAGCAATTTCTTAAAATAAACATATAACTGAAACTGTGTCATCAAAACCAGGGTTCAGGAAACTTTTTCTCTAAATAAGTAAATAGTAAATATATTAAGTCATATGGTTGCTATTACAAATAATAAACTTGGCCATTGCAGCTTGTATGCTTCTATAAGGAATATATTGTTTTATAATGGTAGAACTTTCCTCCAATTATATTTTATTTACAGAATTAGAATGTGGGCTCTATTAGGCACACAGATCACAGTTTCTCATCCTTGACCAATATCAGTGGTTTAATTGAATTGTGGAATAAGGAATTGACAATTTATTCAAAAAAAACTTATTTAAGACAAAAAAAAAATAACAGAAGTTACCATCATCAATATCATTGATTAAAAACTCTTCATGGACAAGGAAGTGGTTTTTGTGGTATTTTATGTTTTTGTAGAGTAGATGTTCAATAATTATATATTAATTCATTTAGTCATAAGGGAATATTTACTGAGTGCTTAAGGTATGAATAAATGAACTAGTACTTTGATTCCATCTCAAATAAATTTTGGCATAGCATTAAAAAGGCAGTAATTCTTCTAGCTTTTCTGTAGACATTGAAGAGAGGATATAGTTCCTACAAATAATTCTGATCTTCCTAAATAGGCACTGAATATGGGGTATAGAAACATATCAAAAGGGACAAATAATAAATGTTTACCTGGTTAATAAGGATCAGAACTGGGTGTATAATGTTAAATAATTTTTGAGACAGGAAAGCAGTAACAGTTCTAGAGGTTTGTTATGATAGCTAGGAAAGGGTTTGAGAAAAATTGTCATGTGAAACAGAGAGAAAAATCACAAATATATGTGGAAGTCAAAGTTGCATGACTAGAAGTTAAGCGCAATTTGAATAAACATTATTAATCATAGGCTTAAAGGAAAAAAGGTTGAATAATAGAAAAGAAAACATTTAAACTGAGTGTCTACAATGTATTAAGACATTTGAGTAATGAAAACTTTACCTTTTTGCTTGGTTCTTTGGCTTATTTTTAATCAGAAAATGAAATATTATCCCACTACAATAAAAAAATACTTAAAAATTCAGATATGGTTTTATCATACATTTTACCCAACCAATCAAAATACTTTGAATATCCTAGAGAAAGAGGACTTTGACCAGAAGTTTGGATAATATAATGAAGTCAAGGTTAGAATGGAAGCAGACCTTAATTTAAATTATAACAAAGGAATAAAAGAAGATACAAAGACAAAAGTAGGATGAATGATCAATGGATCCCTGACTTAATTTGCTGTGGCTATATATAGTGACTCTGTTTCTGGTAGAAAAGTCAATTTTAGTAGAAAAAATGATTAGCTTTTAATGAACAAATTTCCCTGACTGAATTATGAATGCTTAAATTTATTCCTAGGTATTTATGAACCCAGAAAAGAAAAAAAAAGTAGAAATGATTTCAGAACACAACTGGATATAAAATACAATTTGTAAATGTTATTAAAAGATACCATTTTAACAACTCTGGGGTAAAAAATTTGAAATAGAAGAAATTAATTTGGACAGAACTAGATCTAATAATAAAATGAACTACAGAAGGAGCTTTTGAAGGATTCATACAAGCAGGTAGAAGATTTGAATTATGAATTGAAGATATTTGTTATACAGAAAGATGTCACTGGATCTAGATTGAGCAAATGTTGATGAGTTGATTTAGAAAATACTCTATCTAGTAATATGTAGGTGGATTTTATTTCAGACCCTAAATAATTTAGGTCAATTTCCCACAAGATATACTGACCAAAATTGAGCAAGACTAGATTGTTTCTCTAGGAAAAAGTATGAACTTTATCATACTACTCAATAACAACAATGACAGCAACAACAAAAACCAATTGAAAAATGGGCAGAGGGCCTAAATAGACATTTCCCAAAGCATATATACAGATTGCCAATAGACACATGAAAATATGCTCAACATCACTAATTATTGATACTAGAGAAATGCAAATCAAAACAACAATGAGAGGGGCTTCCCTGGTGGCGCAGTGGTTGCGCGTCCGCCTGCCGATGCAGGGGAACCGGGTTCGCGCCCCGGTCCAGGAGGATCCCACATGCCGTGGAGGAGCTGGGCCCGTGAGCCATGGCCTCTGATCCTGCGCGTCCGGAGCCTGTGCTCCGCAACGGGAGAGGCCACAACAGAGGGAGGTCCGCATACAACAACAACAACAAAAAAAAAACAATGAGATACCACCTCACACCAGTCAGAATGGCCACCATTTAAAAGTCCACAAATAGGGTGGGAGGGTGACGCAAGAGGGAGGGGATATGGGGATACATGTATACACATAGCTGATTCACTTTGTTATACAATAGGAATTCACACAACATTGTAAAGCAATTGTACTCCAATAAAGATGTTAAAAAAAAATCCACAAATAACAGATGTTGGAGAGGATGTGGAGAAACGGGAATCCTCTTATGCTGTTGGGGGGAATGTATCAATAAATTGGTGCAATCACTATGGAGAACAGTATGGAGGTTCCTCAAAAAACTAAAAATAGAATTGCCATATGATCCTGCAATCTCAGTCCTGGGCATATATGTGGAGAAAACTATAATTTGAAAAGATACATGTACTCCAATGTTCACTGCAGCAATATTCAGTATAGCCAAGACATGGAAACAACCTAATGTCCATCAAGAGATGAATGGATAAAGAAGATGTGGTACATATATACAATGGAATACTATTCTGCCATAAAAAAATCGAATAATGCCATTTGCAGCAACATGGATGGACCTAGAGATTATCATACTAAGTGAAATAAGTCAGAATGAGATAAACAAATACCATATGATATCACTTATATGTGGAATCTAAAATATGACACAAATGAACTTATCTACAAAACAGAAACAAACTTACAGACATAGAGAACAGATGTGTGGTTACCAAGTGGGAGAGTGGGTGAGGGAAGAATGGAATGGGAATTTGGGATTAGTAGATGCAAACTATTATATATAGAATGGATAAACAACAAGGTCCTACTGTATAGCACAGGGAACTATATTCAATATCCTGGGATAAACCATAATGGAAAAGAATATAAAAAAGAATATATACATATATGTATAACTGAATCACTTTGCTGTACAGTAGAAATTAACACAGCCTTGTAAATCAACTATAATTCAATAAAATAAATTTTAAAAAATAAAAGAAGTATGAGCTTTAAACTCCACAGTATTATGAAAGAATAAAGTGTCCCCATAAAAATAGGAGCAGAAAGAATAATTAATATACCTAAGTCAGCCATATTCAAATTTCTGGTCAATGTCATAAAACATGAGAAAATAATAAAACAGAAATATTTGATAAGAGAAGTAAAAATCATTTCTATTTGAGAATAATGTGATTCAATAATAAGAAAACTAAACAGTTGATTAAAGATAATAGAAGTTTATGAAAAAACTAAACATTTTTTAAATGATCAAAATAATCAGTAGGGAAATACAAACTGTTAAAAATGTGGGAAAAGAAAAATTGCACAAATTGAGAGAATCTAATTTATGAAAGGAAGAATCTAAACGTAGTACATATGTTTTTTCTTCTCAAATCAATATATGGTTTCAGCTTAACTCTAGTTAGTAGTAATTGGGCTATGGGGGGGAATATTTTTAATTCTATAGAATAATTTGCTCTCTATAAGAACATAACATTTATCTGGAAGACACATTTGGCCCTTTATATCCACAGTTCCCCATTCATGGATTCTAGTAATGTTACATATTTACTGAAAAATAGCCATGTATACCAATACCCATACTGGTCAAGGGTCAACCTGTATTCTTTAATTTCTTTCCATAATGCTTTGTAGTTTTCAGTGTAAAATTATTTCATATATTTTGTCAGATTCATCCTTAAATATTTCATATTTGTAGATACTATTGTAACTTAGCATTTTTATTTTTACTTTTTCTTTCCAGTTGTTGGAATCATTGTTAGGATACAGAAACACAATTGCTTCTCATAGGTTGATCTTGTGGCTGATCAGTGATCTGATAAGATCACTTAGTAAGTGTAGTAACTAATTTATAGATTTCATAACATTTCCTATGTAGATGATTGTGTCATATTTGAATAAAGACATTTTTATTCTTTCCTTTCTAGTTTTTATTTTTTTTAATTTATTTTTTTCTTATTGCATTGGCTAGAGCATCCTGTACTATGTTGAGTAGAAGTGTTGCGAACAGTCATCCTTGCCTTATTTCTGATCTTGGGAGAACAACATTCAGACTTTCATTCTGAATTCCTGAAATAAGCCCAAATTTATCATGATTGATGAACATTTTCATATATTGTGGCTTTAATTTGCTAAAAATTTGCAAGAATTTTTTTCTTCTATGTTATGAAGGATATTGTACTGTAGTATTCTTTTCTTGTATGGTCTTTGTCTGGTGTTAGTATCAGTATTTCTGGGCTCATAAAATTAGTTGTATATTCTCTCATCCTCAATGTTTTAGAGGAGATTTTGTAAAATTAGCAATTTTTTCTTAAACATTTGGCACAATTCACCAGTAAAACCACTGAGCATGAGAGTTTTTTTGTGAAAATGTTTTAATTAAAAATTCAATTTATTTACTAGAGATAGAGCTATTGTTGCTTGTTATGTGCATTTGTTGCTTTCTTCCTTACTAAGAGACCCCTGATTTTGATTGTGTATAAACATACCCAGTTAAACATATTTGCCTTCCCAGACTCCTTTTCAGATAGGAGTGACCCATGTGACATTTTTCTGGCCAATGAGATATAGATAGAAGTCTGCTAGGCATTTTAGAAGAAGGTTTTTCTTTCAAAACACAAATCCTACTTCTCCACCACTTCCTTTTACATATACCCAAGACAAAAGCTAAATTGTATGCATGATGGAACAAAAAGAAGGAATAAGAATCTTTGATTATATACTTGATTAGCTGTAATATCCTTAGCTACTCCTGAAAACCCAAAACTTTTTAAACAATCTGGATTTTTACATAATGATATGTTAATTACATATGAATAATTACTCATATCAAGTACTTAGATTAAATCTGTAAGCTATTATTATTATTATTATTTTTTGCAGTACGTGGGCCTCTCACTCTTGTGGCCTTTCCCGTTGTGGAGCACAGGCTCCGGACGTGCAGGCTCAGTGGCCATGGCTCATGGGCCCAGACGCTCCGCGGCATGTGGGATCCTCCCGGACCGGGGCACAAACCTGTGTCCCCTGCATCGGCAGGCGGACTCTCAACCACTGCGCCACCAGGGAAGCCCCCTATTATTCTTTATTTTAAGTGTTATTCTATTTTTGTTTTCATTTCCAGTTGCACATTTAGTAGAGTTTCATATCAATTTACTATTTTGATATTTTCTAAAATATCACATTATAAGTTCAATATTTTGTAAATCTTTTTGCATGTGGCCTGGCCATTATATCTTTCTATTCTCAAAATTTTAAAACAAATAATTAAATAAGTATTCAAAATACATACCATTCTCTGAGATAGTAAACAAATGTTCAGGTTCACATAGAAATCTCAGAATCACAATATACTGGTTTTGGCTATCATCACTTATAAAATAAAATTATTGAGTTTTTGGACTTGAGTATTTCCTGGTTACATTCATTGCAGAAAATCATAAGCATCTGAATTTGAGGAAACTTCTCTCTGTTAGATAGATAGATACAAATAGATAGCTGTGAACTTTCAAAGATGTGAATGTGCGTTTCATGTCTAATCCATAAGTTAGTTCACGTGTCTGGCGTACATTGTCATACGTCCATCCTCTACAAGTGGTTGTGTTTTGTATACTTTACTGTACACTATTTTATATAGTACAGTAGTATGGTATCTTTATTTCAAGACCAGGATGTCCAGAAGCAAGCGTAAGAGATTCATGACACAGGAAATGGCAAGGGGATTTCCTTTATTTGAGAAGGCACTGTTAGTTTTTGAGGCACAGGACCCGAATGTAGAATAGTACATGAAGGTTGCAGCAGGCTTTCAGAAGGCAACCCAGTGCTACCATGTCATCTGTGATGAGAAGAAAAAAAAGCTACTACCCAGACATCACTGGATCATTTTTTCAAGAGGGTAGATAGAACTGAATCCAGCAAGGAACCAGAACCTGTGCTATCAACGTCAGGCATGAGTGAAATTGCAGCTTGCCCTTAGTCTCCTATTCCTTCAGCTCTACCATCTCCCACCTCCTCTCCCTCCTCCAGTCAGTAACTCTTCTTGCCTCTTCACTCGATGCCAGCCCCTGTGTGCCAGCTGTTGTACTATACTACTGTACTTTCCAAGGTACTGTAATGTAAGATTAAAAATATTTTCTTTATTTTTTGTGTTTGTTTTTTATGTATTATTTGTGCAAATGTATTATAAACCTATTACAGTATTGTACAATATAGCTGATTGTGTTAGTTGGGTACCAAGGTTAACTTTGTTGGACTTACGAACAAATTGGACTTATGAACATGCTCTCGGAATGGAATTCATTTGTATATATGGGATTTAAGGTACAAAAAGTCATTAAATGAAGAATCAGGTCACAACTAGTATGTGTCATATAAATCAATTCTTATTAAAGGTATGATATAAACCATGTGAAAATTAGAGTTACACAAATAAAATTATGTTTTATGTGATATCATGTATTTTGTTATGTTATTTACATTAGGCTATATTACAAGAGAATACCAGAAATATCTGGAAGGAATTTTACCAAAACATTAAGTGATATACTTCCAGGTGATTTTTCAATTTATTTAGATTTTCAGTACTATCTGTATATATTTTTTAAATATATTACTAATTAATCATTCATAACAATGGAATTAAAACCTTCAATTACAGTTTAAGTTTTGTTTGTTGCCAGGAAGATCAAGCCTAGGATGTTCCCATGCACTTTGTTGCTGATTTAAAATGAAATTAAAGAGTTGAACGTGTAAGTATTTAATAGGCATGGGTTTTAGAGAACTCAATGACTATTTGGAGATATAAGGCAATTTGTTTAGGTATACTTGGCCTCCAGAATGCATGGAGGAAATTTGGCATAGAAGAAAGTCAAGGCAGGTTGAGGTTGGAGAGGAAATAAGACCAAGCTTGTCTAATACAAGAGCACTAGGGATAACTGATAGCCAGAGAGTGTTCATTTCCCAACCATGGAAAGGGATGAAAGACATGGCTATTGATCAAACTCAAAATTCTTACTAGAGTTTTTTGTTTTGTTTTGTTTTGTTTTTGTTGTACGCAGGCCTCTCACCGTTGCGGCCTCTCCCATTGCGGAGCACAGGCTCCGGACGCTCAAGTTCAGAGGCCATGGCTCACGGGCCCAGCCGCTCCACAACATGCGGGATCCTCCTGGACCGGGGCACGAACCCGTGTCCCCTGCATCGGCAGGTGGACTCTCAACCACTGCGCCACCAGGGAAGCCCAAGTGTTTTATTATAAAGATATTTTCATCCTGATTCACTCAGAGACTCTCTAAGAATTGTCATTGTTGACAGTCTAGTCAGCAATTTAGCCTTTTCTGTCTTGTGTTTTATTACCTGCTCAACAAATCCTACCACACTGACTCCCCATAATTTTATTGACTTCCTACCTTGTTGCTTTCAATCATACTGTCTTTCTGAAATGGCTTTATGTCCTTTATCAACTTCTAAAGTTTTACTTCCAATGCAATGACTTCCCTCATTACCTTGAGGGTGAATTACTTGCTTCCTTCTCTGTGATCCAGCAGAATTATTTTAGAGACCAGTGTGATAGAAATTGCACATTACATCACATTGTAGTTTAGAGAAAACATGGAACTTGAGAGCTTACAATTGTGTCTGGCAGGTACTAGCCATTTTAAATAAATAATTTCATTTAAATGTGTGATAATTCTTCATATATGGACTAATGTATTATGTCAATTTTGTAGATGATAAAATTTAAGCTGGAGAGTAAAATAAACTCACTCAGAGCCACAGAGCTGATATATGGTAAAACAAGAGGTGGACTCTCAACCACTGCGCCACCAGGGAAGCCCTAGAGTTTTATTATAAAGATATTTTCATCCTGATTCACTCAGAGACTCTCTAAGAATTGTCATTGTTGACAGTCTAGTCAGCAATTTAGCCTTTTCTGTCTTGTGTTTTATTACCTGCTCAACAAATCCTACCACACTGACTCCCCATAATTTTATTGACTTCCTACCTTGTTGCTTTCAATCATACTGTCTTTCTGAAATGGCTTTATGTCCTTTATCAACTTCTAAAGTTTTACTTCCAATGCAATGACTTCCCTCATTACCTTGAGGGTGAATTACTTGCTTCCTTCTCTGTGATCCAGCAGAATTATTTTAGAGACCAGTGTGATAGAAATTGCACATTACATCACATTGTAGTTTAGAGAAAACATGGAACTTGAGAGCTTACAATTGTGTCTGGCAGGTACTAGCCATTTTAAATAAATAATTTCATTTAAATGTGTGATAATTCTTCATATATGGACTAATGTATTATGTCAATTTTGTAGATGATAAAATTTAAGCTGGAGAGTAAAATAAACTCACTCAGAGCCACAGAGCTGATATATGGTAAAACAAGCACTTAATGTCATGTGCATATGCCTCCAAAGCCTAAGATTTTTTATACTTGACTATCCTTAGTTACACATCTACCTCTTATTGATTGTAGGTCTTTCCAGGGTAGAGATTTTGTCTTATTCATTTAATATCATAAGCACTTGACCTACGACTTTGAACATTGCAGTTGATGTATACTTTTTTTTTTTAATAAATGAGTGATTTAATTCCTGCAATAAAACTGTACAGTTTTTGTTTTGCTTCTCTAGATATGTTAAGACCAGATGATAAATCATTTAGTTCTATACTTAAACATGAGTAATGAATAAATATATGTTGCTACAGTTAAATTTTGAAACAAAAAAGCAGTTTTATTGACACAGTGTTGATGAATGTAGGTCAATATGGAGCAGGAATAAACTCTGTCAATAGAGAAATAAATCAAGTTTTGGAATAAAGATATACTATTATATTTGGAAATTAGACATATTTTAAATAGTGAAGTTTATTAAGACTAAAATAGCTTATCATCTGTTATGTTACACTATATTTACTAAGAAATAACTAGTAAGCTAAAATTTATTTTTAAACAGGTCCCAAGGAAATAGATCTCATATAAGTTCATACTGCAATATCAATTTGCTCTAGGACATGCCTTGAAGACAGTTAGGATTTTGTTCTTTCTTTTTTTCTTTCTTAACTGCTTTATTCTTTATGTTCCCTTAAAAAAGTAATATATAAGTTCTTGCCTAGAAAATAGCTTCAGAATCATAATGATGTGCTTTCAGTAGATTGAAACATCTTGAGTTTACAACAAAATCATCTTAAAATAAAGTCAAAATTGGTATAAAATTGATAGATACAATATTTGAAGTTTTTAACCATGAATAGTCACCTGATGGAAAGCAAGATGCAGTATTCTTCATTTGATTAATTTGATTATCCAAATGATACAAAAGTCATATACACAGAAATATAATGCTAAATCAAGAATTATTATGAAACCATTAAACTTCAATTTTATTCTGTCTCCCCAAGCGACATATATTGTGAATAGGCAGGGTACAGAAAAGAAGTGAAGAGCAATGCTACAGTATTCGAAAATGACTTATCTTCATTGTTTTTCCAGTCTATACTGACAGATCTAAGGACTCAGGCTTATATGAAGATAGAAGGATAGGAAAGAAAAAAAGAAATATAAAAATGTTACATATATGGCACAGTGATCTCAGTCTAGAACCCAGCAATCCTGAGAGGGAGATTTATTACCTGAATTGTATAGATGAGTAAACTGAAACATTGAAAATTACGTGAAATTTAAAATTTTTGACTAAGAGACAGTAAAGATTTTAAAACTATTACTGAATAATTCTAATCTCCATTAAATTATAGTATATCTTTGAAATTACAAATTCATAAATTTATATGTTGGTAGAACTACATGGAAAGTGACCTCTCCCCCCAGAATGGTGGCAGCAAAGGGAAATACATATTTAAGTTCACTTTATAAATTAAAAAAATAAATTTTCCAATTTTTTCCAAACACTAAGTTATTGTCTCAAAAATGTTTTCCTGTTGAAAAACACAGATGATTTATATTAATTTATGTCAATCAATTACCAGAAAGCATAATTATCTCGAGGTTATATTGTTTGGTCTTATTTTCTAAAACCTCAAGCTGTTATTATATATTGAACAAAATGGTAAATTAATTCTAAGGAGAATAAAAACAAGCAACAGTTGTAATTTTTGTCAGGCTGACAGCATATAATTGGTTAAAAGCAGCCATAGATTAAATAAATACTGGATTTTGAACAGAAGTGTCAAACCATGCTTACATTATGAGATCATTTTTTTTTTGGTTTTGGTAATTTATTCATATGAATATTACAGTTATGCATTTTGTTAAACTTCTGAGGCTTCTCCACTTCCCAGTCATATGAACGTTGACAGTTTACTTAAAGCAAACAGAAATGTATTGCCCAGATCTTTCTTCAAGAAGGGCCTTTTTGAACAACTTTGGAGGAATTTGGCTAGTTGACAGCCTCTCTTACGTCCTTTTGATTTACCTTTGCTTTTGAGTTTAGATTATAATCTTCTAGGGATGGCCCTAGCCAATGACCAAACGAGACTGAGGTACATGCACCTGGCATTAAACCTAATGTGATGTGCATTTTACAGGCAATCTTTGCTGGAAAAGTCTCCTTTGACCTAGCAGAGACTTTGCCACATTTACTTCATTATCCAACAACTCCTCTTGCCCAAATTTGCTTTCTTTATTTTCTTTTTCAGGTATAATCCCCCCCTCAATTTTTTTGTACTTTTAACTCTATGTCAGCCTCTCCTTTCCAGAGGAGAAAACTGACACAGAAGTTCCAGGAGTCATCTGAGAAAGCAGAGAGTGAGATAAAATTGGGGAACTTGATGACTCATCCGCTGGCAACAAGGACACTATGCTAGGGGTTTTGTGGGTTAGGGTAGTCCTGGGAACAAATTGACAGCTCAATTGCTAAAACTTTCACAGATGGTGACTGGAGAGAATGTTCAATAAAAAGAAATACTCTGGTCTGTGCAGTGATATAGGAATTGTAAAAATATGAGGATGCAGGAGTGAGAGGAGGAGGAGATAGAAAATTTCCATACAGGGAAAATAGAATAGGCTGGTTGTTATTAAGTTATACTGATACTCTACAAAAGGAAAATGGAAAGCTTAACAAATATCTAAAAACTAAATGTGAAGGCCAGAGACTTTCTTTGATATTTTACAAGGAGAAAAGAAGAAGGTGAACACCAAACATAGGATTGAGTAATCAGAGTGGCTAAATTTCAAAAATGATGTAATGTTCAGCTAAAGCAGGTCTATAATGACAGCGTCTGAGCCTGGGAAATGGCAAAATGCCTGGCTGTCAGGTCAGGGATCTGGAAAGGAAAGGGTTATAAGATTAGAGGTAAGGAGATCGGTGTAGAGTCATGTGGATGAACATATGGGAGTGGGTACAAGGTGTAAATATTATAGTATTACTCAAAGTTTATGTAGTGCTATCATTCAGGTCACAATGTATTTATGAAACCAGGTTCTCATATGGTGCTGTATCCTCAGGAGGAAGGATATATGGCCCTAGGAACCAATGAGTGGAAGTAGGCTTTGCCATCATTTTCAGTGCCTCATTGGTGGAATTTGTTTTCTATCACAAAATCTGGACTCTGTAGAGATGGAAGTTCTAAACCTAAAAGGGGGCATATAATTGCCAGACAACACAGAAAAGTTCTCACTGAAACTACATTTTACCTGTTACAGTTGATGCCAGTTCAACAACATAAAACCTTATATGGTTCAACTGTTTAAGTGTGCTTAAATTAGTGTTGGGTAGTAAGTGGATTCCTGGCACCAAATCCAGCATACAGTGGGTTCACTGAGCTTTTGGATCTACCCAGTGATCATTTCTTCAGTCCCTGAATTCATAATTGAGATTGATATACTTGGCAGCTGGAGCAACCCCCATATCCAATTAAGAGTTATCTCAATGGGAAAAAGCTATCTTAGAAAGCCGAGAGGAAATGTCTGAAACTGTCTTCCTCTGGCCAATGTAATAAATTAAACATAATACTGCATTGGAGTGGAGACAGTGTAGACTACTGTTACACTTAAAGTTCTAAAAGATACAGGGGTGGTAGATGCTATCATAGCAGAAATAGGCCATCCACCCTGACAAGGCAATGCAAGTAGAATGAAAGCACTCATGCTTGTTAAAAAAGAGACCTGAGTGGTTTTGCCCACAATGAAGTCTAGTCTATGGGGTAAGGATGTTATATACACACACACACACACACAAATATTTTCTCCATGTGGTGGAATGAAAGAGTTGGTTTTACTGAGAGTCACATCTTCCATTTTCATTCATTCTTTCATTCATATCAATAGCTGGATTGCAAAAATTTCTTTGATGAGGAGGTGGTGAAAATTATGAACTTGCTCTTGTTACATTATAGCACAACCAGTGTATGACTTTAAATGTAGATAATAATCCAAGTGTCCTCCAGGACATACAATTATTTTTGGGGGGGAGTGGTGAGGAGAAAGAGAACATAGAATTTAGCTAAATCTAATTATCAGTTGGATCTTTTATTAAAATATTAGGAATATAATAAAACAGCTATTCCTATTTAAAAAAAAGGTTGATCTGTATCTCATTTCTCTTTTACACTCATTGTACTCTTTCACATATAAACAAAACTAAAATCTTTCCATTTTACTAATAATTACATTTTTAAAACTTTTACTGTGCAAAATTTTTTATCCACATTAATCTAGCTCAGTTTTTAACCATGTGAAACTATGCATTCTTTACTCCTTGGAATCTCTGTGAGTTAACTTGATGTTGTTGCATGTCCTAAGTTTGTGCTAAAAGCTATGTCAACTAATTTTTCTAGAAATAAATATAGCATTCCTGAATTGATCAGTTAAATTCATAAATATATTTTATCATGTGCTAAAATAATGATTGACAATATTGATTCTGGATGTTTTCTATTTTTATTTTGGAATTATACATGAGACAATTGTGTGATCACTTCTTTTTGGCTGAATATTTTGGCCAATTTTTATCTGTATTTGCCTTTGCTTTCCATATTTCCTTTTGTCTTAGAAAAGCTAATAATTCTAGACATCTCTAGCAGTTCTTTCTTAACCTTGTTTTTACAGTCTAAAGCAATTATTGACATACTGCTTCTTAGACTGGGGGTATGCTAAAAGTACAAAATATGACTAAAATTCACAGTCCTAATGTTTGAATCTTGATATTATCAGCACTCTCAGATTGCATATAAAATGTTAGTGCCTTTTTATTATATGGTTATAAATATTCATAAGGAATAGTTCAAAGTATCATTCTTACCTCAGAAGATTTGCTATTTGGTTTCAAATAAAAAGCAGTATGAGTATATAAATACTTAAAAATAAAGAAATATTTTGATGGGAAAACACCTACTCTGAAAATAATGAGAAAATGAAATGGTGATGCTTATTATTTTAGATTATATATTTTTTTCAGATTTGAAAAGCAAGAATAATAGTTCATGTTTTCTATTCAGATCTATTGAGCCAAGTTTATTGTTTAACCAGGTACAAAAGAAATAAAACACAATATATTCATGAAGGAAAATCATGATAGATTCTCTCATGATTTAAACATCTTATTTTGGACTTGTATTAAATATGAATATGTCAACAAAGTTCAATGGATTAGAGTCATATCACAAAGTGAAGGAATGAAAACCTGCTGGTAATATAAATCTGATTAGATCTGGTGAGCAGGAAGTAGCAACTACTGTAGACAAAATAATAAAGCATATGTGAGACAAGAGGTGGGGAATAAACCCTACAAAAAAAAGACCCAAGTGCCTACTACCTTGCTGGTATGGAGCATATTTAGGAATCTTTGGAAGATAAAAGATAAGTTGCTGCATATTGTCCCTCCTTTCCCTAAGAAATAATCAAAATGTCTATTGGACCTCTTTGGACTTTGGAGAAAATGTCTGTCTCATTTGGGCATACTGCTCTGACCCATTCACTGAATGACACAGAGCTGGAGAGTCGATGCAGCCTGGAATTAGGACTTGGAAGGTTAATCCCTAGCCAAGCATGCAAGTAGGACATTGAAGGTTAATCTTGGCCCTGCCAGCTAAAAGCAAACTTCTGATGATCTTCACTAAGTTTTTTTTTTTTAATTAATTAATTAATTTATTTATTTATGGCTGTGTTGGGTCTTCGTTGCTGCACAGGGGCTTTCTCTAGTTGCAACAAGCGGGGGTTACTCTTCCTTGCTGTGTGCAGGCTTCTCATTGTGGTGGCTTCTCTTGTTGGGAGCACGGGCTCTAGGCAAGCGGGCTTCAGTATTTGCAGCACATGGGCTCGGTAGTTGTGGCTCACGGGCTTAGCTGCTCCACAGCATGTGGGATCTTCCTGGACTAGGACTCGAACCCATGTCCCCTGTATTGGCAGGCAGATTCTCAAAAACTGCACCACCAAGGAAGCCCTTCACTAACTATATATAGAGAAAAAAGTGATTTGCTACATCAACAGTTGACACAAGTTGCCAGAGGTACCATGGGATGTGTTTATTTGCTCTAGCAATAAAATTGCAAATGGAAGAGCAGCTGCCATTGAAGTCACCACCTGACTAAATTTATGATAGTCCACTATCATTCTGCACTGGTCAAATATGAAACTTGAATGAAGATTTTTTCTTTAAATACAAATATAGAGTTTATTGAAAGCTATTTCTATACCTACAACAAGTTAAATACATCTGTTCGTACACATATATACATAATTGCTCTGCCTGTAGTCTTAAATCAGAACTGAATGAAACAGTAAATAAAAATTAATATTCTTCATCTTTTTACTATACATTGACCTGTTTAAAAAATAAAAAGTATTTCTCTATTTTTATTAAGCTTTAAATAAAATATAACATATATACAGAAATGTACATAAATAATAAAAGTACAGTTTGATAAACTGGTGACACACCATTGTAACTGTCTTTCAGATTATGAAATAGGAAATAATTGACATTCTTTAATCTACCTTATCACTTTATAGTCACAGCCCCAACTAAGTGTAACCATTAGCCTTATCCAATGTCATAAATCAATTTTCTTGTTTTTAAACTTGGATTGAAAGAACTCATACAGCAGATAATCTTTGATTCCTGGATTCTCCTCTTATTGTTTGGGTGAGTCTTCCATGCTGTTCTATATAGTTATGTAGTTTGTTATAGTTTGCTTATTTCCATTTATTCCACTGTGTGAATAGGTCATAATATATTTATTTAATCTATTGTTAATGTTTTGACTATTGTAAATTGTTTTTCCATGATAGTTTTTCATGTCTTTTGATCAACATATGTATGCATTTCAGTCCCATATATGCCAGGAGTAAAGTTGATGAGTTATAGATTATTTGTATTTTCAGCTTTAGTAAATACTAGAAAACATTTTCCAAAGTGATTGTTCTAAATTATACTACTACAAGCAGGATATGAGAATTCTATTTACTTTACTCATCAGCATTTGGTATTGTCTGTCTCTCATTTTAGCCATTATAGTGGCTGTGTAAGATAACTCTTTGTGGTTGTAATTTACCTTTATCTGAGAACTAATAATGTTAATAAAGTTAGTAAAGGGTCCCTTCATATGATTATTTCCTATTTAGATAGTCTCTTTTATGAAATGTTCAAGGTTTGTTTGCCTTTTTAAAATTGGATTATTTGCTGTTTATATTTAGGAGTTATTTGTATATTCTGGATATAGATCCTTTGATAGTATCAGAGATTATCAGTCTAGGTTCTACCAGAGAAACAGAGAAAAACAAACAAATAAATTATATATATATATATATATATATATATACACACACATATATACACACATTTCTCTTATGATTAGTGCATTTTGTGTAATCTTAAAGAAATATTTGCTTATGTTAAATTCATAAAGCTATTTTTATATTTTCTTCTAAACAGATTTAAAACTTTCACATTTAGATTTAAAATCCAACTGGAATTGATTTGTATTTTTTCCTGATTCAGTCTTGGGAGATTATACGTCTATTTTAAAAATTATATTTGATGATTTTCATAAAAGTCATAATTAAATATTCCTATAATTAAATATTCCTATATTCAGCCTTCTTTTATTTCCCTAACATTTATATATTCAATCCTTTATTCCACCAATACTTATTGACCATCTATAATTTATAAGTATTGTGCTGGAAATGGGATAGAATGATTTAAAATATAAATAAATTTCCTTTTAACTTATTTTTTTCTGTTTTTTTATTACCTTTCATTTTTGATAACAAATAAATGGATTTTTGTTCTTAAAAAAAGGAAAAGTGTCAGTCAATTAATATCTGTACTAAGGTTATAGCAGAATATACAAGAAACCAGTGAGGTAGGTGATGATTTATGTAAAAATAATGATGGTTAAATTGTCATTTAAAAATTGGGACCCTGCTCCCACCATCCATAATCATCATGCTATGCACTTGCCAAAGAAAACTAATCCTCAGGTCTCAATGTTTAGGTCATTTAGTCAGGGACACCTTCTCAAATCCATATTATATGTTTCCATAGCACCTAAAATTCTATATAACGTTTATAGTAATTATGAAGTTATTTGTGTAATTATTAATTTAGAGTCTATTTTCACTCTACTAAACAATATGTTTCATGAAAACAGAAGAAATGTAGGCTATCAATTAATTAGAAATGGAAGAGCAGAAGAAAAAATTGAGAAAAGAAGAAAGTGAGAGATAGAGGATGAGAGGAAGAAAGGAATTTATGAGGGTGTTGTGCTCATAATCCTTTATAATAAGTTTTCCAAAAAGTTTATGTAATTTTCAATGTTTTGAAAACATTTCCATGCAGCTATTAAACTTCGTGGAGGAATTTTACGTCCCTTTAACAAAAGGTCTGACCCTATATATTTTTTTTTTTATGTTTAACAGATGACAGATTTTAAACCTCATTTCTCTCTCTTCCCCTTGTATCTTGCATCTGGGAAAGCTGGTAAGAAATCCTGGGTGTTTTCTCCTTTGGCACTAGAGGGAAATTCAACCCACGTAACCTCCTGCCTATGCCACCTTAGTTCCAACCCCATCCACTATGAAAATCACAAACCCATTTCCTTTCTCAAGCCTTTTCAGACCTGTTTTCAGGGACGGCCTGGCTCTCTCCAGGAAATCCTCAATTACGCAAGCAGTAAATCTTTTCATATCCTCTTGGTGTGACATCATCAATTTTGATATCTGAACCAAATTTTGGATGGGATTTTCTCCTATTTATGTAGAGTACAAAATATACAGTCTTCCTGTATAGTCTATGTATATTTAGATATAAAGTTGTTAATTTATACATCAAAATATGTAACAGAAATGATGCAAGTTAGATAACTTGAGGTATTTTGTAGTGAAATAAAGTTAAATCCAAAGCCATTTCAATTTATGTCTCAAAGTCTGGCTTTTTGCACATTTTACGAACGATTTTTTTTTTCTTACCAAAAGTTTATTTTTTATTATTTGTAAGCAAATTTACATCAAAAGTCTTACAGGGGTATAAAATTTAATTCAAATTTGATTATACATATAATGTATAACTTTAATCTTAAAAGTATACAATTATATGAAGAGAAATTTAAAAATTCAGCCAAGACATATATCAGTTAATACCATATTTGCATTGTCATTTTCATCATCTGCGATTGAAATGAAGGCACATTTTCCCCCACATATTAGTTTAAAGAAGTTGGCTTATTTAATAATCATTTATTCTTTCCAGGTTTTTTCCAGCATTTCTTAGCAAGTCTCTGAGCATTTCATGTGGATTATCAGGAAAGATTTTACAATAACCAATGGCTGGCAACAGTTATTCCAATTTCCAAAAGTTGTTAACACAAAACACAAAACAACAGAGTAAGCAAGTAAATAATAACAACTCTTCCCCATCCAGAGTTTGGACAGAGACTGAGTTTATACATTTTCTTTCTGTTTGGAAGAATAATGTTTCCTTGTTGAAAACCTTTAAACGCATTCAACCATCTTTGATCTATAGATAATTCTTTTGTTGTATTTCACTAGCAAGTTCTCATTAAGATGTGACTTAAGGACACAGTGTTCATTAAAAAGATAATATGACTGAGTTCATTGCCTATTTTCCAAGATTTACCATTAAGTTAAAGATTTACCATTCTGGGCCTCCCCAACTGAACCTAGCAAACTTAGTTTCTATGAAGATTTCCTTTCTAAAGGACTAGTTAATTATTAATCTACAAATATGCAGCTGCCTACTTCCCAAGGTCCAAATCACAACAAACATCATTTTAGTAGTTTTCATGTTAAGGTCTTTTACTTTAGCAGTCAAATTATTTTTTTTTCTTACAATTCTTTTATGACCACCAATATTTGTATGAGATTTATGGTGCTGAAAAAAATAATAGCTAACATATATAGAGGTTTCCTGTGTGCCAGGTGGTGTGTTGAGTGCAAGCATGAATTCTCTCACTTAAACTTTACAACCATCCTGAGTCTGCTACTTATTCAGCATGTGACTTTGGACATGTTATTTAACTTTTCTGTGTTTATATTTTCTTATCTATAAAAGGAAGATAAAATTACCAACCTCAAGTGATGGTTGAACCATTTTTTTTCATATATATCCTGGCCAAAAAAACCCCTCTGATTTTGTTACTAATGAAATGATTACACTAGCTCTTGATTACCATAAGCCTCATCCAGTTATTCAATATCTTTCACCAAAGGTAAAATGTAAATCATGTTTTTATCAAGGTAAAAATAATAGAATCTACTACAGTTTGGTTCTATAATGGAATAAACTTCAACCACATATAAAATTATGCATTTTTTATACAAATGGTTTTAATCTCAGATCTTCTGAACTCATTATAGAAATCTATATAGAACTACTCCACCATGATTATTAAATGTTTAATTTCATTTTGTGATTAAGAAGAATTCATTTTCTTTGTCATCAATTGAATCGATAATATAATGATATCATAAATGGTGTTGAATTGTCAAAAGCTTTCTCTGCATCTGTTGAGATGATCATATGGTTTTTATTCTTCAATTTGTTAATATGGTGTATCACATTGATTGATTTGCATATGTCTAAGAATCCTTGCATCCCTGGGATAAGTCCCACTTGATCATGAAGTATTATCCTTTTAATGTGTTGTTGGATTCGGTTTTGAGTCTATGTTTATCAGTGATATTGGTCTGTAATTTTCTTTTTTGTGATATCTTTGTCTGGTTTTGGTATCAGGTTGTTGGGGGTCTCCTAGAATGATCTTGGGAGTATTCCTCACTCTGCAATTTTTTGGAAGAGTTTCAGAAGGATATATTTCTTCCTAGTTCAGTCTTGATGGTTGTACCTTTCTAAGAATTTGTCAGTTTCTTCCAGGTTGTTCATTTTATTGGCAGATATTTGCTTGTAGTTGTCTCTTATGATCCTTTGTATTTCTGTGGTTTCCTTTGTAACTTCTTTTTCATTTCTAATTTTATTGATTTGAGTCCTCTCCTTTTTTTTCTTGAGGAGTCTGGCTAAAGTTTTATCAATTTTGTTTATCTTCTCAAAGAACCAGCTTTTAGTTTCATTAATCTTTCCTACTGTTTTTTTCATATTTATTTCATTTATTTATGCTCTGATCTTAATGATTTCTTTCCTTCTACTGATTGTGGTCTTTGTTTGTTCTTCTTTCTCTAGTTGCTTTAGGTGTAAGGTTAGGTTATTTATTTGAGATTTTTCTTGTTTCTTTCAGTAATATTGTATTGCTATAAACTTCCCTCTTAGAACTGCTTTTGCTTCATCACATAGGTTTTGGGTCATCATGTTTTCATTGTCATTTGTTTCTAGGAATTTTTTGATTTCCTCTTTGATTTCTTCAGTGATCCATTGGTTAGTTAGTAACATATTGTTTAGCCCCACTGTGTTTGTATTTTTTATAGATCTTTTCCTGTAATTGATACCTTGTCTCATAGCGTTGTGGTCGGAAAAGATACTTGATACAATTTCAATATTCTTAAATTTACCAAGGCTTGATTTGTGATCTAAGATATGATCTATCCTGGAGAATGTTCCATGAGCACTTGAGAAGAAAGTGTATTCTGTTGTTTTGGATGGAATGTCCTATAAATATCAATTAAGTCCATCTTGTTTAATATATCATTTAAAGCTTGTGTTTCTTTATTTATTTTCATTTGGGATGATCTGTCCATTGGTGAAAGTGGGGTGTTAAAGTTCCCTACTATGATTGTGTTGCTGTCAGTTTCCCCTTTTATGGCTGTTAGCATTTACCTTATGTATTGAGTTGTTCCTATGTTGGGTGCATAAATATTTACAATTGTTTTGTCTTCTTCTTGGATTGATCCCTTGATCATTATGTAGTGTCCTTCTTTGTCTCTTGTAATAGTCTTTGTTTTAAAGTCTGT
>NC_041229.1:35538873-35603485 GCF_002837175.3 Physeter macrocephalus
AGTCTGGCTAAAGTTTTATCAATTTTGTTTATCTTCTCAAAGAACCAGCTTTTAGTTTCATTAATCTTTCCTACTGTTTTTTTCATATTTATTTCATTTATTTATGCTCTGATCTTAATGACTTCTTTCCTTCTACTGATTGTGGTCTTTGTTTGTTCTTCTTTCTCTAGTTGCTTTAGGTGTAAGGTTAGGTTATTTATTTGAGATTTTTCTTGTTTCTTTCAGTAATATTGTATTGCTATAAACTTCCCTCTTAGAACTGCTTTTGCTTCATCACATAGGTTTTGGGTCATCATGTTTTCATTGTCATTTGTTTCTAGGAATTTTTTGATTTCCTCTTTGATTTCTTCAGTGATCCATTGGTTAGTTAGTAACATATTGTTTAACCTCCATGTGTTTGTTCTTTTACAGTTTTTTTTTCCCTGTAATTGTTTTCTAATCTCATAGCATTGTGGTTGGAAATAATGCTTGATATGATTTCAATTTTCTTAAATTTACTGAGGCTTGATTTGTGACCTAAGATGTGATCTATTTTGGAGAATGTTTCATGTGTATTTGAGAAAAAAGTGTATTCTGCTGCTTTTGGATGGAATGTCCTATAAATATCAATTAAGTCTATCTGGTCTAATGTGTTATTTAAGGCTTGTGTTTCCTTTTGTTCTTGTACAGTTTTTTTTTCCCTGTAATTGTTTTCTAATCTCATAGCATTGTGGTTGGAAATAATGCTTGATATGATTTCCATTTTCTTAAATTTACTGAGGCTTGATTTGTGACCTAAGATGTGATCTATTTTGGAGAATGTTTCATGTGTATTTGAGAAAAAAGTGTATTCTGCTGCTTTTGGATGGAATGTCCTATAAATATCAATTAAGTCTATCTGGTCTAATGTGTTATTTAAGGCTTGTGTTTCCTTATTAATTTTCTGTCTGGATGATCTGTCCATTGGTGTAAGTGGGGTGTTAAAGTTCCCCACTATTATTGGGTTACTGTTGATTTCCCCTTTTATGGCTGTTAGCATTTGTCTTTTGTACTGAGGTGCTCCTATGTTGGGTGGATAAATATTTACAACTGTTATATCTTCTTCTCGGATTGATCCCTTGATCAGTATGTATTGTCCTTCCTTGTCTCTTGTAACATCTTTATTTTAAAGTCTATTTTGTCTGATATGAGTATTGCTACTCCAGCTTTCTTTTTATTTCCATTTACATGTATATCTTTATCTGTCCTTTCACTTTCAGTCTGTATGTGTCCCTGGATCTGAAGTGGGTCTCTTGTAGATAGCATATATATGGGTCTTGTTTTTGTATCCATTCAGCCAGTCTATGTCTTTTGGTTGGAGCATTTAATCTACTTACATTTAAGGTAATTATCAATATGTATGTCCTATTGCCATTTTCTTAATTGTTTTGGGTTTGTTTTTGTAGGTCTTTTTTCTCCCCTTCCTCTTTTGTTCTTTTCTCTTGTGTTTCTTGCCTAGAGAATTTCCTTTAGCATTTGTTGCAAACCTACTGTGCTGGTGCTGAACTCTCTTAGCTTTTACTTGTCTGTAAAGCTGTTGATTTTTCCTTTGAATCTGAAAGAGAGCCTTGCTAGGAAGAGTGTTCTTGTTTGTAGGTTTTTCCCTTTCATAATTTTATATATATCCTGCCACTCCCTTCTGGCCTGATGAAAAATTTTTCTGCTGAAAAATCAGCTGATAAACTTATGGGGATTCCCTTGTATGTTATTTGCTGTTTTTCCCATGTTGACATAAAAAAGTAAGAAGATAGCCTGTATTCCCTGAGTCTGTATTTTGAAAAGTATTTTACATTTTCATCAGTCTATTTTTAAGAGTTTATTGTATCTACATAAGAGAGAACCATTTTGTCTGCTCACTAAAGGAATATGTTTTTATTAATCTTTTAGAGGCAAGCTAAATACCACAGATACATTTCTTCGCACCTATGTTATTTATTCCTCTAGTTTGTAGCTTTAGCTTTTCTTTCCCATTCTGCATTTCAGAAAATCATTCTAAAACAAAAAACATTAGCTATTTTTATCATTTTTTTGTTTTATCCATAATTTTTGTATCATTTTATAGTACACATTTTTCCAGATCCAGAATATTGTCTTTGTTTTATAGAAGAAAATTCCCTTTAAACATGAATTTGTTTGAACTTATTAATTTGGCTTCATTTTTCAATGTAAATACTTACAAAGTATTTATTTTTAATTGTTACTCCTAGATCCCAAAACTGGCAATTTTGAGGTTTTACTACATATTTGGACCCATAATACTTTTTATCCTGAAGTAACCTTATCACTGCCTTGTTAATTTTTTTAAATTAAAAGTTATTTCATCTTGAAGTGTGGCTTGGGAATCATCCATGTACAATATATGCTGATAAATAATAGCAAAAAGAGAATTATCATTCAAAGTCCAAGTTGAGCATTTTTATTACATAATAGAAAAAAATTTTGGCAATAAAAGTAAATTTATTTATAAAGAACCAATTTCAGTATCTGCTTTCTATCTTTAGAAAACCAAAACCTCCCACACACAATACACAATGAGTTCTTCCTCCTCTATACCTCCAGGCTCCTCCCTCTGGAGATCCCTTGGTTAGAATTCACTGAATAGCTGATCTGTGAGAGAACCATCGTCTCCTGTTACACTTAACATTAGCAAATCTTTTAGGTGCAAGCAACAATGTTCCTGGAAAAAGTAACTTAAAGAATCACTCTTTAAATCATGTAAATTTTTGTTAGCTCATTCTCTGTTTCTTTTTTTTTTTTTTTAACAAATGCTCATTAAGTATCTAAGATGTATCTGGAATTTTGTAAGTGCCTGTCAGACCACAGAATAAGGACCATCAAAGTCTTCCTGGGAAAAGGTAAGCAAGGAAAAAGGGGTTTGACGTGATTTAAAACATAAAGGTCATCAGGAGTTTTCCTCCCTACACCAATATTACACGCCTATCACTGGAGGAGTTGATTTCTGCACAGAGAAGTACTCCAGACACATCATAGATCAAGTAGTTGATAGTATTAAATGCTGTAGAGACATGAAGTGGAAGAAACACTAATGCAACTTAGGGTTTCATTGGCATGGCTTAGGAAATTTCAGAAGGGTTTGTTTAGTCAAGATATAAAGATATTCAAAACAAACAAGAACAGCTTATATTAAAGCATATGCTGTTTCATAGATACTTTTTGCAAATGCATTTCAGAAAAGGGTGATATAAACATGCAAAGCAGTGAGAAGAGAACATTCAAAGAAAGACATCTGACATAAGACTCACTTGCTTGCATCTTTTCTTTCTTATTCCCTCACATTTTCATTTGCTAGCTGTTGAGTGCTAGAAATGGAAACTCAAATAACAGTGAAAGAATGTTTGTAAGAAACTCATTTCAGTTATTGGAAATATATGTATAATGCTACAGAAATATAATAATCATTCTAGCTAACACATAAATTATTTATTATGTGACAGACCCTATTCTAATTGATTTTGTATAAGTATTAGTTTAATTTTTATTAAATATTATGAGGTATGGAGTATTGGTAAGAACTAGTGTTATCTCCATATTAGAAATGATAAAAGTAAGGCAAAGAAAAGTTAAGTAAATTGCCAAATTTATGCAGACTGTATTCTGTAGGGACAGGATTTGGAACTCAATCTAACTTATCTACAGAATCAAAACTCTTGATGTCTAAACTTTACTTTCTTGGCGTATAAAAAGCTATGGTAACATGAAGAAGGAAATCAGTTTTGATGATACACCTAGAATATTGTTTCACAGAAGTGGTGGCATTCAAACTCAAGCACAGACTATTTAAACTTTGTAAATTTATTTTTTCATTCAGACGTTTACTTATCATGTTGTCTCATTTGCATGTCACACACTGTGTAGGCAAGATATTAATGAGTTGGATTGCCACCTTGTGCTTACATTAAAGTAAGAGAAGGTGTTAACATTAACAAATACATAAAATAAAATATTTACCTAAGTGTTTTTCTGATATAAAGAGAGTAGGTGTTAACCACTTATCCTTGCCATAGCTACTATTCTTAATCCTTAAGACAAGTTTGCCCAAATGGCTTTTCAGGGAAATAAATACTATAAAGAGTAAATAATTATTAAGTTTCTAGTCCTAAACTCTTATGTAATCTTTCCTATTAATCCACTGGTCTGGTCAGACCCTTAAACACAAGATTAATCTAGTTGAACGCAAAAATCATAGTGAGCTTAAGCAGCCTGTTATGTGCCTCTTTTCTCCTAGATCTTTACCCATATTCTTTCTCTTAATCCAAGTGAAACAAAAGTGATTTCCCCTAATTTGGTTCCAGCGTTCAGTATTAGGGTACTGACTTGTCCACACGTGCATAGCACATATTTCAACGTTAATATTCTGGCTTCAACCTCCTAGATATACCTGCCTATCTTTCAATTCATTTTCAGTTCAAGCAATAAAAATGGGTGCAGGTTTTTTAGCCCCTCAAATCCCAATAAATCACATGAGAGATTAAATAAATTATAAAAATGCATGTTGCTGAGTCTATACCTATACTTATGTTTTTATATACATATACATATACAAAGAGAGAGGTAAATAGACACATTTTATGTGTACTATCAAGCAGGTGGATGCATGGAGATAAGATGACCTTTATCTTAATAAATACAGTGTTCACCAAGGTGAATTTCTGTCAAGATGCCTCACAGAGTTTAACAAAAGTCCTCATTTTAGAGCTGAAACCAAATTGCTTGTTCCCATTAAGAAAGACCTTTATGGCCTTTCTACATTTCCTTCCACAAAACTAAAAGCAAACTAAGCATGGGTGACAGCACTTGGTAAAAGTGATTGTAGTGACATTTTAGATCTGTCAAGTCTTTCTGTAACTACTGCACTGTAGGTAGCCTAATGAGACACAGTGCATAGTAACACAGTGTGAAAAACCCTTTAGAACTCTTGTTACAGTCATTTGAAGGAGGTTACAACTCTGAAGGCCATCATTTCCTGCTGAGAAGTGGAATCTTTTGGTAGCTGCTGAATTGAAGCAAAATGTCTTGAAAGCAATTCCCTTTCACTCATAACAATGCAAAGATTTAGATATACTGGGCTTCTGTTGATGATGGACACAAGCTTGGCCTCCTTATAAATGGAATTCAGATACAGGGTAGTGCTTTCTGAAAATTTAAAGATCTACTTAAATAACTCCTCACTCCTCTGCATATAAAGTGTAAATTTTTGATGAATAAACTTAGACTATTTATTCAATTATTTAACATTTTAATACTATATAGAGCTTGTATTTTTCTGTCACAATAAAATTACAACTGTTGAGAAAGGTGCTGATGTTCGGACATTTCCTCTGAAAGATAATCACAAAAAGATTTCTATCCAGAATAACTGAATATAATAGGTTTCAGATTTTGAGACATTCTAGGTAAATAAAAGTTATGTATGTCCCTTCAATAAATATTTATTGAGAATCAACTTTATATAATGCAGTCACCATGGTAAAAACAATGATTAAGGCATGATAGCTGTGCCAAAATAGCTCAAACTATAGAGAAGAAGTAAGGCATAATATTTTAATAAAATAATGCAGAATAAAATAAGTGTGAAAATTTACATTGCATATTTGTATGTTCATGCATTATTTGTTATTTGGTCTTCCATCTATTTATAACCCCTTACTTTTCAAAAACTATTTGAGGAAACTTACTATATATGAGTGTGTATTGTGTGTGATTGAATGTTAACATTTTTTTGTAGGAGTCCTATAAGCCTAAAATAAATAGGAAATGTGAAGATATAATTAATTCATTTTATCTTATAGAAATACAGTTTCTTGCTATCTATATCTAAAAGAAAATATCCATGTAATCATGTAAGAAGCTATAACAGATATTGGTTATTGGGATGAACAATATCTTTGAAGCTAAGCTAGAAGAAATTTATTATGGTTTTTTGTTTATTGTCTTCAGAAGAATCAATTCATGTCATTAAACTGTAACGAGTCTGTATGAACTAATTTCATGTAGACTATAAATGTATTTTTCTAATGAAACTTTGCATGCTGGGAAATTGGAGTGGTGGTAAAAGAATGCTGTATACACATCTTCCATAGCAGGAAGTAAATAGATCATGTCTGCAACTGAAAAATTAAGACACTGTGGTAGATTTGATTTCAATATTAGGAAATATTTTAAAACAGGATAAATTTTTCCTCCCTGGGAATGGTAATTAGTAAAAAGTAGTTATAAAACGGACTGCATTTTTTATTATAAGCTTTATGCTACTACAGAGATCCCCAACCCCTTGGCTGCAGACCAGTACTTGTTTGCAGACCGGTAATTGTCCACAGCCTGTTAGGAACCAGGCCACACAGCAGGAGGTGAGTGGTGGGTGAGTGAGGGAAGCTTCATCTGCCGCTCACCATAGCTTGCATTACCACCTGAATCATTGCTCCCATTACCACCTGAACCACTCTCTTCCCCCTCACACCCCACCCCTACCGTCCATGGAAAAATTGTCTTCCATGAAACCGGTCCCTGGTGCCAAAAATTTTGGGGACCACTGTGCTATTGTTTAGCTTTTTAAAACCTGGTACTTCTATCCAATATATTTATTTATAATTGCTCCAGATATCTGATTCTTCAAATCAAATCCTATCTGGATTTCTTTTAATTCTGAGATTGTGTTTTCCATAAACTCCCTTTTTATTTAAGAACAAACTCATCAGAGATAGGGAAGAAGAGTGTTCCTTTTATTTCCAACATACAAAAACCAAAATTTGTTGTATTGTTTTTTTAGAATTTCAAAAGACTGACTAATCCTAATTTCCTTTCAAGTAGATTCACTTAAACAGAAATATAGCCCTTATACTATTCCAGGCATTAAGTACTATACAAACATTGATTAATTTAATGAGCACAAGCTTACAATGAATGCACTAAATATAAGGAAACTGAGGCACAGGGATGTTAAGAAATTTGCCCAACATTACACAGATAGTAAAAAAAGCTGACTCAAACCTAGGATGTGTACCTCCAGCAGCCTTGCTGTACACTGTGCTTCCTGTCCATTGATAATTTATTTCTGTTGCTGACTACAGTCATTAGTTATAGTCAAATTTCTTAAAAGGATGATGACTGTTTATATAGAATTAACCTGGATATGCATTCTCTTCAATGTAAAATTTATAATAAACTTTATGTTTAAGGTACAATACCAATTAGATTTATTAAGACTAGAACTAAAGCAATATTCCATTTCAAAGTAGAAAGTGAAAACACAGAGAATAGCACCCACTTTCTCCTTAAGTTTATTACAACTGTTATTATCCTATATTATAATTGATACCTACCCTTGAGAATAGGGATCTTGCCTCTAAGCCTGGTTAATGTCAAAATACAATGGATGCTCAAATAAAGAAGGAATTGAATGAACTATATATAGCCTCATAATAAAACTTGCCTAATCATGCTTTTGCCATTTATTAACTGCATACAATTTATCTATTATTGTGCTAAGTAGATTATATACATTATCTACTGCCCTCTCAACAACAATGCAAATCATACATCATTACTAACATGTTGCACAGAAAAAAACAAAAACTCTGAGATGTTATTTAACTTGGCCACAATCACACAGTGATTAAGTGACGAGATGTCATCCAAATCTAGCTTCATCCATCACTGCACTTTACAGTTGCTTTGCAGGGGATACTTTTCTCTGAGTGCCCTTTACAAAGAAACCCATGGGTTGAATGTGAACTTCATCTGGGTTATCTCAGGACAATTTTAATTTCATTATTATTTCAATTTCAATTCAGTTGATAGAGGAGCAATTAACATACCATATTATCTCTTTTTGTATATTAATTATCAACCAACAGAACAGACACTGGTTCAAAGTGAAAATACTGCATCTTCTTCTTCAGTTAAGCATACTCATGATGATGGTTTCATTTCAGAATAAGTTAAGATAAGCAAAGCCTTCATGCACAGTGAGCTTCCCAAAGTAACCTCTCCAATTTGGTTATATCATAACTGAATCCTAGTATTTCCACGTGCATGCTATGAACAGTTGAGAGATACAACCCTGGAATATATAACCACTCTGAAAACCTGGATATTTTATTCAGATTTTCTTTTAGATCATCTAGAGATAACCTACTAGTCATGTTTGAGATATAAGCTTTATTCTACTCCCATCAGGATAGATGGCTTCATCCACTAAATTGTGAAAGGGATTAAGAGATGCCCTTTGTTGTTCCTTTTGACATGTTTCAGTACGTAGATGGAAAGCAACTTGTAAGAGAAAACTCTCACCACTGTGACATATTAAGGAGCCAGACACTGCTTAAATTTTATCTATTTTGCTTTAACCAACACTGTTTCCTAAGAATTGTTTTTCTTTACTCTTTCCTTGTGAAGGAAACCACTGTGCTGAGTTGAATCTTCATTTGAGGACTTTCAGAACTAGTTTATTTCTATTGTTCAGTAAAATGTTGTGGGAAGAATGAAAACTCCATATTTGAAATATAAAATGAGCTAGAAGCTGGTGTTCTTCTACTTGAACATTCCCTAATCTCACTGTATTTGCAGCCATTCTTATCTGGAATGGATTGCTTTTGTTTTGGGAATTTAAAACTTTCAAAGTGTCCTTTAATTCTACATGTTGAATTGCAAATGCATTTTTCTTTGACAATAGAAAGATGCTTACCCAAAGAATTTAGATTCAATTGTGCCATCATATTCCATCCATTTTCTGTTTGAGTTCATTAAATTTCCATATTTTACAAGAATAATCAGAATATCCTACTCTGCTATATTGATATTTAATTTAATTGTCTTCCAATAATGATCATTGTAGTATTTAAATTTTTTTTCACTTTCTAAAGATGTTTTCTTGGCATTTGCTAAGATATGCTTCAGTAATTTCAAAGTTTTTCAATATGATAATCTTTATGGTTTTATCTGCTTTAGAAATGAATGTGTTTTGAAATTCCTTCATGAGACACACTCTTTTATATACTGTTTTATAATAAAATTTCAGAATTATTTTTACCCTTTAATCTCTGCATTTATGATAAGGCAGTACCATCTTTATTATTTATTTAATTTATTTCACCTCTGGGACAAATGTGTTCTTTTGCATTTTGACATACTTTAACTGAACAAATGTTTGTTTAAGTCATATTCACATTTAATACTCTAAAGTGATTCAGAGTTAAACATGTCTTGGTATTAATTATCATGCAAGTTGTAATAAAAGTAGCAATGACTTTGGAGTCAGAATCCTTGTATTCAGGTATGGGCAAAGCCAAGACTGCCTGTATCTGGTGGAGAATCCCAAAGCTAGGCAGACTTAGATTCAAATCCCAAACCCATAACCTACTCACAGTATAAGCTTGGATGAAAATGTAATTGTAGTTCCTTTATCTGTTAATGGAGATGATAGTACATAATATTCAGGGTAAAAGTTAAAATGATAATTTAAGTTTTTTGTGTTATCTACAGTTCTTCCCTCTCCCCTCCCTCCCTCCCTCCCATCCATCCTTCCTTCCTTCCTTCCTTCTGAGGCTGGAGATAGATGGGCCCCAGGCTGAACAGCTGGAGTTGTCCCCTTGTGGCCAGATATTCCAAAATAACAGGAGTGAGAAAGAGCTGAGACATGCCCAGTTAAAAGATACAGACCAAATATTTCTCATTCCCAAGGTCAAGGAGACATTCCTGACTATCCATGAACTGAAAGGCTCCTTGGAAGTCAAAGGGTGGGGAGGCATCACCTCCTAGTAGATGATGTGAACCTACCCATAGCCTCTTTACTAGAATCCATCCTGGTTAAGAGGACCCTGAGATATACCAAATAGAGACTCAGAGCCAGGCAAAGGCAAGATGATTAGCTGAAGGAAACCCAGAAGAAATGCCCCATAAAAGTTATTCAAACTACCATGGGGATGCACCTCCCTCTCTGAGCCCACCCATGTGTCTATACATATGTACTATTTTTCCTGCTAATAAACACTTTACTTGTTTCACTACTTTCCATCTCTGTGGGAATTCATTTCTGCAAAGCTGATGGGCCAGGGTCTTGCTGTGAGACCGCTGAATCCTAGTCTAGTGACTAGGATTGTGATTAAAAAGCATAAATATAAGCAACAGTTTCATATTCATGAAAAGGAGACTTACCCACATGCCACTATAAATTTTCTTGTTGTTGTACATGAAATGATTACTTGTGTATTGGATTGAAGGAAGTATTATTTTAGTAGCTAGAACCACAGTTTCTGTTAAGAAGCATTTGCATTTAATTAAGAAGAATTTCCTTCATATGCTCCTTGAGGAAGACAAAGAGTCCAAAAAGTATGATGATGTGAGTGGAAATAAAAGAGTGACAAAATTGGAGCACAAGGTGAGGAAAGTTAGAAAAGAGGACAGGTAAGGGAAGACAAAAAGATAAATAAAAAGGGAGGTGGGGAGAGGGAAAGCAGCTCCACAACATGGCAGGAAGGCAACTACCACAGGGGATGATGGCCAGCGAGATCTTTGAAGTGTTAGATGAGCAGGGACTTCTAAATTAGAGGAATTTAACATTCACTTGCAAGTTATTTGCATCACTTTGAAGTTCCTCTGACAGTAATGTTTGATAATCTTGGGAAGGCCTGTGTGGAGAAGGTGAAAAATAATTAAAACATACAATACAGAGGAGTGTAGTCTGTCTGATATTTACTCCTTTGCTGATAGCTGTGCAGAGAGCTCAGCATCCTATTTAGGACACACTTGTCCAGGAGTTCTAAACAATGACTTGCACGTTATGAGAAAGTACAGTTGACAGGTGGATTCCTCAGTCATGGGCACACACACACACACACACACACACACACACACACACACACACACACACACACACACACACCTTTTCTAAATATATGAGAAAAAGTTGATTCAAGTAAGTTAGCTAAATTAGGTTGTCCTTGTATATGAAAACTGAAAAGGAATGGTTTTAATTTCATTCTTACGTACTGTCTTTTTTTGTAAAAATTTTACTAATTTAAAACTTAGCATATGTTTTGGTACACACCTCCATTTTGTGGGTCCTCTAGCATATGTTTTGGTACACACCTCCATTTTGTGGGTTCTCTCAGAGTCTGCAAAATTGAATGAAGACATAGACGTTTTTATACCAGTTTTTTTTTTTTTTTGCGGTACTCGGGCCTCCCTCTGTTGTGGCCTCTCCCGTTGCGGAGCACAGGATCCGGACGCGCAGGCCCAGCGGCCATAGCCCACGGGCCCAGCCGCTCCGCGGCATGTGGTATCCTCCCAGACCGGGGCGCGAACCCGGTTCCCCTGCATCGGCAGGCGGACGCGCAACCACTGCGCCACCAGGGAAGCCCATATACCAGTTTTTCAACTACCTTCATCTATTGCGTGTGTCTAGATTATGTAGAAATGTAGAAATTAAGTATTCTAAGTTTGGAAGTTTCTGCTGAGTGGAGGTTTCTTTGATATTATTTTTAATTTGCAGTTTCTCCATTTCCAAAGTGAAATTTTAACATAGCATTAGTGAGATCTGTTTGCAGGTGCTCCAAGGGGTCCAAAGTCAAACCATACATTTTAAAAAGTAAACACTAAATTTCTCATTTCTGGAGATGAAGCTGTTTTTTGATATTTAGGCATTATTAGCAACTTATTTAGTTTCTATTCTTTATAGAAGCAAGAATATTACATATCACTATTCATATTCAAAAAGGAAGATTTCCCCAGAAATCCATTACAATGCTTCCATATTTATGATCAGTCTAGTACAATGATATTTATAGTTCATTTGATTCTTTCCATTACTCTACTTTGTCATATGTATACTTTATAGAAATGTTCCATGTATGAAGGAAAGGAAACATTTAACATAATATATTCATCTTCCAGAATAAGAATGTTACCAAGGAGTAAGAAAAAAAGAATAAAAATAAATGATTGGGTGGTGGTAATGTGGGTGATTTTAACAAAACTTTCCACTGATTAATACTCTTGTTTAGCTACCAAGTGATGCTTATTATCATATTATCATTTTCCTATATTTTGAAAAGTTGTACCTTACTCTAGAGAAAAGCAGATAACTGTTTCTAATGAAATATAATTACAAGAGATATAAGCACTTTAGTATGAGTTAAGAATCACCTTTCCTTCAGAAAATGATCAAAATTAACCTTGTGTTTGAGTGAAACTTCATGAATGGGCACTTGGAAACATTGCATGCCAATCATATCTCAATAAAAAGAAGGAGAATTTTACCAAACAAAATGAAACATATACAGTTAGAGCAAAATAGTTTCCCTGTAAACATAATGTATGCTACACAAGATTATCCAGAATAATGAACACCCCAAACTATACAGGTAGCCATATTTAACGTGTATTATTTTAAAGCTGAGAATATCATTATTGAGATTCAGTGACTGTGGTAAATTGTTTACAGTGGATAAAAACAAGTAAGGAAGGGAAGTATGTGGAGGCACTGTTGTTGCTGAACAGCACACAGGTCCTAATAGTGGAAGAAGGCAGTGCAAGCTGGTGAAACCTAATTGTAATCAAGAATGATAGTGAACAACAAAGAAAGATGTTCAAGGTGATGTGTAGGAGTGACCTATAAGTAGCTGGAATACAAGTACCAGTATCAGGCAGAAGAGTTGTTGTGTAGCAGAGGCTAATGTACTGTGTCATGGAAATTACCACTGACAGTCTTTAGACATTTTGAAGAGAAGGATCCTGGTACCAGAATTATATGGGGCATTAAATTAGTTATCAAAGGAAATATTTAAGGATGACAGTCTTTAATTGAGTCAGTCTAGGGCACCTCAAGAGTCTAGAGCTTGGAAATGTTGAAGTAGTGCAATTAACTTTTAATCATAGCATAGAGTCATGACCAGGAAAGTAGCAAGGGCAGAAGAAAGTATATATTGTTTAATAATCTCTTATCAGGATAGCTCATATTTTGAATACCATGCTCCATTTAATTCTCAAAGAAAACCTATAGTTGAGTGGATGTCTCAAATTTAACTGACTGGAAAATCATCTATAGCTGTACCTAAGCCATAAACTCTGAGAGAATATTGTATCTTTTACTCTTTCTTATTTCTTCTGTGATATATACATAGCACTTGAATTTTAGTGGGCACTCAAGCAATATTTGTAGATGAAATTGTTTATGAAATAACAAAGTTGAGATTAAATTCTGAACTGAAGAATATTGAATAGAATTTTTCTTTACTCAGGATTTTTTTCCTGTGGGAAATGGCTTAGAGTTTGAAAAGAATAAGGTGATAGAGAGTGGGAATAAGCTTGGCATCATAGTCTACATATTCTATTTTTATCTACTTGGTCATGCTGACTGGATGAGAGCAATTAGTTTTTTTTGGTCTCACCATGCAGCTTGAGAGAACTTAGCTCCTCTCCCAGGGACTGAACTTGGGCCTTCAAGCAGTGAAAGCACAGACTCCTAACTACTGGACTGCCATGAAATTCCCCGGATGGGAGCAATTACTGGTTAGTAATGTTTTTTACAAAACCAGAACTGTCTATGGCTGCATTTTGGGGGGAGATGGAGTGAGGGAGGCACAAAAATAACCCATTCTTTCATTAAACATAACACAGACACACACACACAAATACACTACAATATTGATGAAGAGATACAGCTATTAGAGGTTTTCTACTCACCACCTGGAGTGGATGAGAGAGAACTGATATACAGAGAAGAAAATTCGTCTTCATAATAAAATAAACATAATTTTTTCTTCTGCTCAAAAAGCCTTACTCTATGAAGCACAAATTAAATTAGTAAAGTATAGCATTGTGTGAAGATAAAGTAATTAGAAATTCATCTTAAGATGTGAACATGCCCTAAGGTTTAAAATCTCCATTTGAACCCTGACTGTGTAAATGTGAATTTGAATTATGTTTAGAATTTAACAAACAAGGTAAGATTAGCAGGAGTTCAAGAAATGTTGAAGATTCTGACTTTAAGAATATAATGTACCACAGGAGGCTATGCTTGCCAGTTAGAACACAGCACTGTAGTACAATCTGGGGATATTTATTATGACAGTCTGAAAAGTTTCTTCTGAAAAGTTTCTAAGGTATAGCAAGTGTTTTACATTTTTAACTATAGATAGACCAGTTGAGATTTTTCTACAAAATGCTTGTACCAGACCAATACCATAGCAGAAATTTTTCTAGGTGAGAGAGGATATTAGTACAGGGTTCTCTATATGAGTGGATCATGCATACTTACAAATGTAATGTGATATATTCTCTGAAAAGAGTGAGAAATAAGTGTATATCATACTTTAGTTTGTATAGATAAAGTTAACTCTAATCAAGAATCAGTATGCAACTTGGCAATTATACTTTTTTAAAATGAATCAAAATGAGAAGGTATGGACTCCAATTTTTTTTTTTTAATTTTTATTGGAGTATGGTTGATTTACAATGCTCAAATCTTTTGCAACAGTATGGTGTTCTATGAGCAAATAATATAGGTCTGAGATCAAGGGATGATTTTCAGGGAAATGCAGTTTAGGAGACATTTCTCTCCATCACTGGTATATTTAGTAAAACATTATATTGCACTAGCCTTTGTTATTTTTAGCTTTAAAGCTCCTTTTCAATGTATTTTTATTGCAAGAGAAAGAAAGGGTGGGCAAATGGAAGAAGCTGTTGTGATCCTTAGACATCTTGACAGTAAAAAGGATCATAGCTAGCAGCCATAGTCATAGTAACAGCCACAGCAACAGTGGATGGAATGGGACTGATTTTTTAATCTGTTTTTTTGCTTTTTGATATTGTAATAGATGGTAGGCTATCAGCACAAGATGCCTTTCTCTGAAGGTGAATGCCTTTATTTCATTTCATTAGAAGTTGCCAGGAAGGCGGAATAATGGAGTGTCTCTGGAATCTGAATGATAGAATTTCAAAATCCCACCTCTATCATCTAATTTTTTTTTAAGTTTGGTCCCTTTTATTCACATTTTCTAATTTTTCCCAGCCATATAATGAAGAGATAAATAATACATTCTGATTTATAGGATTGCCATGAGGACTAAATTTTAAAATATGTTTAAAGTACTTACATCATGCCTGACACCTATTAAGTACAGAGAGCTAACTTTTAATACTCTCATTTCTTGTTGAGGAAAGGAAAACTTAAAAAGTTTAACTAATATTTTATATCATAAGACAAACAACTTTCAAAGCAAGACAGAACCCAAGTTCTCTATGATTCTAGAATTCAAGTTGTTGCTTATTTAATCTTCTATTTGTAGGCATCAGAATTATACATTATTTTAAAACCAATGACTTCAGTTATTATTTTTATAATCTGGTTTAAGTAAATTTGCTTAATCTTCCTAAAAGAAATAAAGCAATAAAAAAAAATTACTGAACTCAGTATGGAATGAGAACAATGTATTATAAACTAAACAGTTAGAGCATGCCCAAGTGCACATACACACACACAGTAAATTACAAGAATTACATAGTATGATTCTGGTGTGAGCTTAAATAATGTGGGGCTAGGACAATAACTGATTTCAAATCAATCAAAATAGACTACTTTGGCTATCTGGATCTGAGGTTAATTTTCTATCTTATCATTTATACTTTCTCCATGGAGACTACTTTTTTTCTTTTAATTAAGTGCCTTAAAGTCTTTTGAGTCTATGAAAATATGTATAGAAAATGAATAATATGCTTGAGGTCAGAGAGTGAGAAATTGAAAAATACTGTACTTGAACCTGGCACTTTTAACACATAGCCCAGTACTTTTTAACTAAACTATCTTCCTCAGAAGCCAAATTACTGACTTTGGGAAATCAGGAATGTAACAAAATTGATATTGCATACAATGCAGTATTTTGGCACATTTAAAGTCCTCAGTAAATATGTAAATAGCTCTCTTTCAATTAGAAAACTTTGAAAATGATTCCCAGATAACGTCCCAGTTGTTGCTTTACCATATCTTCTTTCTTATGCACCCCAAGTCATACTTGTACATTTGAGAATTAGTTACAATTGCTATGTGCTTGGGCAAGGGTGTGAGTGCTTGTGTGTTTGTATACTGACAAGTATATAAGAGTAATCATTTGAATAAACTTAAAATTGTTCTCAATTCAAAAATATTAAATTAACTTCTTGGTCTAATCTAAAATGTTAGAAGACATACAAATTTGCCAATATCTATTATTGTCTCCTCTAAGAGGCATTTATAGGCCAACGCCATTAAAGGTTAGATTCTTTTAGCTTTTCCACTTCATTATTCTTTTTTTTTAAACATCTTTATTGGAGTATAATTGCCTTACAGTGTTGTGTTAGTTTCTGCTGTATAACAAAGTGAATCAGCTATATGCATACTTATATTCTTTATAATATCATTGATTGCCCTTGTAAAACAAACATCCTCTACACAGATGTTTCAAGAGACAAGCATTTGTGGGAGATTTTGAACTCAGTAGTGAAGAGGTAGAGAGATGCAAAGAGAAGAAATGGTTTATACATTACCTCATAATAATTATCAGTCTGTGAGTCCTCTACCACTTTTTTTTCATTTTTTTCTTAAAATATTAACTCCTATCAGCATTTCTATTATTTTTCTCAAAATTACTATTTTAAAAATAACTTATTACACAGAAATTAAGTATTAGAAACAAAGAAGAGGAGGAAGGTACAGGATTGCAAAAATTACTATGGATAACTTTACCAGTAGGAAGATCATTGACAATCTTTTAAGTTATTCTTTTTAAAAAAAAAAAATTATTTATTTATTTATTTTTGCGTTACGTGGGCCTCTCACTGTTGTGGCCTCTCCCGTTGTGGAGCACAGGCTCTGGACACACAGGCTCAGCGGCCATGGCTCACAGGCCCAGCCGCTCCGCGGCATGTGGGATCTTCCCAGACCAGGACACGAACCCGTGTCCCCTGTATCGGCAGGCGGACTCTCAACCACTGTGCTACCAGGGAAGCCCTTACATTATTCTTATATAATGATATTTTTAAAAACCTACCACACACCTCACCCCCCATTTAAAAAAAAAATGTCTGAGCTTTTAAAATATGCTTCCATTTCTCTTCATTTATTTATTCAATACACATATTAAAATATTTACTGTTTTGGTATTTTGAATAAAATATAAGTACACACCAAGGAATAAAATAAACCTGCCTTCAAGGAACTCAGAATTTGTGGGGTATAGCAATAGTCAGACAGGTACAATAGAGTATGTGGTAAGTACTGAGATTAACACTGAGAGCTTGGGGACCACATTACAGGAAACTTAAATTCTGGCAAATTTGATGGAGCCAGTGTCAAGAAAACATTACACCACTAGTAGGACACTGTTTTCCACTCTATTTAAGAGGTAGATTTGATACCAAATATTCATTTTCATGCACATAAGACAGTATTATAAAAATTTTCTTCTCTATTTAAGAGGCCAGTTCCAAACTCAGATGGTCTCATGTGAATAGAAAATCTGGCTCATCTATTGCTTAAACTCACTGAATGTTTAGACACTTCATATGTTCTTGGACCTGAGGTCTTCCGCTTCTACATCATCTCTACTCTGTAATACACATACCTGCAGAACTATGTAACCATTTTCAGTATTATATTCCAGTCACTGTGCTAAAAACTTTACCTGTATTATCTAAGTTTTATCTTCACAACACTCAGTGTTAGATATCTCTTATTCCCATTTCAGATGAAGGAATTGAGTCATTAACAAGTTAAATAACTTGGTGAATTTCATTTTAGTAACTAGTCAAGCCAGAATTTAAACCCATTTAAGCTGTCTTCAGAGCCTATGATCTTAAACTACTGCATAAAATGTCCTTAACCATGGGAGTAACCAGTTTCTCTTCATAATAACAAGATACTGACAAACTTTTATCCTTTGTTCAGAGAATGCATTTGGCATGTAGTAATAGATTATAAAAGATTAGCATTGATCATTTTAATTTTTTTAGCTTGGCTTAATGAGGTTTAGAAGACAAAGTACCTAGTAAGACTTCAATGAAAGATAAATCAATAAATGTAGTTATAATATTCATAATAATGGAATATCTTTTTTATTTAAATCTAATATTTATGTTTCACTAATAGTTGAAAACATTGTTTATATTTTTTACTTAGATAAACTTATAAAACTAATAATATTTATATAGTAATAAAATGCTGTCTACCCAAAATAATTTCTTGCATAAGTTTATTCAGTTTACAAAATACTCTTTGCTTCATAAATTTGTATTGAAAGGTTTAAGGTTGACCATAAAAATCTTAACAGTGAATTATTTTGTGAATGAAAATAATGTAACTGACCAATGGCCAAAGAAAATTTACTATCATAGTTCTGTTTCTATTTATGATTATTTGGTCCAAATGGTGGTTGGGTTGCACTGAATCATTTCTGCTTTATCAGAGATTCATGTCTAATGCTCAATGACATATTAGTAAGGCATGGTCTTTTTGCTGTATTGTGAGTACAGAAATCAGACTCAAGAAGGCTGTGGTACTCGGAATCTATGGGATAGAGGGATGGAGAGGGGGGAAATAGATAAAGAGATCCAGAAATCTAAAAAGAAAACCTTTGAGTTTGTTGATAAATATTGAGGAATTCATAGGATGAAATTCCATGTGACTGGGAAAGAATGATCAGGAGGAAATTGTATGTTGAACAATTTCCACCCAGAACTTGGAGGCATTCAAGTTCTTACCAGTAAATGTGGAAAATCCTCACAAACACCAAGGATATTCAGTAGAACCACTGCAAGGATTGTGCCTTTATCCTGAGATAAAGGTTACTCTGCTCCTCCAAAAAGTTAAAAACAAGTCAGAAAAGGATTAAGGTGATCTGCAAATAAATTAACTCACTGCCAGAACAAAGTCCAACACTCATTAAAGCAAAACAAAAAATACAGCATTCAAAAATGTATAATACATGACGTGAAGTTTCTGATAAAAAAATCACTACGCCTGTAAAAAATTAAGAAAATGTGACCAACAACCAGGAGAAAAATCAGTAATCAGAGGAAATCAGAAATGATAAAATTTCGATAAAAACAAATATGATCACAGACTTAAAGAAAAGCATGACTAGAATAAGGAAATAAATGAAAGACATAAAACAAAACTAAGTGAAACTTCCAGAAATGAGCATATATTCTCTATACTAAGAAATCCATTGTCTGACATTAATCACAGATTAGATATTGCAAAACAAAATATCAGTGACCTTGAAGACATAATATTAGAAACTATAAACTAAAAGAGAGAGAGAAAAAGACTGCCAAAAAATGAACTGAGTTTCATTGTGCCTGTGAGACAATATCAAGTGGTCTGACTTTCATGAATTTGAGTCTCAAAATGAGAAGTGAAAAAGTAGAGACAGAAAAAAAAATTAAAGATATAATGACTAAAGTTTTCTAAATTTGATAAACTACAAAGAGAAATACCCAAAGATATAATTATACTGAGACATTTTAACACGTCTCCCTCAATAACTGGTAGATCAAGACAAAATTCAAGGCTATGAAGCCTCTGCTTGATTTTCATGGGACACTTGCTCTGGGGGAAGCCAATCAGTATACAAGAAGTTAAACTATTCTGAGACTGCTGTCTGGAGATGCCACGTGCAGGCACTTGAAAACCTCAGATGAACTCCCAGCAGATAGCCAGCATCAACTCATAGCTATGTAAGTGAACCATATTAGATGTTAGCCCAGTTACACCTTCAGCCAATATTTGGATATTATTCCATAAATGAACCCAGTCAGCTGTTCAGCTGTTCTTTCTCCAAATTCTTGACCCACAAAATAAAATTATCATTTAGAGTCACTAAATTTTGAGGTATTTTTAATCCAGAAATTGAATATTGGAACAGTAATTAAATCATAATTAAAAATTGTCACACACACTACACAGACAAAACAGACACACACAAATATATTTCCATAACCTCTACACTAAGATGACTTCCATAGTAAATTCTACTAATATTTTAGAAAGAAAAAATGCAAACATTTCCAGGAACCACAATAAAGTGATCAATTTCCATATTATTCCATGATGTTAGCTTAAATTTGCTGTAAAAACCTTATAAAGACATGACATGAAATTAAAAAAAAAAAAAATAGAAGTCAACTTCACTTTTGGTCCAGGTTGCAAAAATCCTAATCAATATATTAACTAATTAGATACTAACAATAGACAGATGTTAGATAGATAGAGAGATGATAGAATGATAGATAGATAGATAGATAGATAATCTGCTATGAGCCAACATTTTTTTTCTCCAGGAATACAGCATTGTTTTGATATTTGAAAATGCATTGGAGTAATTTGACATATTATCAGAATAAAGGAGAAAACATTAATACAATAGATTCAGGAAAAAAACACAATAAAATTCAGCATCCAGTTGTGATAAACTGTCTTAGCAAACCAATTTTCCTACACATCAGTTGAGAGTGTAATCAGGTATAACCACTGGGGAAACTAACTTGACATTGTCTGGCAAATTTGTACATAGCCCTACCCATTGTCCCCCAATTTTTACTCCTGGTTTATACTTGATATATATGCACAAAAGCAATAAAATACATGTACGAAATTTTCTCAGCTGTACCATTTGAAAGGACCCCAAACTGGAAGCAATCCAAATACTCATCAACATTTGAATGAATAAATAAGTTGTGGTTTGTTCATACAATGAGATGCTACATAGCAGTAAAGTAAACATATGTCAATAAGAATGTGGCTTAATATCACATGCAAAATGTTGAATGAATAAAAGCCAGACACAAAAGAATATGAATCATATGGTACTATTTTTTAAGCTTCCCAAAGTGACAAACTAATCTATACTTTTAAAATTCAAGGTACTGTTTTCATATGAGAAGGAGGTAGAAAAGATTTACAACTGGCATATAGGAAACTTTGCATATGCTGGTAATAAACTATTTCTTGACCTGTGTTTATGGTTTCTCACATTTAGTCACTCTAACAAGTTGTAGTAGGCAGAATAAAGCCCTCCACACAAAGATGTTCCTGTCTAGATTCCTGAATCCTGTCAATACATTAGTTACATGACAAAGAGGAACTAAAGTTTACAGATGCAATTAAGGTTGCTAATCAGCTGACCATGAGATAGAAAGATTATTCTGGATTATGGTAGGGTGGTTTAGGAGATGTAACCACACAGTGGAAGAGGGAAGCAGAAGATTGAGAACTAGAGAGATGGTAGAATAAGAACAGTTGGCCCCAAACTGCTGGCTTTGAAGATGGAGGAAAGGGGCCATGAACCAAGGAAGGTGAGTGGTTTCTAGAAGCATCATCTTCTAGGGAATCCTGGAGGAACAGAACCCTACTGACACTGATTTTTGCATAGTAAGATCCATTTCTGACTTCTGGCTTCCAGAATTTGAAATTTAAAAATGGTATCTCCTACCCTTCAACTTTAAGTGTAATTTTAGAAAATTCTCTTATGATTCATTTCATATTTTAAATGTTTTTTTTGGCTCTATGCTTTCACATTTTCTGGTAGAAAGCTTATTAAAGGAGGAAAGGTGCTTCAAATATCCACTTTCCACAACACCTCAAACAGTTTAGTGGTTCAACAAATGCTTTTGAGCAGAAAAAAATGAATTCACTAACACTTATATGGCATTTAAAAATACTGCTTTGGTATTTTAATCCTCTATGAAAAACTGCTGGTGGGTAGGATATAATTTGTTTTATTTGGCATTTTGTTTGCTTGTTTGCTAATATGTATTTTATACTGAAAATGCTATTTAAAATATGCATATTTTGAAATAAAATCATCTTCTTCAAATACATATTAATCTAAGTTACTTTTTGCATGCAACTTATTTTTAATTTCAGGAAGACAAATACATTTATTCATAAAGTTAGTGGTCAAGATACTAAGATTAATGAAGATAGTGAGAGAACTAGTGGAAATTACTTCAAAATAGAAAACACACACATTTAAAAATAGAAGAAAATAACATGTAGAGTTTAACTTGAGTTGGTTATAATTAGAAGTAATTTTCAAAATATTTAATGCTTGGGAGACATAGGTACAGACCAACTAGAATATAATCAGTCTGTAGCACTGAATCAAGATCTTGGAGGATTTTACTGGTCTTGGTGTTACTATTTTAATTTCTTTATTTGAGCAAATCCAGATTTGACCCAAATCTGACCCAAGAGAGGGAGCAGAGATAAGACTAGTCATTATTTATTAACTGGTGTAAACAAATTTCATTCTTTGAATAATGTGTATAGCTGTACCAGTGCATATGGGCTCAATAGCAAAACTAGTTATGCTTTTTAGTAGTAAAATCCTGACATGATGGAGTGCAAAATATTAACTTGTATATATTTTAGAATTGCATCATTGCAGGGTTAATGAAATGTTGGGGGTGAACGTATACTGTTAGCCAGCTAGGTGTTCTGGGTTTCATCTGCACACTTTCAAATCTGTTCAGTCCAAGCTGCAGTTTGGTACCATCTTATGGCTATTGATAGCTTTGGTATATATATATATATATATATATATATATATGGGGAAGATTCTGTATTCAATATCTGACTGGGACTTCTGGGAAAGTGGCAACTCTTCTGAGAATCTTCCTGTTACAGGACATCCATTTCTTCAGCTCAAAGAATAAAGGGAAGAATCAGCTCAAAGTAGACTCGGATCATAAATACTCATCTTCTGTCTTTCAAACACTTGCTTCTCTATCCCTGAATATATTTCCCACATCACTTCTCTCCTCTGAGAATATATAAACTTCAGCCACCACTTTGAATAATGGATTCTGAGCAAGAAATGCCAGCCAATCAATAATCATCTCTTACTACCTCTGCTGGATGAAATGCAGACATGCATTGGAGCTACCTTACATCACAGGAATGAGAGTGACAACCTAGGACAGTTGAGCAAAAAGAAAAGGAAGACTAGACCTATAATGAATTTACAGAATGTTTATATCATTCTCTGGCTTAATATATGAGAGAAAACATAACTTGGAAGTTTAATGTCAATTGTGTTTTAAGTAGGTTTTATTTACCAGGCACTGTGCTGAATTCGTGGGTATGGTATATATGGAAGAAGTTACACATTTTGTGTGACAAGTGTTATTATGGAAATAAACTGACAGATAAGATTCACAGCAATGGTGGTGAAGGTGGTGTTTAGGGTTATGGGTGGCAGCAGCCTCAGCAGTGATTGTTCTATCTACAGTGCTTAGGCAATGTCAACTTTCCTTGGAGCAAATCTGAGAAGTAAGGATTCTGATACTTCTTTAAAAAAAATTTATCTTAGTTTTTAAAGTATCCCGTTTTAAAATTACTTATTTCTAAAGAAACATTTCAACCATTCCATTTGAAAATTTAGCACACATTATTTGTATTTGAAATAGAATTCTTAACATGATTGTTATGTACCACAGTTACAGAAAAATAATCTAAAGAGCAGTGACTTTTCTAATGCATTTTGGTATTTAAGAGCTAGGTAAAATTACAGAACCAAATATGAATTGAATCAATAAAACACTGATTTATCACCCTAATCCTTTTTAAAAGCTTTTTCTTTCTTCCTTTATATTTACTTTAGGCTTTTGTTTCTTAAGTCAAAAGGATCCAGGCAGGATTTCATGCTTTTCCTAAAGTGGAGGCTGCACTCCCTCTCCAGTTTTGCACTTCTCCTGTCTCCCTCTCTGCCCTCACTCATTCTCATGAACACCCCAGGAGAACCAATAGAAGAATGTCCCTTGTGTCAGTGGCTCGCTGAGGTTCTACACTCTCCCTTTGTTAGGTAAACATTGACTGAAACCATTCACCCTAGCCAGGCACAATAACTACTGCTTGCTTTAGTTACCTCACAGCAGGAGGCCCTGCCCAATAAGAACACTGACCTGACAAGCTGCTGCCAACAAGCTGCCACAAACCAGAAGAATCCAGGAGGGTCCAAAAAGAGAGAGGAGACCCCAGCCCATATGACCAGCCAACATCCCAGAAACCCTCATTCTGGAATCCATCTTGGCTGAGAGACACACAAACCACATGGAAGGACCCTGAGTCAGACCAAATATGATGGCAAGCAAGATGGTTGGCCAGAGACAACACAGAAACTAACCCCACTACTATAAAACCTGAGACTGCAAGTAGATCATGTGGCAGAGTGGTTCTACTGGGTTCCTTACCCTGCTGCTCTCCACTCGATTGCACCTTTCAATAAAGTCTTTTGCTTTGTCAGTATGTGTGTCTCCTCGGACAATTCATTTCCGAGTGTTAGACAAGAGCCCACTCTCGGACCTTGGAAGGGGTCCCCCTTCCTGCAACATATTTTTATTGATTCCAGACACAACGGCATCGCAGGTTCCCTTCAGTTGGGTAGTAACCTGAGGTATAAAGAATTCATTATCCAGTGCAAGTGCTGACTCTTCTGTATGGTATTGGAAACACGCTCCCTTCCTGTTACCTCTTTAATTATCATTTTAATAACAATCCAGTAGTTCGACAAACTCCTCTGCTCAGGCAGGCCCAGAAATGCCCTGGGGGAGGTGGCGGTAGGGATGGGGGAGGCTGGGGGTGGGCAGATGACTTTCCCCCAAAGTGAACAATACTCCATGGCTCAGCTTCCTCATCACAACTCAACATGCGCTAATGTCATGAACAAAGTTCACCCCAATAGTCAAGTCACTTTCTGGGCATCCATGAGACTTGAGGAAGGGCAGGGACCCTTTCAGGCCACAGGGAAGTGGGAGCCGATTGTTGCCACAAGACTGTGGACCTGTCCTAACTCACTCGGTTAGTTTAATGTCTCCTCGGACAATTCATTTCCGAGTGTTAGACAAGAGCCCATTCTCGGGCCCTGGAAGAGGTTTCCTTCCCATAGAACACTCAGCCCATTCATTAACAATCTTACTCCTCCATCCCTGAGTGGCCGGCCAGGCCAGAGAAAGAGAGACCGAGAGAGAGAGACAGAGGTGGCTGTAAGGAGGCATAACGGTAAACTGGGAAGAAGACTATTGAGTTCACAGCTGGTCTGTGGTTTTTGCATCCAATCAAGGAGCTCCTCCTCATACAGATGCTTGTTAAAGGAAATATAATGATCCAAAGGTAACTTTTCATTACAACATACTCATAAAAGTATTGCCCAATGTTTTATTACTGACGGGATGTTCCTGGACTACCTCAAACACCCTGCCCCTGCCCCCCATGAAAAAAAAAGTGGCATACTTGTGGATGAAAGGCTCTTGGTGCTCCAGCCAGGCATCAGGGCTGTGACTTTGAGGTGGGAGAGCAAAATTCAGGACAATGGTCCACAAGAGACCTCCCAGCTCCACGTAATATAAAATGGTGTAAATGTCCCAGAGATCTCCATCTCAATGCCATGACCCAGCTTCACTCAATAACCAGCAAGCTACAGTGCTGAACACCCTATGCCAAACAACTAGCAAGACAGGAAGACAACCACATCCATTAGCAGAGAGGCTGACTAAAATAATAATAAAGTTACAGACACCCCAAAACACACCACCAGACGTGGACCTGCCAGCCAGAAAGACAAGATCCAGCCTCATCCACCAGAAAACAGACACTAGTCCCCTCCACCAGGAAACCTACACAACCCATTGAACCAACCTTGGCCACTGACGACAGACACCCAAAACAATGGGAACTATGAACCTGCAGCGTGAGAAAAGGAGAACCCAAACACAGGCAGTTAAGCAAAATGAAAAGTAGAAAAAAACACAGCAAATGAAGGAAAAATGCAAAAACCCACCAGACCTAACAAATGAAGAGGAAATAGGCAGTCTACCTGAAAAATAATTCAGAATAATGATAGTAAAGATGATTCAAAATCTTGGAAATAGAATAGAGAAAATACAAGAAACTTTTAACAAGGACGTAGGAGAACTAAAGAGCAAACAAACAGTGATGAACAACACAATAAATGAAATTAAAAAAATTCTCCAGAAGGGATCAATAGCAGAATAACTGAGGCAGAAGAACGGATAAATGACCTGGAAGATAAAATAGTGGAAATAACTACCTCAGAGCAGAAAAAAGAAAAATAATGAAAAGAATTGAGGACATTTTCAGAGACCTCTGGGACAACATTAAATGCACCAAAACTCGAATTATAAGGGTCCCAGAAGAAGAAGAGAAAAAGAAAGGGACTGAGAAAATATCTGAAGAGATTATAGTTGAAAAGTTCCCTAATATGGGAAAGGAAATAGTTAATCAAGACGAGGAAACACAGAGAGTCCCATACAGGATAAATTCAAGGAGAAACACGCCAAGACACATATTAATCAAACTATCAAAAATTAAATACAAAGAAAAAATATTAAAGGCAGCAAGGGAAAAACAATAACACATAAGGGAATCCCCATAAGGCTAACAGCTGATGCTGTTAAAAAGAAAAACAAATTTTAAAAATGAAGATAGTTGAAGGGACCTCTGGAACAATATCAACCCTACCAACATTTGCAATATAGGGATCCAGAAGCAGAAGAAAGAAAGGAGTAGAAAATGCATTTGATGAAATTATGAGTGAAAAATTCCTGAATCTGACGAAGGAAACAGATTTCCAGGTACAGGAAAGAAAGAGAATCTCAGACAACATGGAGCCAAAGAGACCAACACCAATATATATCAGAATTAAATGGAAAAAGTTAAATATAATGAGAGCATTTTAAATGCAGCAAGAGAAAAACAAAAAACCATGTACAAGGGAACTCCCATAAGATATCAGCTGAATTTTCTGCCAAAACATTGCAGAAAAGCAAAGAGTGGAATGATATATTTAAAGTGCTGAAATGGGAAAAAAAAACTTACAACATAGGAGACTTTACCCAGCAAGGTTTTCATTCAGAATTGAAGGAGAAATAAAGAAATTCTCAGACAAACAAGCAAAAACTGAGTCCATCAATACTAAATCCACTTAACAAGAAGTGTTAAAGGGTGTTCTTTAAGTGGAAAAGAAAAGTTACAGCAAGAAGTTAAGAATTCATAGAAAATGAAAAATCCCAGTATTAAAGGCAAATATATAGTAAAGACTGTGGATCAACCACGTAAATTAGCTAGTACAAAGATTAAAACACTGTAAAATCAACTATAAGTATAATAAACAGTTAAAGAATAGACATGAGGATGTAAAATATGACATCAAAATCACAAAACACTGGGAAGAGGAGTAAAAATGCAGATTAGATCTTTTAGAATGTGCTTTAACTTAAATTACTACATATATTAACCCCATGGTAACCGCATATCAAAAACTACAACAGACACAAAAGCTAGAGAGAAAGAACACAAAAATAACATTAAAACAATCATCAAATCAAAAGGGAAGTGACTCAGGAAGAAAATGAAAAAAGAACTACAAAAACAATCAGAAAATGAGGTCCAAAATGGCAATAAGTACATACCTATTAATAATCACTTTAAATGTCAATGGACTAAATGCTCCAAACAACAGATACAGGGTGAGTGATAGGATAAAAAAACAAAACAAAACAAGACCCATCTATATTCTGTCCAAAAGAGACTTACTTTTGAGTTAAAGACACACATAGACTAAAAGTGAGGGGATGGAAAATAATATTTCTTGCACATGGAAAAGAAAGCAGGGGTAGCAATGCTCACATCAGACAAAGTCTGTAACAAAAGACAAAGAAGAGCATGGTATAATGATAAAGGGATCAATACTAATAGAAGATATAACCTTTGTTAAAATATATATATATGCACTTAATATAGAAGCACCTACATATATAAAGCAAATATTAACATACATAATGGGGAAAATTGACAGTAATACAATAATAGTAGGAGAATTCAACACCCCACTTACATCAATAGAGAGATCATTAGGACAGAAAATCAATAAGGAAACAATAACCTTAAATGACACATTAGACCAGTTGCACTTAATAGATATCTGCAGGACATTCCACCCTAAAAAAGAAAAAAAACACATTCTTCAAGTGCACGTGGCACTTTTTCCAGGATAGATCACATACTAGTCCACAAAACACATTCAAAAATGTAAGAGGATAGAAATTATATCATTTCCAACCACAAGGCTATGAAACTAGAGATTGATTACAGGAAGAAAACGGGAAAAAACATAAACACATGGAGAATGAACAACATTCTACTAAAATAAATTAGGTCAAGAAGAAATCAAAGAGGAATAAAGAAATACCTTGAGAAATAAAAATAAAAACACAATTTTCCAAATCTATGGGATGTGACAGAAGGAGTTTTAAGAGGAAAGTTTATTATGATACAGATCTACCTCAATAAACAAGAAACATATGACATAAACAGCCCAACCTACCATCTAGAGGGATTAGGAAAAGAAGAAAAAATAAAGACCAAAGTAAGCAGAAAGTAGGAAATAATAAATATCAGAGTGAAAATAAATAAAATAAATACAAAAAAGCAGAAAAGGTCAATGAAACCAAGAACTCACTTGAAAAGATAAACAAAAATGTTAAGCACTTAGCCAAGATCATTAAGAAAAAAAAATGCAGGACCCATATAAACAAAGTAGGAAAATAAAGAGAGAAATTGCAACCTATATTGCAGAGAAACAAAAAATCATAAGAGAACACTATGAACAGTTTTATGCCAACCAATTGGACAATCTAGAGGAAATGGATAAATTTCTAGAAACATATACTCTTACAAAACTGAATCAGGCAGAGATCATCTGAACAGAATGATCACTAGTAGTGAAATTGAATCATTTATTCAAAAAAACTCAGCAAATAAAAGTTTAGGACAGGACTGCTTCATGGAAGAATTATATCAAAAACACAAATAAGAGTTAATATCTATTCTTTTTAAAGTATTCCAAAAAACTGAAAAGGAGGGGTCACTCCCAAATTTATTCTCGAATACCACAGTTACCCTGATGCCAAAAACAGGCCAAAACACTACAACAAAATAAAATAACAGGCCAATGAATATAGATGCAAAAATTCTTAAGAAAATATTATAAAACCTAGTTCAACAATTTATAAAAAGGATCATACACCATGATCAAGTGAGATTTATTTGAGTGTTGCAAGGATGATTCAATATCTATAAATCAATACGTGTGATACACCACATTAACAAAATGAAGGATAAAAAGATGCATGATCAGCTCAGTCTTAGAAAGAGCATTGAAATAATTCAACCCCCATTCATGATAAAAAAAACTTTTCAAAGTTGGTATAGAGGGAACAAAACATAATAAAGGCCATTTAGGACAAACACACCACTAACATCATACTTGATGTGGAAAAGCTGAAAGCTTTTCCTCTAAAAATCAGGAATAAGTCAAGAATGCACACTCTTGCCACTTCTATTAACATGGAAATGGAACTTCTAACCAGAGCAATCAGACAGGGAAAGAAATGAAAGGCATCTAAATTGGAAGGAAAGAAACAAATCTGTCACACTTGCAGAAGCTATGATGTTATATGTAGAAAACCGCAAAATCTTTACTCAAAAAAATGATTAGAATAAATAATTCAGTAAAGTTGCAGGACACAAGTTTAGTATATGGAAATCTGTTGCTTTTCTATACACTAATAACGAACTTTAAGAAATAGAATGCAGGAAAACAATCCCATCTAAAATTACATCAAAGAGAATATAAAATACATAGGTAGAAACTTAACCAAGGAGGTGAAAGACCTATACTCTGAAAACTATAAAACATTGAGGAAGGAAATTGAAGATGACACAAATAAAGGGAAATATATCCTCTGTTCATGGTTTGGAAGAATTAATATTGTTAAAATGCCCATATTACCAAAAGCAATCTACATATTATTGCTACCCCTATGAAAATAGCAAGGACCTTTTTCACAGACTAGAACAAATAATCCTAAAATTTATATGAAACTACAAGAGACTGCAGATGGACAGAACAATCTTGAGAAAAAGAACAAAACTGGAAACATCATGGTCTCCAACTTCAGACTATACTACAAATCTATAGTAATGACACTGTGGTACTGGCACAACAGACACATAGATCAATGGAACAGAATAGAGGGCCCAGAAATATGGTCATACACATATAGTGATTAGTCTATGTCAAATTAAGTGAAAATATTCTATGGGGAAAATATAATCTCTTCAATAAGTGACGCTTGGAAACGTGGACCGCTACATGTAAAAGAATGAAATTAGAACATTTTCTCACACCATAATAAAAAAATAAACTCAAAATAGATTAAATACCTAAATGTAATATGGGAAACCATAAAACTAAATGAAAATGTAGGCAGAATACTCTTTAACATAAGTTGCAGCAATAATTTTTAGGGTCTGTCTTGTCAGAAAAAGAATAAAAATCAAAATAAACAAATGAAACCTAATCAAATTTAAAAGTTTTATTTCAGCAGTGGAAACCATCAGTAAAACAAAAAGACAAACTACTGAATGGGAGAAAATATTTGCAAATGATGTCTGGTAAGGCATTAACATCCAACATATATAAACAGCTCAGACAACTCAATATCAAAAAAATCAAACAACCCAATTTTAAAAAGTAGGCAGAAGACCTGAATAGACATTTTTCCAACGAAGATATACAGATGAAAAGATGCTCCACATTACTAATTATTAGAAAAATGGAAATCAAAACCTCAATGATATATCACCTCACACCTGTCTGAATGGTTATCATCAAAAAGTCCACAAATAGCAAATATTGATGAGGTTGTGGGAAAAAATGATTTCTAGTACACTGTGGGTAGGAATGCAAACTAGTACAGGCACTATGGAGAACAGTATGGAATTTTCTCAATAAAATAAAATAAATTTACCATAAGATCCAGCATTCCACTCCTAGGTATATATTCAAAGGAAATGAAAACATGAATTAGAAAAGACATATGCTCCTCAATCTTTCATTGCAGCAGAATTATTTACCATAGCCAAGATTTGGAAGTAACCAAAGTGTCCATCAATAGAAGAATGGATAAAGAATTTGTGATATATATGTATATACTGTGGAATATTATTCAGCCATAATAAACAATAAAAATTTGCCATTTGTAACAACATGGATGGATCTGGAGTGTATTATACTTAATGAAATAAGTCAGACAGAGAAAGACAAATACTGTATATTATCACATATATGTGAAATGTAAAAAATAAAATGAATGAATATAGCAAAATAGAAACAGACTCACATATGTAGTGAACAAACTAGCGGTTAGCAGTAGGGAGAGGGATGTGGGAGGGGAAGGATTTGGGAAGGGTATTAAGAGATGCAAACTTCTGTGTATAAAATAAATAACATACAATGATGTAATGTAGAGCATAGGTAATATAGCCAGTATTTTATAATAACTTTAAATGGAGTATAATCTATAAAAATATTGAATACCTATGTTACAAACCTTAAACTAATAAAATGTTGTAAACCAACTATACTTTAATAAAAATTATGCAAACATGCTTACTAGAACATTGAGATAAATATAAGTATTATGATTTAAATAAGTTAAGTCAAATAACAACTTGGAAAACACATAAATTTAGGAGTTTTATATATAAAAATACTTGAAAGTGTGAAAATATAGCCAGTGAGGTGGGATTAGTGGTCAAATATTTGTCTTCATTTTTTATTTATTTATTTAGAGACATCAGTGATTTAATGGATGGGGAAGCTTACACATCTGAAGCAAGGTCCTGGAGCGACACCCCACTGTGTGTGGCACATGGCAGGCAGGACATGGTGGCAGTCTTCACTCCTGGTGGGAAGAGGAGATTACCAGTTATAGGGGAATTGAAGTCAGGTGGGCTCATTACTTACCAGGGGAACCGGTACAGGGCCATGCCCCTCACCACCACTTTGATAAGCTATCCTTAGCTGGGCCCTGGGGTAAGTACACAGGAAGGTCAGTCATGTGAGTAGGGTGTAGTTGAAGCAGGCACTGGTCAGGCAGGGGATGTACAGAGAGAAAGAGAATGCCATCTTGAGTGGCCTGACTGTACACCACCCCTACGTACCAGGCACGACCCTTACAATCTTGGTCCGCCCCTCTTCTGTGATATCCCTGAGTCAGATATGTAGGGGGCACTGAAAGCAGATACCACAAATACAGTACAGACAGCAGCAGTCAGAGAGTATCAAGAATAAGGTACCTAGTATGCTTAGAACAGTCATTTGCCAGGATGTAGGTAAATTTTGGAGCGAAGAGCTTACCAGGTCAATGGAAAGGGAGTCAGTAGCAGCAGTGCCCTGTCCAGTTTTAAGGAAGGTAAGGCCACCCCTGGTTTTACAAGCCCAGAGCCACCCCCATGGGGTGAGGTAGGGGAAGCTCGGCTGTAAAAGAAACATTCTGGTGGCCTAGCCAGGAGTCAGCAGTCACAGTATAAGCCTGCCACCCCATGTTATGGTGGGTGCCATTAGGGGTGGGCCCATTAGGTCTTTCCAAACAAAAAACAGTTAATCCCATTATTTGGACTTCTGTGTCCAGAAGCCAGCTTATTCCATTCCACACAGCATAGCTCAGGGGTCCTCATGGGCAGTTAGTTGTACAGTAACGTTTACTGACAGGGATCCTTCTGATGTATGTGGGCATGTGGGACAGAAACATAGTGTGTCTTTTCCCCCAATGTCAGTAGTCCCCACATAGTCACAGTAGCTGGGTCAATTTTTCATGGAAGTTCAGAGGAGGACAACCATGGAATCTCACTGTCAACCCAGCAATTAGATTCATTTCACAAGTGAGGTCAGTGTTGCTGCTCATTCCTCACATAGATTTCCTCTGCTCAGGCTAAGGATGAAATGTACGACATCTAACAGGCACAGCACAGGGGAGATCATAACAATTAAGCAAAATACAAGCAGTAACCACATTCAGAGATAATACCATACTCTCTTGTGGTTTTAATGCTGGTCTGCAATATAGTTTAGAATACTCACGTTTTCAGTAATACAAGAACATGTCTAAAATCACATATGCAATGGCCACCTAGTTTTACCTTGGATGTCTGAACCACAGCTACTCCATTTTGACTTTCAAATGAGTTCCATTCCTCAATGGCCAAAGCAGATATACAATGCATGTCTGAAAGACCACAAATCAGTCTGCTCTGGTCAGTAAAATTTAAATTAAGCCAGAATGACTTCCCCATACCTCAATATATGAAGGTTTTTTCCATCATTTCCCCTTGTGATTGCAAATCTTTCAAAAGAAAGCATTTATGATCAAAATATCCATCCCTCAATGCTGCATGCTGGCTCTTACCCCAGGTTCAGATCATGTCCCTCAGTGCTAGGCCTCCTTTATATTTGCCTAGTCATTCACATTGGGGGAAAACTAGTCAGATCTCATGAACAGGCTCAGAGGTATTTTAATGGGGGAAAAATTTATAGGCCATACGTTTTATCACTTATACCCAATTGTCACACAACCATTGTACATGTGCTTTTAGTAGGAGAATTAAAGCAAGCAGTGTCACACTTCATGGGTAGTTATATTCTGTAACAATTTCTCTAGATAATTTTCTTTCCATACAGAACATGAGGGCAAATGTATGGCTAACATGATAACTTTCATAAATACAGACCTCAATTAACAGAACTAGAATTTAGCATCCTCTGAAATATAATATTGTTCTCTCTAAAATTACCCTCATCTCCACCAAACACAGCCAATCAAAATGAATAATAATAATTCTGGTCAATTGACCACATGGGCTCCTCCAAACTGTCTGAGGGGGCACTCCTCAGGAGTGTCAGACTGAATTCCCAAAAGTCCTCTCAAGGCCAGCAAAGCCATGTCAAAGGCCTGCTATCAGGCTCTCCTTGGTGGATTTCTTGGTCCCCAAATACTGAGATTTCTGCCCATGCCAGGAGACAGTCTTTCCCATTCACCTTATAAGGTTGCTCAGAGCCCAAGTCCCCAGTTTCTAGAGGGACCAGGCAGAGAGTAAAGAAAAATGCTTTAATTCTACGCAGAGGTATAGTTTACCAAACCACTGTAAGTCATAACTAACTTGAGGGGAAGGGTTTCCTTCTATCTGCAAAACACAGATCAAAACACGTAACATTCCAGACAAAACCCATGAAACTTATAACCGTATTCTCGAGTTCACTCAGTAACCAATCTTTTTGTTAACTTTTTATAAAGCCATCAGGTCTGCCATTAGGATTCTTTACTTTCTTACCCACATCAGCAGTATAATCTGAAATTTATCAGAGACCTGCTATTGTCAAAAGGTCCTTCCCATGAATATTCTTGAAGATGAAGCATTTTTTCAAAAGCATCAGAGTACAACAATAACTATCTATAAAGGACAAAAGACTTAAAAAGGCAAGGTTAAGCACCTGATTACAATTTAATCAATAAAGAAACTTGGTTACAGTAACTAAAATTATGACTGACTAAAACCTTAATCTCTGGCAAAAACCAAGAAGCAAGTAACTGTGCATCTCATGATCGAAAACTTATGCTTTAGTCTTCCTCTCCTTAAGAAGGCAAGGGTAGGTAAACTTAGGACTGCCCAACAATTAATTTTCCAATATTTTATCTTATTTGAAATGACCAGATAGTCAATGAATTACTTCATTTAACTTAAAGTTACGAAAATCCGGATAGACTATTTTAGATAGGCATTCCCAAAACATAACTATTTCTATAGAGTTTACCTAAAAGCTCTTTTTTCTCCTTTGCTCTTAGAGATCACAAAGATTAAAGTTCCAGAGAGCCCAGCTAGATTATTTACATCTCAAAGGCACAAGAGAAATACCAATTCCTTCTAGAAAGCTAGCTTAATCAATTACAAAATGCTCACTTTGATACAATAGCAGAGCCATTAGAGGTCATTGTTCTCCAGATCTCTTGGCAGCCCCGTTAATCAAGGACAGCCACCACAGGGCCCCACATACAAGTGGAAAGCCACACTGGGATTTCCCTGTAACTTTCAGGATCACCCCTGGAACTTTTGGGCCCCACGTGTCAGAGGGCAGCCCCTGCAACATTCCATTCCCTGTCCTGTATTTCCCGACATCTCAGTGCTCATGGGAATTTCCTCAGTATCCTGGATGGTTCCACCAATTGTTGGGCTGCACACCACAGGCCTACAAAGCCTGTACTTGCCCAGCTTCAAGACAGAAGGAAGAGCCTGGAGTCAGCAACAGACATCAATGGTTTAATGGATGGGGGAGCTTATGCATGTGAAGCAAGGTCCTGGAGCGACACCCCACCCACCGAGTGCAATGCAAGGCAGGTAGGACATGGTGGCAGTCTTCACTGGATATTTCCCTTTATGGAAACCAATATAGGAGAGAGTTTACATGATTATCAGACAATTGTTTCTTTGTCTACCTAACACGTCTGTCACCAACGGGAATTTTAATCCCTTTATTTTTAATCTTTAAATTAAAAAACAATTAAACCCTTAATTTTTAATCTTTCATCGCAGCCGCATGTCAATCAAGAAATCTATAATATTCCTATATGACTCCTAACTACTGGGTTTTAGGTTATTCTTGTAAGCATAACAGTCAAAGCTGAGTTAGAATAATCATCCCAAAGACCCTCTCCACTGGTTACAAGAAGCTAACCAAAAATAGAGAGCTATTTACCACAGAGAAGCATGGCCTGAAGAAATAATGAGGACTGACTGTAAGCATTTGGATTTGTCAATTAAAAATTTATCAGTTCTACAGAGAAAGCTGCTGTTGTTGCTGTTTTAATAGAAGTGACTGTTGTTGCTGTTTTAATAGTAGTGACTGCTGTTTTAATAAAGTGACTTAATCTGCTGTGTCAGAAATCTTTAAAAAAGTTTTACATGCTAAAATTTTACATGCTAAAACCTTACATGTAACTATCTTTTGTCATTGTTGTTTTGAGCTTTTTTCCTTTGGTTGGTTAATTGCTTTTGTTTTATTTTTTTAGGAAGTACTCAAAAATGTTCCATTTCTATGATTTCCCTAGATATCTTCTTCTAATATTTGCTTTCTTAAATTGAAAAATTCACAGGCATTTTGCACTTATTCAGCCACTGCATGCCTGCAGAGCATTTCCATAAACTTATCTCTTATTGAAATAAGTGGGAATTAAACATCTACAGTGCAGTTGTAGGGGTGTGAAAGTGTATAAAGCTTAGTGCTCATAATGTTCACAATCCTCCGCTTGTATTCATATTTCTTACAGGGGATATTTTTAAAACTTGAGTTTAATTGCAAAATTGTCACCTGAGTTGATGCCTGGATAAAAGACTATATCAAAACAAAATGATGAATGGGCTCATTTGTGATTTTTGGTAATGAACTCTTGTAGCTGGTTATATTTGCAATAGATCTTATTTTAAAAAAAAAGAAAAATGAAATCCTTGGTTTATTTTGAAATGAGAACAGTGAGATTGCATTCTGGACTTTTCAGATTAAAGAAAAAAATCAAAATGATTTTAGATGAGTATTCCTAAAACATAGTAAGGAGTTTATTTATGAATCCTGTGATTTAATAGCCATAGAATAATTATAAATCATGAATGCTATGCTTTGCCTTGATCAGGTCAGATTCAGATTATGTTTCTGTCCATCCTATTCAATTAAATATCAGGGAAATGAAAAAAGGCTACTGATAAAATGTAGTAACTGTAGTTTTACTAACCTTACAAACAAGTGACAGAAGAATAATGATTATAATTAAGGAATATTTGAAATCTAATGGATGCAAATTATTCTCCAGAGACCACTAAGTTATGTCTAGGCTATAAGATTTTCAAATTAATTTTTTGGTGAAAATTCACAAAAGACATTTAATCAGTGTTACCACATGCCAAAGTTGGTTTTTCATCACTCTTATCAGTGGGTAAGGGTCTTGGGAATAATAGATAAAAATTCAGGATGAAAATAACACATTCAGAATGAAAAATAATACAGACATACTGAAGGTGAGAGCAATGCGTTCCTGAAAATTTGTTATGGATTATATTTTAAAAGTTATTTAGACATAAGTTAGGACTTGGAGAAGATGAATCTTCTCATAAATTATATGACTGTATAATATGGGTGTGTTCAGTTTGTCCCTTTGTGTTGAGAGGCAGGGGAGACAGGAAGGGGAAGCAGGGGGGGAGGGAGATAGAAAGAGAGAGAGGGGACTGGTAAGGAGACATATAGAGAGAGAAAGAGAGCTGGACATTAATCATTTTCTGTGAACAATAAGAGATAATTTGGAATTAGGAGCAAGGAAAGAAAATGTAGTATACACAGTTACCTTGAGTAATGTATGACCTATAGGAAATAAATCAAAATTTAATGTTTTTGTTGCATTTGGGCTTTATTTTCTTTCTGTGAAGATTTTCTCATTTCTGACAAGATGAAGAGAAACATACTCCATGTGGAATGGGTACAAGAGGCATTGCTTCCCCAGGGAGTTTAGAGTATATTCCCTGAAGGTTCCAGGATCTCAAATGCACTCCTTAGAGAATTGTGTTGTGCTCCTACTTCCTGTTAATAATGTTTATTAATAGCTCACATTTTTATTGAGCTCCTACTCTGGTATTAGAAGTTTCAATGTCCATTGCAGTGCCAACATAAAATTTTGGGGAAATGGCTAGCTGGCTTTCCCTGAAAAAACTGTTGGTTTCCTTCTATATTCCATTGATAGCAGGGAACTAGGAAAAAATAGACTATAAATAAACCAGTAAATGTTCCCTGTTTTAAACTGGGACTAGGATACTAATGAAATGGTAGAACTCTTCAGAGAATCAAGGAATTTATTAATTTATTCTAAATCTAAGCTCTCTGAGAAATAAACCAACATGAACTTTAATTACAAATGGTCAAGAGCAAATAGATTATTTTTTAAATAAAGTGAGAATGAGCCTCAGCCTTCTCCTGTTCATTCTACCTGCAGAGATACGAGCACTGAGGAACAAAATAGCCAGAGCCAATCACTCAAATCATTCTATTAATATAAATAAAACACCTGAGAAAAGCCACATCACTGGAATGCCACAGTTGCAGACAGCTGTCTAAGTTATCCAAATGTTACAGGTAAAATGTACTTTGCTCAATAATCCACCATTAAAATGGGGCAAATAAGCCAACACATCAGTAGGAAATCTGAGCAAAGTTATAACAGAAAATGTCAGCTTTCTCTTTATGTATTTCTAAACAAAAGAAGTTGCAAGGAAAGAAGTCACAGGGCATAGTTTTATTGTTGAATTCTAGCTGGGCATCTAAACATACCATCTTAAAAAAAAGGCAGACGGATTGGCTGAAATGTAAGCATTTTTCTTACAAGTCAGATAAAGCAAGAAGAGCAGAAGAGCCCAACAGCGTCTGATTTGATCGGTTGTTCCTAAACAATACTGTTTCAGTTCCCAGGATTAAGCCAATTTACAAAATTACTGAAAGCCAAGTCCTTCCAACTTCTAATTAAGAGACCTGAAACAGGATGACTAGAAGAAGAATACTTCATTTTTTCAAGAAGTTGTGATAGAATGTGAAAGTATTGCACAGTTTCCTGGAACAGGTTAATTAAAGCAAACATATATGTGACTGTTGTATTTTGTTAATATCCATCTAATAAAATTTAATTAAATATTTCAGGTTTATGAACTCAAGAAATATACTTTGCTGCTTGTAGATTGGGTAAAATAAAGGTATGCATGTTTAGTTTTTGCTAAATAAGTGGTGATTCTTGGAACAGGGTATTCTAAATCAGCAGTTCAAGGATGGGATGGAGCAATAAACATTTTAATAAGCCCTTGAGTAATTCTGAAGGGGGTTGTCCCTAGACTACTTTTAAAGAACCATTTTATTATAGACAAAATTTTTAGACTAAAGCTGTTTTTACTTTAACTTTATAAATGAGGAAGCATTTGCTTTTCTCTTTCCATATTTCCAACACACAATCATCATTTCATTTTAGATTTATTTGTTATCCATTTTCCATTTATTCATCCAACAAATATATTTTGAGAATCTACTATATTCCAGGAACAGTGATAGGCACTGAAAATTTTGTGATGAGCAAGAGAAGGGTAGTTACTATTGCATTTTCTAAGAGCAAAAGATAATTTAAAACTAGCAAGATAAAAATGATTAAAATATAATAAAATAACTAATATAATTTACATCTCTAGTAGAAATCATAAGTAACATTGCTGTAGTAATGAGCCAGTAACTCTTGCCAGTAAGATTTAGAAATTAAAAACAAAACTAATGAAAGTAGTATCAAAATACCTAGTGCCTCTGAATAAATCTGAGAAACTATATGCAAAACATTTATGGAGAAAACCATACAATTCTATTGAAAGATTTTGCTGAAAACCCAAATAAGTGGGGATATATACCATGGCCATGACTAGGAAAACTCAAAATGTCAATTTATATCAAATAGAAATACAGAAACATTGCATACCCTATGATAACCTCCATGTTTCTGCAAGGGTAAATGAAGAAACCTGACAAGGAGATTTTAAAATTTATGAAGGAAAACAAAATTTTGAGTTTAGCCCAGATAATCTGAAGAAGAATAACAAAATGGTAAGAATGCTCTACCAAATGCAAATATTTATCACACAGCACAGTTATTAAATAGGGCTTTAAAATATCAAGGTAAGACAAGAGTGAGATTTGGCACCATTTGCTGCACATAACAGCCACCACTTTTTAAAAATAAAGTTTTATTAGAACATAGCTATGCCCAATCATGAATGTATAGTTTATGGCTGCTTCTTTTTTTTTTTTAGAGCCCAATTATCGATTTCTGGGTTTTTTTTTTTTAATTTTCCTTTTTTTTTCATACAGCAGGTTCTTATTAGTTATCTATTTTATACATATTAGTGTATATATGTCAATCCCAATCTCCCAATTCATCCCACCCCACGATTTCTGCCTTGTAAACTGGTTCATCTGTACCATTTTTCTAGATTCCTTATATATGTGTTAATATATTTGTTTTTATCTTTCTGACTTACTTCACTCTGTATGACAGTCTCTAGGTCCATCCACATTTCTACAAATGATCCAATTTCATTCCTTTTTATGGCTGAGTAATATTCCATTGTATATATGTACCACATCTTCTTTATCCATTCATCTGTCGACAGGCATTTAGGTTGCTTCCATAACTGGTTATTGTAAATAGTGCTGCAATGAATATTGGGGTGCATGTGTCTTTTTGAATTATGGTTTTCTCTGGGTATATGCCCAATAGTGGGATTGATTGCTAAGTCATAGAGTAATTATATTTTTAGTTTTTTAAGGAACATCCTTACTGTTCTCCATAGTGGCTGTATCAATTTACATTGCACTCCCACCAACAGTGCAAGAGGGTTCCCTTTTCTCCACACCCTCTCCAGCATTTGTTGTTTGTACATTTTCTGATGATGCCCATTCTAACAGGTGTGAGGTGATACCTCATTGCAGTTTTGATTTGCATTTCTCTAATAATTAGTGATGTTGACCAGCTTTTCATGTGCCTCTTGGCCATCTGTATGTCTTCTTTGGAGAAATGTCTATTTAGGTCTTCTGCCCATTTTTGGAATTGGGTGGGTTGCTTTTTAATATTGAGCTGCATGAGCTGTTTATATATATTGGAGATTAGTCCTTTGACCATTGATTCATTTGCAAATATTTTCTCCCATTCTGAGGGTTTTCTTTTCATCTTGTTTACAGTTTCCTTTGCTGTGCAAACCTTCTAACTCTCATTAGGTTCTATTTGTTTATTTTTGTTTTAATTTCCATTACTCTACGAGGTGGGTCAAAAAAGATCTTGCTGTGATTAATGTCAAACAGTGTTCTTCATATGTTTTCCTTTAGTTTTATAGTGTCCAGTCTTATATTTAGGTCTTTAATCCATTTTGAGTTTATTTTTGTGTATGGTGTTAGGGTGTTCCAATTTCATTCTTTTCCATGTGGCTGTCCAGTTTTCCCAGCACCACTTATTGAAGAGACAGCCTTTTCTCCATTGTATATCCTTGCCTCCTTTGTCATCGATTAGTTGACCATAGTTGCATGGGTTTATCTCTGGGCTTTCTATCCTCTTCCATTGATCTATATTTCTGTTTTTGTGCTAGTACCATATTGTCTTGAATACGTATCTGTGTAGTGTGGTCTGAAGTCAGGGAACCTGGTTCTTCCAACTCCATTTTTCTTTCTCAAGGTTGCTTTGGCTGTTTGGGGTCTTTTGTGTTTCCATACACATTTTGAGATTTTTTGTTCTAGTTCTGTAAAAAACGCCTTTGGTAATTTGATAGGGATTGCCTTGAATCTGTAGATTGCTTCGGATAGTATAGTCATTTTCACAATATTGATTCTTCCAATCCAAGAACATGGTATATCTTTCCATCTGTTTGTATCATCTTTAATTTGTTTCATCAGTGTCATATAGTTTTCTGCATACAGGTCTTTTGTCTCTCTAGGGAGGTTATTCCTTGGTATTTTATTCTTTTTTCTGCAGTGGTAAATAGGAGTGTTTCCTTTATTTCTCTTTCAGATTTTTCATCGTTAATGTATAAGAATGCAAGAGATTTCTGTGCATTAATTTTGTGTCCTGATAATTTACCAAATTCATTGTTACCTCTAGTATTTTTCTGTTGGCAACTTTAGGATTCTCTATGTATATTATCATGTCATCTGCAAATAGTGACAGTTTTACTTCTTCTTTTCCAATTTGTATTCCTTTTATTTCTTTTTCTTCTCTAATTGCTGTGGTTAGGGACATCCTTGTCTTGTTCCTGATCTTAGAGGAAATGCTTTCAGTTTTTCACCACTGAGAATGATGTTTGCTGTGGGTTTGTCATATATGGCCTTTATTATGTTGAGGTAGGTTTCCTCTATGTCCACTTTCTTGAGAGTTTTCATCATAAATGGGTGTTGAATTTTGTCAAAAGCTTTTTCTGCATCTATTGAGATGATCACATGTGAATTTGTTCATGTGGTGTATCACATTGATTGATTTGCATATATTGAAGAATCCTTGCATGCCTGGGATAAATCCTGCTTGATCATGATGTATGATCCTTTTAATATGTTGTTGGATTCTGTTTGCTAGCATTTTGTTGAGGATTTTTGCATCTGTATTCATCAGTGATATTGGTCTGTATTTTTCGGTTTTGTAGCATCTTTGTCTGGTTTTGGTATCAGGGTGATGGTGACCTCATAGACTGAGTTTGTAGGTGTTCCTTCCTCTGCAATTTTTTGGACGAGTTTAAGAAGGATAGGTGTTAGCTCTTCTCTAAATGTTTGATAGAATTCACCTGTGAAGCCATCTTGTCCTGGACTTTTGTTTGTTGGAAGATTCTTAATCACAGTTTCAATTTCATTTCTTGTGATTGGTCTGTTCATATTTTCTATTCCTTCCTGGTTCAGTCGTGGAGGGTAATATCTTTCGAATAATTTGTCCATTTCTTCCACGTTGTCCATTTAATTGGCATAGAGTTTCTTGTAGTAGTCTCTTATGATGCTTTGCATTTCTGCGGTGTCCATTGTTACTTCTCCTTTTTCATTTCTAATTTTTTTAATTTGAGTTCTCTCCCTCTTTTTCTTTATGAGTCTTTCTAAAGACTCATCAATTTTGTTTATCTCTTCAAAAAATCAGTTTTTAGTTTTATTGATCTTTGCTATTGTTTTCTTTGTTTCTGTTTCCATCATTTCTGCTCTGTTATTTATGATTTTCCTTCTACTAAATTTGGGTTTTATTTATTCTTCTTCCTCTAATTCCTTTAGGTGTAAGATTAGATTTTTTGATATTTTTCTTGTTTCTTGAGGTAGGATTGCATTGCTATAAACTTCCCTCTTAGAACTACTTTTGCTTCATCCCATAGTTTTTGGATCGTTGTGTTTTCGTTGTCATTTGTCTCTAGGTATTTTTTGATTTCCTCTTTGTTTTCTTCAGTGATCTCTTGGTTATTTAGTAAAATATTGTTTAGCCTCCATGTGTTTGTGTGTTTTACGTTTTTTTCCCTGTAATTTATTTCTAATCTCATAACGTTGTGGTCGAAAAAGATGCTTGATATGATTTCAATTTTCTTAAATTTACTGAGGCTTGATTTGTGATCCAAGATGTGATCTATCCTGGAAAATGATCCGTGTGCACTTGAGAAGAAAGAGTAATCTGCTGTTTTCAGATGCAATGTCCTAAAAATATCAGTTAAATCTATCTGGTCTATTGTGTAATTTAAAGCTTTTGTTTCCTCATTAATTTTCTGTCTGGATGATCTGTCCACTGGTGTAAGTGAGGTGTTAAAGTCTCCCACTATTATTATGTTACTGTTGATTTCCCCTTTTATAGCGTTAGCATTTGCCTTGTGTATTATGGTGCTCCTATGTTGGGTGAATATATATTTATAATTGTTATATCTTCTTCTTGGATTGATCCCTTGACCATTATGTAGTGTGCTTCCTTATCTCCTGTAATATTCTTTATTTTAAAGTCTATTTTATCCGATACGAGTATTGCTACTCCAGCTTTCTTTTGATTTCCATTTGCATGGAGTATCTTTTTCCATCCCCTGACTTTCAGTCTGTATGTGTCCCTAGGTCTGAAGTGGGTCCCTTGTAGACAGCATATATATGGGTCTTGTTTTTGTATCCATTCAGCGAGCCTGTGTCTTTCAGTTGGAGCATTTAATCCATTGACATTTAGGGTAATTATCAATATGTATGTTTCTATTACCATTTTTGTAATTGTTTTGGGTTTGTTTCTGTAGGTCCTTTTTTTCTCCTGTGTTTCCCAGTAAGAGAAGTCCCTTTAGCATTTGTTGTAGAGGGCTGGTTTGGTGGTGCTGAATTCTCTTAACTTTTGCTTGTCTGTAAAGCTTTGGATTTCTCCATGAAATCTGAATGAGATCCTTGCTGGGTAGAGTAATCTTGGTTGTAGGTTCTTCCCTTTCATCACTTTAAATATGTCCTGCCACTCCCTTCTGGCTTGTAGAGTTTCTGATGAGAAATCAGCTGTTAACTTTATGGGAATTCCCCTGTGTGTTATTTGCCCTTTTTCCCTTGTTGCTTTTAATACTTTTTCTTTCTCTTTAATTTTTGTCAGTTTGATCACTGTGTGTCTCGGTGTGTTTCTCCTTGGGTTTATCCTGCCTGGGACTCTCTTTGCTTCCTGGACTTGGGTCACGATTTCCTTTCTCATCTTTTCAAATATTTTCTCAGGTCCTTTCTCTCTCTCTTCTGCTTCTGGGACCCCTATAATGTGAATGTTGTTGCGTTTAATGTTGTCCCAGAGGTCTCTTAGGCTGTCTTCATTTCTTTTCATTCTTTTTTCTTTATTCTGTTCTGTGGCAGTGAATTCCACCATTCTGTCTTCCAGGTCACTCATCCGCTCTTCTACCTCAGTTATTCTGCTATTGATTCCTTCTAGTGTAGTTTTCATTTTAGTTATTGTACTGTTCATCTCTGTTTGTTTGTTCTTTACTTCCTCTAGGTGTTTGTTCTTTAATTCGTCTAGGTCTTTGTTAAACATTCCTTGCATCTTCTTGGTCTTTGCCTCCATTCTTTTTCCAAGGTCCTAGATCAACTTCACTGTCATTATTCTGAATTCTTTTGCTGGAAGGTTGCCTATTTCCACTTAATTTAGTTGTTTTTCTGGGGTTTTACCTTGTTCCTTAATCTGGTTCATAGTCCTCTGCCTTTTCATTTTGTCTATCTTTCTGTGAATGTGGTCTTCATCCCACAGCCTGCAGGATTGTAGTTCTTCTGGCTTCTGCTGTCTGCCCTCTGGTGAATGAGGCTATCTTAGAGGCTTGTGCAAGTTTCCTGATGGGAGGGACTGGTGGTGGGTAGAGCTGGCTGTTGCTCTGGTGGGCAGAGCTCAGTAAAACTTTAATCCACTTCTCTGCTGATAGGTGGGGCTGGGTTCCCTCCCTGTTGGTTGTTTGCCCTGAGGCGACCCAGCCCTGGAGGCTACAGGCTCTTTGCTGGGGCTAATGGTGGACTCCAGAAAGGCTCATGCCAAGGAGCACTTCCCAGACCTCTGCTGCCAGTGTCCCTGTCCCTGCAATGAGCCACAGCCACTCCCTGCCTCTGCAGGAGACCCTCTAACACCGACAGGCCCAGTTCAGTCTCCTATGGGTTCACTGCTCTTTCCCCCTGGGTCCTGATGTGCACACTACTTTGTGTGTGTCCTCCAAGATTTGGGTTTTATTTGTTCTTCTTCCTCTAATTCCTTTAGGTGTAAGATTAGATTTTTTGATATTTTTCTTGTTTCTTGAGGTAGGATTGTATTGCTATAAACTTCCCTCTTAGAACTACTTTTGCTTCATCCCACATGTTTTATTGTCATGTCTTCATTGTCATTTGTCTCTAGGTATTTTTTTATTTCATCTTTGATTTTTTTCAGTGATCTGTGGTTATTTAGTAATGTATTGTTTAGCCTCCATGTGTTTGTGTGTTTTTTACATTGGTTTCCTCTAATTTATTTCTAATCTTATAGTGTTGTGGTCGGAAAAGATGCTTGCTCTGATTTCAATTTTCTTAAATCTCCCAATGCTTGATTTGTGACACAAGATGTGATCTATCCTGGAGAATGTTCCATGTGTATTTGAAAGGATAGTGTAATCTGCTGTTTTCGGATGGAATGTCCTATAAATACCAATGAAATCTATCTGGTCTATTGTGTCATTTAAAGCTTGTGTTTCCTTATTAATTATCTGTCTTGATGATCTGTCCATTGGTGTAAGTGACATGTTAAAGTCCTCCACTATTATCGTGTTACTGTTGACTTCCTCTTTTAGAGCTGTTAGCATTTGCCTTATGTATTGAGGTGCTCCTATGTTGGGTGCATATATATTTGTAATTGTTATATCTTTTTTCTTGGATAGATCTTTTGATCATTATGTAGTGTTCTTCCTTGTCCCTTGTAACATTCTTTCTTTTAAAGCCTATTTTATCTGATATGAGTATTGCTACTCCAGCTTTCTTTTGATTTCCATTTGCATGGAATATCTTTTTCTATCTCCTCACTTTCACTCTGTATGTGTTCTTAGGTCTGAAGAGGGTCTATGGTAGACAACATATATATGGGTCTTGAATTTGTATTCATTCAGCGAACCTGTGTCCTTTGATTAGAGCATTTAATCCATTCACATTTAAGGTAATTATCAATATGTATTTTCCTATTACCATTTTCTTAATTCTTTTGTGTTTGTTTTTGTAGGTCGTTTACTTCTCTTGTGTCACCCACTTAGAGAAGTTCCTTTAGCATTTGTTGTAGAGCTGGTTTGGTGGTGCTGAATTCACTTAGCTTTTGCTTGTCTGTAAAGGTTTTGATTTCTCCATTGAATTTGAATGAGATCTTTGCCAGGTGTAGTGATCTGGGTTGTAGTTCCTTTCCTTTCATCACTTTAAATATATCATGCCACTCCCTTCTGGATTGCAGAGTTTCTGGTGAGAAATCAGTTGTTAACCTTAGAGAAGTTCCCTTGTATGTTATTTGTCATTTTTCCCTTGTTGCTTTTAATAATTTTTCTTGGTCTTTAATTTTTGTCAGTTGATTACTATGTGTCTTGGCATGTTTCTCCTTTGGTTAGTCCTGCCTGAGACTTTCTGTGCTTCCTGGACTTGGGTGGCTATTTCCTTTTCCATGTTAAGGAAATTTTCAACTATAATCTCTTCAGATATTTTCTCAGGTCCTTTCCCTCTCTCTTCTTCTGGGACACCTATAATGTGAAAGTTGGTGCATTTAATGTTTGTCCCAGTGGCCTCTTAGGCTGTCTTCACTTCTTTTCTTTCTTTTTTCTTCATTCTGTTCTGTGGAAGTGATTTCAACCACAGGTCTTCCAGGTCACTTATTTGTTCTTCTGCCACAGTTAATCTGCTATTGATTCCTTCTAGTGTATTTTTCATTTCAGTTACTGTATTTTTCATCTCTGTTTGTCTATTCTTTAATCATTCTAGGTATTTGTTAAACATTTCTTGCATCTTCTCAATCTTTGCCTCCATTCTTTTTCTGAGGTCTTGGATCCTCTTCACTCTCATTATTCTGAATACTTTTTCTGGAAGGTTGCCTATCTCCATTTCATTTAGTTGTTTTTCTGGGTTTTATCTTGTTCCTTCATCTGGTACATAGTCCTCTGCCTTTTCATTTTGTCTGTCTTTCTGTAAATGTGGTTTACGTTCCACATGCTGCAGGATTGTAGTTCTTCTTGCTTCTGCTCTGTTTATGGCTGCTTCTATACTGCCCCAGCTAATGACAGAGAGTATATTACCTACAGTCTAAAATATTTCCTATCTGACCTTCTAAGAAAATATTTGCCAATCCCTGAACTAGAAGAGTGAAGCAAACTAAATAATCCAGAATCATGCATATATGAATATTTGATATAAAATGAAGGTATAACTACAGAGCAGTTAGAACAAGATGGACCATTATGTCAGGACATAAACACCCCCCCACCCTCCTACACACAGAGGTGCATACACACACACACACACACACACACACACACACACACACACAGCAATTCTGCAGGGTTTATAGAACTAATATTAAATGGAAAAGTGATGTCCTTAGAAGATACTTTGAAAGAATATCTTCATGATATCTGGGTAGCAATAGATTTTTTAAATGGCATTTTAGAAAATCTGTGTATAAATGAAAAGACAAGTAAACTTGACTACATTAAGGATATTAACTTAAGAAACATCATTAAGGAAGTGAAAAGCAAGCCATGTGATGGGAGAAGATATTTGTTATGTATATATTTGGTGAAAGGGTTATAGTCATAATATTTTTAGATTGAAATATATTAGTAAGAAAATATTCAGATAAATCAATAGAAAAATTCACAGCAAAGAAGGAAGAAAGGCAGGCAAAAATGAAGGAAGGGAAGATGGAAGGGAGGAAGGGAGATTTCTTAAAAGGAATCCTTAAAAATCTTCAGAAAAGAGGATATATAGATGACCAAATATTTCAAACTGTTGACAAATCTAATTAGTAACTGATGAAATCCAAAGTAAAACCACAAATATATACACATTGCAAATGCAAAAGGCTAAAATTTAAAAATGCATATTCTGAAAATACCAAGTTGAGAAGAATTTGGAACAATCAGAAATTACACTGGGAGTAGAAATATAAATAGTCCAGAAGAGTTGCATGTTGATTTTGAAAGCCCAAAATAACAAAAACAAACAACCAAACAGATATTATTTTGTATAGTTGAGAATCCATATATTCTTCAATTCGACAAATCTATATAAACATTTTTTTCTACAGAAACATGTTTATTTGAATCAAGATATATGTACAGGTAACTTCATGGTATCATGATAAATAAAACTGAAACAACTCAAGGTAAGATCAAGAATAAAATGAACAAATAATGATGCATTTATACAAGGGAATACCGTGAGCAACAAAAATTATGAATTATTTTTATAATAATAACTTAGATGAATTTGTAAATATGATGCTGAATGGAAGAAGACAGAAATAAAATTAATACATACTGGACAATTTCATTTCTATAAAATTTAAAAAGAGATGAAACTGAAGTGCAGATTAATTGTATTGTTTGCTTTTGCAAAGTTGCTATACTGTATATTTGTATTTTATACACATTCTGTGTAATATATTTTACAGTGTAGAAAGTTTAGAAATTAAAATTAATAGCAGAAAAAATAGCAAAAGATATCACAAGTAATTTATGGAAGAGGAAATCTGAATGGCTGGTAAAAATAGGAAAGAATACTCAACATCACTAATAATAAGAGAAACTCAAATTAGAACTAGATATAGCTTTTCACACCTGTCAAGCCTGCAAGATTTAAAGTCTGATAAAATTTATTTTTTTACCAGTGTTGAATGTAGCATGTGGAAAATATAGTTTTAAATTGCTATTGGGAGTGTAAATTGTTAAAACCACTTTGGGGAGAAATTTGACTCTACCTAATTAAAGTTTTTAGAATGTTCATTCTTTGGAATCCAGTCATTCTGCTTTTAGAAATCTACACTATGAAAAACTTTTTCACAGGTAGACAAGGTTACAGATTCATGAGTGTTCACTGCAGCACTCTTAGCAGTATGAGACAATGTACAAATAATGCAACCATTTTTCAGCAGAAGTATGAAAAATAAATACATATTTATTTATTCAGCAGAAAGGTGTATCAGCTAAAATCAATAAACCAACTCCAATGATATAAATAAATTTCAAAAACCTAATGTGGAATAAAATGACTTGCAGACTATTTATGGTATGATGGGCAAACTGATCTCTTCCAACAATATGGGAGGGAGATTAAATGCATAGTTACAGATAAGTAGTTTCATTTATTTTCCCAATTAATTAAGTGGAGTATTGAGTTCATCAACTCAAATGAGAAAGTGAAGACATTAGAGACATTTATTAGAAGAATAGGTATGAAATTATGAAATTGTCTTCTTGGAAAGTGGAAGAGTGAATTCCTCAGGGAAATTATCACTTTTTGCCAGGTGGTGCTGAGTTCCCATTTGAGGTTTATGGTACAATTTAAATGAGGCCCAGTCAGAAGGGACCTGTGATTTTCACTAGTCACATCCAGCTGCTGATGTGAAGATGAAGAGAAGGTAAAATTTGTGCGTAATTGGGGTTTAAGATTTTCCAAGCAAGGTGATAGTGTAGGTAGTGAGGTATAAGAGAGTAAAGAGGAGCTTCCCTGGTGGCGTAGTGTTTGCGAGTCCGCCTGCCAATGCAGGGGACACGGGTTTGTGCCCTGGTCCGGGAGTATCCCACATGCCACAGAGTGGCTGGGCCCGTGAGTCATGGCCGCTGAGCCTGTGCTTCCGGAGCCTGTGCTCCACAACGGGAGAGGCCACAGCAGTGAGAGGCCCGCGTACCACAAAAAAAAAAAAAAAAAGAGAGAGTAAAGCGTTTATGAACTCAATAAAATCTAATCTGGAAAGGAGAAAAAATGAAAACATGAGGAGCTGACAAATGGAACAATTGGAATTGTTGATGGAACAGAAAATATTTGCTTTGATTGTGCTGATGTAAAGGAGCAGAAAACATAGCATATTTGGTAAAAGAGTTACATGTATGAAGTTGGGATTTCTGAAATGATGTGGTAATTGAGAATGAAAATGTCTAGGCCATGAGAGGTAACTAAAGTGGAATTAAGAAATAGATTACTGGAAGTGCAGATGCCAAAATACTAGGAGGCCAGGGAATTGGAGGCCAGGGAATTTACATTAATGTAAATTTAGACCCTGTCAAGAATAATGCCAAAAATAGTGATATGAGAGAAGATGGTAAGCTAGATGAAAGAATGAGGGGAATTCAAGAATGAAGAGGAGTGAGAAATGTTAGTATATGTCAGCATGAAAAAGAACTAGGAGATAGTAAAGCCTAATGGCCTCACTTGAAAGAATCTTTGGTTTTTGAGACATAACAAATGGTCTGGAGGCTAAAATGAAATACAAGGAGATATACCACCTTCAGGCCTTATAATTCATGGAGTATTGGAAGAAAAACAATGATAGCTTCCTCTTTGAGGGCTGCATTGGCTGTCACATCTTCAACAAAATAAGGTGATAACAGGAGAGTTGAGAGAAGGCTTTGAGGTGCGTAGATGGTAAGAGCTGCTAATAAAAGAGGTGGTACAAAGGGAACAAAGGTTTGGAGGTAGGGGGAGGATGAAAATTGGATCACTGTAGGGAATGCATAGAGCTGTATGGGAATGACTTTCAGTGGTGAGTGATTTCTTGGAGGCTTAGACTTTGGCTGTTGACAGGAGATGCACAGATATGGTTTATGATAGGATTGTCTTGAATATTCGATAGAAAAGATGAATCATCAGTTCAAATTAAGGCTTCCCTCATGTGTTGTTTTTTTTCTATTAATATTAGTATTGTATAAAAGCTTAAGATACGAAAACATTTAGTATACTTACAAAATAAAGTTGATGGAATTGGAATACTTTTTATGTCACTTAACATAATTTAATATATGTAAACAAATAGAACCAAATTATTAAATGCTAATCTTCAATCTACTCTGTTCTGTGTTGGAACATTCAAATTTATATAAATTATTTATTAAACTATTGATTTTACTCACTTTCATTTTTGCTACAAAAATTGAAATTTAAAAAAATGTTATTTTATTGTGGTAGAACACAACATTAGATCTACCCTCTTAACAAACTTTTAAGTATACAATACAGTATTATTAACTGTGGACAGAATGTTGCACAGCAGATCTCTAGAACTTATTCATCTTGCATAAATAAAACTTTATACTCTTTGAACAACTCCCAATATATCACTGCCCTCAGCCCCTGGCAGCCACCAACCTACACCCTGCTTCTATGAATCTGATTATTTTAGATATACAAATAGAATCATGCAATATTTGTTCTTTGGTAACTGGCTTATTTCATTTAGCATAATGTTTTCCAGGTGCATCCAGGTGGTTGCATATGGCAGGATGTCCTTCTAAAAATTTAAAGTTTAATATTGTTTGGTAATGACTGAAGAGGTTTTCAATTTCCCCAAGACAACATGTTGCAAAGGACATTTATCTTAAAGTCAAATAGACTGAGAATGTACTGCATGTTCTTCCATCTAACTGTGATGTGCTCTTTTCAAAATTACTAAATCTAGTTTTTTGTTACTGAAATGAGAACAATATAGTTGTTAGGATTAAGTGAGTCATATAGAATCCCTGGTCCTATTTGGTGAACAGGATGTTAGTCCCTCTAAATTTCCTGAAAGTTAAACAGGTGGTATCTAATTAGGGTAATATAAAGAGACTAGACCTTAAGCTTATTTAAAGTGAGGAGCAGGATTGTATTATTGAATGCAATCTCCTCTTTATTTTGACCAGAAAGATAGATAGACAGATAGATAGATGATAGATAGATAGATTGATAGATGTATTCACTTCAAAAATACATTATATGTTCAGTTTCTACTTAGTAAACTATGAAATATCTCAGCTAAGTAAAAGATTAAAGGAAAACAAAACAATTACTAGGAGAAAATGTTATTCTCCTAGCAGTATGTAAGGAATTCCTCTTAGTGAAAGAAGATCCTATCCACTTTGATGGGAGAATTCTCAAATAAGCATGCTTGAGTTAGAAGGTGACCTGTATGTGGATTTACCTGCTTTAGATATAGGAGGCTGGCAGAGAGAGGAGTGTTACTAATTCACACAGAGTCAGAAGGTAAAAGGAGATTGAGACTGAATTCATTATATGTCAAAGGCTTGGGCTTTGTAAAGTGTGACCTTTATCTTGGTCCTTAAAACTCTCCAAGAAAGTTACAAACTCATAAAACATTGGTGTAAGAAGGCATTTTTTGTTAGTTTTTTTGAGTAAAGTAGGGAAAGATGAATATGTGGCCAAAGAGAGTCAGTACCTCTTTTTTTCCCTGTAGTACAGACAGAGTTTGGAAGAGAGAAATTGATGAAGGTCTGAAGTATTAGGAGGGAGGCTCTAAATTAAAAAAAATTTGTCCAGACCTTAAAGGACCAGAGGTTCCATCTAATAATGGGATGACAGGAGTACAGTAATTCCCTATTTCTGTCTCTAAGCAGAGCTCTTTGAGAGATTGCACTATATTTTCTTCTACTCAACTGTCTTTTGGAGGACTCTTATAGTTGTTCTTTTTTACTGCAGTTAGTGATTATAAACACTAAATTTCCCCTAGGCATACTTTCTCCACTACAGCATTAATTGACCTGTGCAACTAGTCTTTGGGGACTCAGTGAGGCCTTAAATTCCCTTAAATGTGTTTCTTATAACAAGACAATGTCTTACAACCCCTCCTAATTCACTTGTACAGATCACTTGCCCCTGGGAGTAGCTATTTATTCAATAATTTTTCTTAATTCACAAAAGGTTCTTATAAGATTTTTCTTATGACGTGCATAAAATACAAACAAAGCTACATTCTGATTAAGTTCATAGGACACTAGGGAGGTGATATGACTAAAAATAACACATGTAGGTCATGCTTTACCACCAAAAAATTGTGTTCATATGCTTTATCTTATTTTGCAACAATCTTGTTAATTAGTTACACATGTATTTTTAATCTTTATTTTACAAGTGAGAAGACAGAGTTTCAAAAAGTAATGAGCCTGCCCAATATCACTACTGAGGACTGAGTGGAAACATGACTCCAATAAACTATTTCCAAAGCCAAGGTTCTGGATACAGTACAATGAGTTCTCTCTCTGTACATAAAATTGTCATGTATAAACTGCAGTGCTCATTTATCTTAACTGGGCAGATTTAATCTACCTCTTTCCCTACTTTTCTTTTTTTGAGAAATAATTAAGTAGAGAAATAATACCTAAGCATGAATTTTTTTTTAAGTCATTTTAGGTTAAAAACCGTATAATGATCTGGTGTTAGGTTGCCCATTTAAGGAAGGTAAGAGGAGGTAAACAAAAGACAGGTTCTAAAATAAATTTTAAATGTGGGTACTTGGCTTTTGGTTATTTTGAACAGCAATAAATTTTCAAAGGAAAGTTTGGCTATGAACCAAATAGTGTTTGATTTATAGACAAAAATCCTGGAGTAAAACAGAATATAAATATATGTACCAGGAGTTCAAAAGGAATAACATTGTCCAGCCTCCATTTGGCCAAACATGTATTTTTTTAAATTTATATTTCTATTAGGCTATAGAAAACCAATATTGTAAATTTTGTTAAAAACATATTGTTAATCTTTTAACTTCCATTAGGGGCAAGTTCTTTGAAGTCACTCTAGTAAGATGTAAACCATCTCTGAATACCTAGCTGTAAAACTGGATATGAAATATTAATATCCACATTTATTCTTATTTTAAACTGCAGACAATAATATTATCTACCTTATAGTATTATGGTGAGTCATGAGTTAATGGACATGAAGTGGTGAGCAGTGAATGTGACTTGGCTTATGTTCGATAAGTACTCCTTCTCCTCCTCCTCCACCTCTCTTTCCTTTTCCTTCTCTTTCACCAAAAATAATTTATATTGAGCTTTTTTTCCCCTTGTGTTCAGGACCATAATTAAAAAGGACTTATTAGCTCTGAGTTCTTCTTTAGCCAGATAGCTTTTTGAAAATAATCTTCAGAGAAAGAAAGTATAACTTGTTATCTCAGTCTGTTTATCACTGAATTTACATATTTTCAAATCAAAGTTTTTGCTATTGAGTTGCATGAGTTCTTTATATATTTTGAATATTATTTCATTATCAGATATATTATTTGCAAATATTTCTTCCCATTCAGTAGGTTACTTTTTCACTTTGTTGACTATTTCCTTTGCTGTGCAGAAGCTTTTTAGTTTGATTTAGTTCCATTTGTTTATTTTTGCTTTTTTTTTTTGCCTTTGCTTTGGAAGTCAGGTCCAAAAGATCATCTCCAAGACTTACATCAAGAAGTTGTCACTTCTTGGGCTTCCCTGATGGCGCAGTAGTTGAGAGTCCTCCTGCCGATGCAGGGGACACAGGTTTGTGCCCTGGTCTGGGAAGATCCCACATGCCGCTGAGTGGCTAGTCCCATGAGCCATGGCCACTGAGCCTGCACGTCCGGAGCCTGTGCTCCACAACAGGAGAGGCCACAACAGTGAGAGGCCTGTGTACTGCAAAAAAAAAAAAAAAAAAAAGAACTTGCCACTTCTTTTCTTCTAGGATTTCCATGGTTTCAGGATTTATGTTCAAATCTTTAACTTATTTTGAGTTAATTTTTGTGTGTGGTGTAAGACAGTGATCCAGTTTCCTTCTTTTGCATGTGATTGTCCAGTTTCTCCAACATCATTTATTGGAGAGACTTTTCTTTCCTTACTGTGTATTCTTGGCTCCTTTGTCATAAATTAAATGATTACAAATATGTGGGTTTATTTATAGACTCTCTATTATGTTCCATTGATCTATGTACCTTTTTCTATATCAATACCATGCTCTTTTGACTGAGTTCAGATTCAGTAGTAAAATAACAGTTAAGAAAAAGTTTTAGTCTGTGTGAATGGGCTATAATAAGATAATATGAAGTTAAGGGTTGTATAAGTTTCAAAACTGCAGAGAAAGAGGCCCTGGATAAAAAGGTGCTCCCAGGAGAAGGGGCATATCAAAAGAATGTTATGAGAATCAAGATAAATTTGCCAAAGTGAGCCCTGCTGAAATGTCTTCTCCCACATGCATAGGACATATAAGATATTTTAAAGTTCCTCTAAGTATCAGATTGCAAATGATTAAAGATTACCATTCCATATGTATTTTATTATTCATTAACTCAGTAAAATATGATACCAAATTTCAGAGTTTACATAATCTCTTCTCCTTCCTTCCATGGACACCTTGCAACCTTGAATATACTGGCCAAGTATTTTAAAGTCCAAACTTTATAATTTCTGAACATATATTTCCTAATAATTCAGGCTTATATGTCATGAAATAAATAAGAATAAAACTTAGAAAATGTCCTTTCTTTGAATATTCACATGGTGGTGAGCAAAAAGCTCTCATCTACCCAATTTCTTATGTCTAAAGAGAAGAAAGATGATTTTACTGTTTATTTTAAATTTATTTAGCAAATTGTTTTTAATATTGAAATAAGGCACATATAGAAAGGTGCACAAAGTTGATTTATCAAAAATTCAATATTCAATGTCAGTGACCTTATTCAAAATAGAGTATTCCCAACACTCCAAGAAGACCCCTTGATTCTCCCTCCTAATCACAAAGCCTCCTATTCCCCATAGTTCACCACCTTGCTACTCTTATGGCAATATACCTTTGAAGTTTTTTTTAGTTTTAACAACTAGGCAAGTCTGCCTAAAAACTATCCAGATAGATATAGATATAGATACATATGCACATGTATATAAATGTAGACAGCGGAAGTATAATTTTTAAATCTGGATTATTTTATTATCTTAATAGTTGTAAGACTGACCAATGTAGTTGTATGTAGCTGTAGTTCATTTGTTTTTATTGCTAGATAATATTTCTTATATAAACATCCCACAAGTTTTTCATTTATTGTACTATTGATAATGTTGTCATTCTTTTTAAGTTGTTTGTTATTATTGTTGTTGTAAATGTGCACACATATTTTAAGAATACACCTAGGAATTAATATCATTTTTTAAATGTTGGTCTTTGTGCTCAGTGTTTAGTGGTATATTATTGGGGTTTAAATTTATATTTTTCTAATTATTATTAAAGTTGAGCACTTCTTCATAGGACAGTTGGAAACAGTATTTTTGTAAAATGTCTATTCAAGTCATTTGGACCCTTTTTTGGGTTTGTCTCTTATTTTTAATAATAAATTATATAATTTAATTCAAGTCCTTTGTCTAACATTTGTTTTACAAACAAATATTCCCAAGTTCAGAAATGCTTTGCTAATTTTTTGCGAATATTTTAAAATGTTAAATTAAAAAATTACTCCTTTTGGGCTAAGATTTTAGATTAAATGCAATTCTAATCAGTTTGGAAAGAATTGCATCTTTATAATATTGAATCATCCAATAAATAAGTAAACCACAATAAGTTTGTGTATTAATCTTTTCAACTATTAGTTTATGTCATGCTACTCTTTGTTTAGTCTTAAACATTGATAAAATCATGGAAATGGTGAGACTAAATCACCAGCATTAATTGATTAACAAAGGCATAATTTGATTTACTAACCATATAGAAATCCAATAATTCAGTCTCTACTATGTCATTATTTTTAAATGAATACAACTTTTGTTCAAATAATCTCTATGAACCAAAAATCTGATACATATTGTATTTAAGTATGCCATCCATATGACCTAAAAAATAATATGTGTCCCTTACAAATAATTTTGGCTCTTCAGTCAATAAGTTAGCCAATGATATAGCTTCATTATTTCCCAAAGGAAAAAGAAATTTTCTCATTAAAATTAAATTTTCCTTTGCAAAACTTTACATTTAAGAAGAGTTGTTACATAATACTTTATATATTCTTTGGTATAAAAAAGTTTAAAAATTGGCAATAGAAGTAGAAAAGTTATCTGAAATTAAATAGTGTGCAACAGGATTTGCAAGATTTTTTAAAAATTTCTTTTATTTATCAAGAAAGATATTCGAGGGCTTCCCTGGTGGCGCAGTGGTTGAGAGTCCACCTGCCGATGCAGGGGACACGGGTTCGTGCCCTGATCCGGCAAGATCCCACATGCCGCAGAGCGGCTGGGCCCGTGAGCTATGGCCGCTGAGCCTGTGCGTCCGTAGCCTGTGCTCCGCAACGGGAGAGGCCACAACAGTGAGAGGCCCACATACCACAAAAAAAAGAAAGATATTAGTATTGGAGTTGTTTTACAAATATGGTTCTTACTTTTAGAAATGAAATTCTCAGAATTTTAATATGCTTTAGATTAAAAAAATCTGTATTATTTCAAGTGAATAGTTATTATACACTGAACAAAACACTTCCAGGAGCACTGTGAAGAAACTAGAGAGGTAAAACACAAAGATCTGCTGTAATAGGCTTTTGCTGAAATGACAGAAATTAGGTAATTTCAGAAAATCTAATGAGTTTCCCTCGTGTGATATAAATTACTTGTAATTTATCATTCTGCTTTTTTTTTTCATCATTTACTATTCTGACCAAATGTTAACTAGTAAAGCTTATGGCCATATAGTTGGGTCATACTTTTCTCTAGAACTGTACTCTAAATCAGAAAATTATAAAGTTAAACATCTCTCACTATTAAATGTTTCAGTTCTAAAAATGACATGTTAAATTAATAATTAATTAATCCTTAATTAACAATAATTTTATTGCTTTCATATAATTTTTTTTTTTTTTTTTTTTTTTTGGTTCGCGGGCCTCTCCCGTTGTGGCACACAGGCCCCGGCCACGCAGGCTCAGCAGCCATGGCTCACAGGCCTAGCCGCTCCATGGCATGTGGGATCTTCCCAGACTGGGGTACGAACCCGTGTCCCCTGCATCAGCAGGCGGATTCTCAACCACTGAGTCACCAGGGAAGCCCTGTTAGACTTATTAATTTCAGTCATTCTGTTAACAATAATTTTTTTGCTTTCATATAATTTTTTTTTTTTTTTTTTTTTTTTTTTGGTTCGCGGGCCTCTCCCGTTGTGGCACTCAGGCCCCGGCCACGCAGGCTCAGCAGCCATGGCTCACAGGCTTAGCCGCTCCACGGCATGTGGGATCTTCCCAGACTGGGGCACGAATCCGTGTCCCCTGCATCGGCAGGCGGACTCTCAACCACTGCGTTACCAGGGAAGCCCGCTTTCATATATTTTAGAAGGCCATTTGGAAATATTATATAGATGGAGTTAGATCTCTAAGAAAACTGATGACTATCTCTCTAATTATGTCTTAGAACTGATTCTAATTATATAATAAAAGATGTGATCAAATATTTATGCTAAGTAATAATTATGACAATGAAATATATTATAGTAAATATTAGTAATACTCTATATGTCAATTATATATCAACATACTCTTGATTAGTCTGTTATCTAGAAAATCTAACCAAGTACTAGAATTTTGTGTAGTTTTTAAGTTTATGTTTTCAAAGATAATTTACCTATGAAATGCTTATGATATAATTTTTAAAATAAAATAATGAAAAAATGCATATACATGCATACATTACTATATTACAGTGTGTGTGTTAGATGTGTGCATGTGTGTATGTATGTATATTTGTGTGTGATATGAGAGACAGAGAGAGAGAAAGCTGTCAAAAATTAAATATAGTATACTTACTCCTTTGGGGTTTACTAAGAGGTGTCACTTGGATTCAGTAGCCACAATATCAGCTCACACTTTTTGTGGAAAAGAAAACCTAAAAAGGTATGATAAAAAAATCAATGATAAACATAGGTGATGACAGCAGTGACAGATGATTGGCTTTACTTTCTTTGGTTGAACCTCCTGTGATGTACAGGAGAACGAATAAGGACATTAGATCAGTTTAAATAAGTCTTTTCTCTAGTTTGTTGGCTTGACATAGATGTATGGGTTTCTTGTGGGTTAACTGAATACCTCAGAAAGTGTTTGTTTGAACAACGCTAGAAGCTTTGCCTTACCTCAGAAACCCCAGCAGCAAAGGTTATGGAGTGTGGCCCTAGGCAAAGGTATTGAGAATAGTTAGAGGAGGTCAAGTAGATCACCCACGTCAGAGAAACATGCCATTCAGAAGGCCCTTGCATGGCTCTCTGAAGGATTAGATCTTCTTTTAACATGTCTGTATTCATTTCTGAGCCCTTCTTTAAGTTCTGACACAAGAAGAGTTTCCCAGCTCACCTTTGTAACTCTCCAGCAGCAGTCGTGGAATCCATACTTTTTCTCAAGAAGTACTACTTATTTTGAAATGAACAGTATTTAGAAACCAAGATTAAGATGCAAGGATCCTAGATGTCTTAGTCATTTAAGGCTGCTATAACAAAAATATCAAAAATATCATAGACTGGGTGGCTTAAATAAAACAGAAATTTATTTATCACAATTCTGAAACCTGGGAAGTACAAGATCAAGGTGCCAAAAGAATCTGTGTCTGGTAAGGGTCTGCTTCATTGTTCATAGATGGCCATCTCCTCACTGTAACCTCACATGGTGGAAGGGTCAAAGTGGCTCTCAGGGACCTGTTTTAAAGGGCATTAATCCTATTCATGAGGACTCTACCCTTATGACCTAATCACCTCTTAAAGGCCCCACTTCCACAAACCATTGTACTGGGATTAGATTTCAATGTACAAAATTTGGGATACACAAAGAGTCTACAGTACTAGGCATGCTCATTTGTTATCATTATGTCTTGGTCTTTTCAGCAGACAAATCTAGGACTTATATCTATATAGAGATATACATATATAATATATATTATCTATATATTATGTATATGATAAAATTTGATATTTTATATAATGTGTATAATTTGGAATTTAATGTTTCAATACAAACTCATAATTTAATTATAAATTTATACTGAAATCTCAAATTCCATCCCAGTACCAAAAGGCTCTTCCCTTGTAATTCTCCCATTACACTTTTTTGTCTCTTTTTCCCACATTGAGAATTCTGGCTGCCAAGATACCAATGTATTTACTCATTTACTCAATACCACAATATATACAAAACAGTTATAAAATTGATATATGTATACATACTTTTAAATTATTAAAACTACTAAATAATGTTCAAGAATTTCTTTGTAGTTCTTTCAAATTTTTATAGGCAGTATATATATTCACTTGGATTAGTGAAAATTATTTAGATTAGCTCTACTTTCCCCTATCAGTGGATTTGTTGTTAATTTGGGACAGACATACCTCAGAGATATTGCAGATACAGTTCCAGACTACTGCAACAAATGAAAGTTTCAATCAAGCAAGTCACCAAATTTTCTGGTTTCCTAGTGCATAAAAAAGTTATGCTTACACAATACTGTAGTCTATTGTGTGCAATAACATTATGTTTAAAAAATAATGTACATACCTTAATTAAAATATCTTATTGCTAAAATTTGCTAACGATCATCTGAGTCTTCAGGCAGTCATAATATTTTTGCTGGAGGAGGTTCTTGCTTTGATGCTGATGACTGCTGACTGATCAGGGTGGTGGTTGCTGAAGTTGGGGTGGTTGTGGCAATTTCTTAAAATTAGACTGAAGGTTGCCACATTGATTGATCCTTCCTTTCATGGAGGACTTTTCTGTAGTTGCAATGCTGTTTGATAGCATTTTACCCACAGTAGAACTTCTTTCAGAATTGGACTCATCTCTTCAAACCCTGTCACTCCTTTATCAACTAAATGTATGTAATATTCTCAATCCTGTTGTCATGTCAACAATCTTCATGGAGTCTTCACCAGGAGTAATTTCCATCTCAAGAAATCACTTAATTTGCTCATGCATATGAAACAATTTCTCATTCCTTCAATTTTTTCATGAGATTGCAGCTCTTCACTCACACAACTTCAGGCTTTATTTTTTATCCTAGTTCTCTTGCTATTTCCACCACATCAGCAGTTACTTTCTCCACTTAAGTCTTGAACCCCTCCAAGTCATCCATGAGGGTTGGTATCAACTTCTGCAAAACTCATTTTGATGTTTACATTTTGACCTCTTCCCATGAATCACAAATGTTCTTAATGGGATCTAAGATGGTGAATCCTTACCATTCAATTTACTTTGCCCAGATCTATTAGATAAGTCACTATCTATGGCAGCTATAGCCTTACAAAATGTAATCCTTAAAAACAAAACTTTGAAACTTGACATTACTTCTTGATCCATGGGCTACAGAATGGATGTTGCATTAGCAGGCATGAAAGCAACATGAATCTTATACATCTCCATCAGAATTCTTGGATGACCAGGTGTATTGGCAATGAGCAATACTATTTTGAAAGGAATCTTTTTTTTTTTTTTTTCTGAATAGTAGGTCTCCACAGCTTAAACTATTCAGTAAACCATGTTGTGAACAGATGTGCTGTCATCCAGGCTTTGGTGTTCTATTTACAGTGCACAGGCAGAGTAAATTTAGTATAATTCTTAAGGGACCTAGGATTTTCTGGATGGTAAAGGAGCATTGGCTTCAGCTTTAAGTCACCAGCTGCATCTGCATTAGCCCCTAAAAAGAGAGTTACCCTGTTCTGTGAACATTTGAAGCCAGGCATTGACTTCTCTTCTCTAGCTATGAAAGTCTTAGATGGCATCTTCTTCCAATATAAGTCTGCTTTGTCTGCATTGGAAATCTGTTGTTTAGTGGAGCCAACTTCATTAATTATTTTAGCTAGATCTTCTGAACAACTTGCTTCAGCTTCTACATTAGCACTTGCTGGTTCACATTGCACCTTTATGTTATGAAGATGTCTTCTTTCCTTAAACTTCATAAACCAACATCTGCTAGCTACAAACTTTTCTTATGCACCTTCCTCATCTCTCACGGCCTTCACAGAATTAAAGAGATTTAGAGCCTTACTCTGGATTCACCTTTGGCTTAAAGAAATGTTGTGATGGGTTTGATCTTACATCCAGACCACTAAAACTTCTCCATATCAGTAATAAGGCTGTTTCCCTTTCTTATCATGCATGTACGTACATTGGAGTAGCACTTTTAATTTTATTCAAGAATTTTTCTTTTGCATTCACAACTTGGCTAACTGTTTGGCACAACAGGCCTAGCTTTTGTCCTATCTCAACTTTCTGCATGCCTTCCTCACTAAGCTTAATCAATTCTAACTTTGTAGTACTTTTTGACCTTTTTCATCCAGTTCCCCCACCCCACACCTTCTGTTTCTGGTAACCACAAATCGGATCTCTTTTTCTGTGAGTTTGCATTGTTTGTTATTTGTTTGTTTGTTTTGCAGTACACGGGCCTCTCACTTTTGTGGCCTCTCCCGTTGCGGATCACAGGCTCCAGACGCGCAGGCTCAGTGGCCATGGCTCATGGGCCTAGCTACTCCGTGGCATGTGGGATCTTCCCGGACCAGGGCACAAACCTGTATCCCCTGCATCGGCAGGTGGACTCTCAACCACTGCACCACCAGGGAAGCCCGCAAACATACTTTTTATAATTGTTTTTTAATTAACTTATTAGAGCCTCAATATCTGCAAACCTGTAGGTTTGTTTCATTGTCTATGTTTTTCTCTTGGTTTTCAGACAGTTCTTGTGTTTTTGTATGCCTGGTTATAATTTTACTGAATGCAGGACATTCAGTATAGAAAAATTAGAGAGATAATTGAGATTCAGGATTATGTTATCTTCCTTCAGAGAGAATTTACTTTTGCTTTTGGCAGTCAGGGTAGAAACAGATCACCTTACTCCAGTCAGGGTTTGAAATGATTCAGTCTTTGGGAGAGCCAGTCACTCTCAACCACTGCACCACCAGGGAAGCCCTGTTATTTGTTTTGAAGTATAATTGACTTACAATACTATCTTACTTCCTGTTATACAACATAGTGAATTTTTCTACACATTTTCTAAATGACCACCAATATAAGCCTAGTTATGATATGTCACCACAAAGATTTTATTTAGTCCTTGACTATATTTTTCACACTGTATATTTTATACCTGTGACTCATTTATTTTGCAATTGGAAGTTTATACCTCTTAATCTCCCTAACTACTTCTTTCCTCTCTCCCACCCTCTGGCAACCATGTGTTTGTTCTCTGTATCTATAACTCTGTTTCTGTTTTGTTATGTTTCTTCATTTCTTTTGTTGTTTAGATTTCACAGACATACGTTTTCTACTACTTTAGGTAAACACCTAAAAGGGTCATTGCTGGATTCTATGGTAAGAGTATGTTTAGTTTTGTAAGAAAATGTTAAAACATTGTCCATAGTGGATGTACCATTTTGTATTCCTACCAGCAATGGATGAGCATTCCTATTCTTCTTCACATTGACTTCTTACTTAACAATATATTCTGAGAATAACTCTATACCAGCTTTTAGAGATTTTTTTTCTTATTAATTTTAACAGGTGCATAATATGTCATTATATGCATGTACTATAGTTTATGTTTATCTAATCTAGGGCTTGCATACATTTGTGTGTTTGTGTGTGTCCTGAATGGCTACTTCACAAAGTAGGTAAACCTAAAGCCAGGAAGTAGACAAGTGAAGATATTTATCTTGATGTAGGATGAACCTGTTCAAACACTCAAATGCTACCTGAATCATGATGTGACCCTAAGGAAGAGTTTGCAGATTTCCACTGTGCTCTGACTCTCCACTGCATCTTCTCCTATTAGAATATCTATGAGATTTGATTATTATCGCTTATTCCATTTCAGTCTCCACCAGCACTTTTTACTCTAAGCAACTTATAATTTTCTATGTGTGGTTGAACATTGATGTTTCTGTAGCTAATTAAGTTTCACTGAAATTATGTTATTTTTCATTTTTGGTTGTTGGTGGCAGAGCCTTTGATCCTTATATTGATTTATAGTGCTTAACTGATGGCAAACAATCTACTGGACTGCCCTAGTTTGCACATACTGCATTATCTCCATGATTTGGGACCCTTAGCCCTTAGATTGATTGTTTTCTTCCTTTAATTTTCTGTTTCCCTCTTTTTCCTAAGTGAATGGAAGATCATCTACAATTTTAACCAGAAAACTTTTTCAATTATATTTGTGTTGCCTGTTATCTTACATATAAATTTATCTTTATAAACTGTTAAAGGTGATTGGAGAGGTAGCTTAAATCCTTACCTTTTCTATTTCTTTCAAACAGGTTTAGTTTGGTTTGGTTTATTCTAATTGTTGCTGTTGTTTTATGTGTTGGGCTATAGGAACCTATGTGCACAGTAGACATAGCTTTGAAGTTAAATAATATGGAAAACAATAAATAATGCTATTTGTATTTACAGTATATTGGGCAGAGTTGGATACCAAAATATATGAAGTCTTCTTTCCTTCCTGCCTACTTTCTTTTTGTTTTTCTTTCATATATTTATTCTTTAAGTACTTATTACTCAAACATATGCTATGTACAAGGTATCATGTAAGATGTCTCAACTAAGTAATTCTTTTTTTTTTTTTTTTTTTTTTGTGGTATGCGGGCCTCCCTCTGTTGTGGCCTCTCCCGTTGCAGAGCACAGGCTCCGGACACGCAGGCTC
>NC_041229.1:35603561-35648669 GCF_002837175.3 Physeter macrocephalus
GGCCCAGCCGCTCCGCAGCATGTGGGATCTTCCCAAACCGGGGCGCGAACCCAGTTCCCCTGCATCGGCAGGCGGACGCGAAACCACTGCGCCACCAGGGAAGCCCCTAAGTAATTCTTATATATATATTGAACACCCAAGTTAGATCATATTTTCAACATTGAATGAAAGAAAGTTGCAGTGTTCTGTTTCTTAGCTGGATTTTAACTGACAGTATAGCAAATCATATTTTAATAACTATCTCAATGCATTTACAGACTTTGAAAGTACAATGGAATTTTTATTTGACATTATAATGTAGAAAAGTACATGAATTATTAGCCTAAATTTTTTTATATACCTCTCACAAAATATGGAAATTTTACTTCAGAGGAAAGTTACTGTATAATGAAAATATATGTCCTCTGATCAAGTTTAGTGAATCAAGCCCAAGGCTGCTTGCTTCAATTTTCATTTATTTTTCTTACATTGTCATTCATAGCAAGAAAGAAAAAAAAAACTATAAGCAAAGGACCATTAAATAAAAACCATTTTACTGAAAATATGTGCTTGAAAAGGATTATGTGATCTACAACTTGGGATTCTGCATGTTATCACATGACTAAGCTCCAAAGTCTCTAAGTGACTTTTTCACTAAATGCATATAGATATATAAAGTCTTTAAAGAAAATAAAGAATACTGCACTGAGTAAGAAAAATAGTTCAGTGAGGCTTGAATATTCTCCTTCTTACCGGGACAGTAAGACATTTTTTGCTGAAATGTAATCAGTGTTCTTCCAGGGAAAATCCCTTTAAATTGTCAAAGGTTTACCACCAAAACTAATTAGTTTCTTCATGCATTTATTTACCAAAGACATGCATTTAACACCCAGGATGTGCAGAACTCAGAGATAATTAATGTAGTTGGTGTATAGTAGGTCTCCCTTGGCAAAAACTAGTGTGGGAAAGTTTCTGTCAATTGCCTATACCTGCAGTATATCATCCCAGTACAGTGGTGATAATGATGGTAGTAGAGGATATTCGTTTGCAACAGTGAGAGAAAAATCATAAAAATCCTTTGAAATTTCATAAGACAAAAGGATAGTGTAATGTAGCATATTGAACTTTGGATAAGTAGACAAAATGATAGTGTAATGTAGCATATTGAACTTTGGATAAGTAACCAGACTGAATTGGGTTTAACACCTTCCTTTTTAAATTACTGTGTACCCTTGGGCCATCTATATAACTTCTCCCAGCTTAACTTCCTTTGTATGTAATAAAGAAATAAGCACCTTTATATTCCAAAATGAATTAGACAGTAATGATTAAGATTCTGACATTTCTTTTGATTCAACGCTGTTAACACTGGTGTCACTGTTCATGGTTATCATCACTAATCTCAGCCACCTCACTTTTGTCTATTCTCATTGACATACATGAACCTTTCCTACTTTTATTCAAGTCCCTTTTATTTTTATAATATTCATTCATAACCCATCATATATATATGTATATGTGTGTGTATATATATATATATGTTAAATCATAAACAATTAGGACAAACCAAACCAAACCATATACATACATATGAAAACATCTCACATTTTAATTTATTTTTCATTCTTACATTATTTGTATCTATAACCTCTCTCTGTTTAAAATTTAAAACCAGTAAAATGACCACAGGTCAAAATAATTAGATCAAACCTAATTACCTTTGTTGTGTACTTGTGCCTAACTATCCAACTGAAGGCATCAAAAATATAATTTAATCTTCAAAATGATTCCCACCATCACCATCACTATCATGACCCACTGACACAACTTGAGCACCAATCTAAAACTCTAATTCTTTTTCTTTTCACACAGTATTCTCAAAAGCACTCTTAATTCTGAGCACTCTTGATTTTAATTATTCTTTTATTTAGAACATACCTTCCTATTTAGTCAATTTGTGAAAATTCTTATATAATTTTAATTTACAACAATCAAACACTCTACAGGTAGTGTGACACTGTAGGTATATATCTGACAATATTTCTTGCTTACCTTCAATGTGCTATGTATGGTGCACATTTGTCTGCACAGAAGAGGAAAGCCTTTTGCTGTTTCTTAAATAGACTTTTAACCATCTCTTTGTTTATCCAATTCACTTGCAGCCACACACACTCCCAGAGGTTCCCATACCACCAAATTTTATGGTTTAGGAGGACTAGGCGGTATATATTTCGTTGGTGCTCTACAGCATAATTGCCTGCTTTGGAGTCATTCTCTTTGGTTCTGTTTTGTTCTTTACCTTTTGTTCATCCTCTTTCCAGTCTTCAATGCTGCTTTGTGGTATCTCCTCTCTAATTCTCCATTTCATTGTAGATTTACGTTTTAAAAAGTAATTGCCTAACTGTTGTGCTGGAGGGGTTTTAAAAAGACTAGAAGTTGGTGCAGCTGTTTAATCTACCAGCTCTATCTGTATGCACTATTTGTTACACTATTTTAATAACAAATTTCATTAACCATAAAATCAGAGGCCAAAAAATAAAATTTTATTTCTAATTTTGATATTTTTTTTAATTTGAGGTATAGTTAATTTACAATGTTTTGTTAGTTTCAATTGTACAGCAAAGTGTACATATATATAAATATATATTCTTTTTTAGATTCTTTTCCATTACAGGCTTTTGTAAGATATTGAGTATAGGGATTCCCTGGTGGCACAGTGGTTGAGAGTCCACCTGCCGATGCAGGGGATATGGGTTTGTGCCCCGGTCCGGTAAGATCCCACATGCTGTGGAGCAGCTGGGCCCGTGAAACCATGGCCACTGAGCCTGCAGGTCCAGAGCCTGTGCTCTGCAATGGGAGAGGCCACAACAGTGAGAGGCCCATGTACAAAAACAAAAACAAACAAACAAAAAAAAAAAGATATTGAGTATAGTTCCTTGTGCTATACAGTATGTCCTTGTTGCTTACCTATTTTATATATAGTAGTATGTATATGTTAATCCCAAACTCTTAATTTATTTCCCTCCCCCTTTTGTAACCATAAGTTTGTTTTTTATGTCTGTGAGTATATTTCTGTTTTTTAAAAAATCCATTTATATTATTATTTTAGATTCTCCAAATAAGTGATATCATCTGATATTTGCCTTTTTCTGACTTACTAACTTTATTTACTATGAAGTTACTATCATTTACTATGATAATATCCATGTGGCTGCAAATCACATTATTTCATTATTTTTTATGGCTGTGTAATATTCCATTGTGTAAATATACCACAACTTCTTTAACCACTAAACTATCAATGGATATTTAGGTTGCTTCCATGCCTTGGCTGTTGTAAATAGTAGTGCTATGAACATTGAGGTGTATGTGTCTCTTTGAATTAGTGTTTTCTCTGGATATATGCCCTGGGGTGGGACTGCAGAATCATATGGTAACTCGGGACTTCCCTGGCAGTCTAGTGGTTGAGATTCTGCTTCCACTGCAGGGGGCGCAGGTTCGATCCCTGGTTGGGAAACTAAGATCTTATATGCCATGTGACACAGTAAAAAAAAAAAAAAAAAAAAAAAAAAGTGAAAAATTAAAAATCAAGGTAAGTTCAAGATCACAAAAAAAAGAATCATATGGTAACTCTATTTTCAGTTTTTTAAGGAACCTCCATACTGTTCTCCATAGTGGCTGCAACAATTTACATTTCTACCAATAGTATAGGAGGGTTCCTTTTTCTCCACACCCTCTCCAGCATTTATTATTTGTAGAGTTTTTTGATGATGGCCATTCTGACTGGAGTGAGGTGATATCTCACTGTAGTTTTGATTTGCATTTCTCTAATAATTAGCAATATTGAGCATTTTTTCCCATGCCTTTTGTCCATCTCTATGTCTTCTTTGGAGAAATGTCTATATCCGGAGAAAACTATAATTTGAAAAGATACATGCACCTCAGTGTTCACAGCAGTACTATTTACAATAGCCAAGATGTGGAAGCAACCTAAATGTCCATCAACAGATGAATGCATAAAGAAGATGTGGTATGTGTGTGTGTGTGTGTGTATATATATATATATATACACAAACCCGCGTCCCCTGCATCGGCAGGTGGACTCCCAACCACTGTGCCACCAGGGAAGCCCAGATGATGGCCATTCTTGACTGCTGTGTGGTGATATCTCATTGTCGTTTTGATTTGCATTTCTCTAATAATTAGCAACATAGAGCATATTTTCATGTGCCTGTTAGCCATCTGTATGTCTTTTTTGGAGAAATGTCTATTTAGGTAGGTCTTCTGTCCATTTTTTGATTGGGTTGTTTGTTTTGTTGTTATTGAGTTGTATGAGCTGTTTTTATATTTTAGAAATTAATCCACTGTTGGTAGCATTGTTTGCAAATATTTTCTCCCAATCTATAGTTTGTATTTTTGTTTTGTTTATGGTTTCCTTTGCTGTGCAAAAGCTTTTAAGTTTAATTAGTCCAATTTTTTTTTATTGTTTTTTGTTTGTTTTTACTTTTTATTTTATATTGGAGTATAGTTGATTAACATTGTTCTGTTAGTTTCATGTGTACAGCAACATGATTCAGTTATACATATACATGTATCTATTTTTTTCAAATTACTTTCCCATTTATGTTGTTGTGTAATATTGAACAGAGTTCCCTGTGCTATACAATAGGTCCTTGTTGTTTATCCATTTTAAATATAGCAGAGTGTACATGTCAATCCCAAACTCCCTAAGTATCCCTTCCCTCCAACCTTTGCCCCTGGTAACCATAAGTTCATTCTCTAAATCTGTGAGTCTGTTTCTGTTTTGTAAATAAGTTCATTTGTATTATTTTGTTTTTTAGATTCCTCATATAAGTGATATTTTTGTTTTTATTTCCATTACTCTAGGAGTCGAATCCAAAAAGATACTGCTGCAATTTATGTCAAAGAGTATTCTGCCTGTGTTTTCCTCTAAGGGTTTTATAGTATCTGGTCTTACACTTAGGTCTTTAATCCATTTTGAGTTTATTTTTGTATATGGTATTAGACTAATCTCATTCTTTTACAAGTAGCTGTCCAGTTTTCCCAGCACCAGTTATTGAAGAGACTGTCTTTTCACCATTGCATATTCTTGCTTCCTTTGTTATAGATTAATTGAACATAAGCATGTGAGTTTATTTCTGGACTTTCTATCCTGTTCCACTGATCTATGTTTCTGTTTTTGTGCCACTACCATACTGTTTTGATTACTGTTGCTTTGTAGTATCGTCTGAAGTCTTGGAATACCCATTCTTCTGAAGGTTGAAAACTAATCCTCATTATTCATAGAAAAGTCTTATTAATTTAGAGTTTCTTAAGTCAATTGGAAAGGTAATTACAATTCCTGTTTTCTTTCTGGTCTTTGGTACATGAAGATATCTGCTAATAATCACAATTTCAAGAATTCTCTAAACATGGAAACTACTAACACCAGATTTCTGGCACTGTTAACTGCATAGAAAAGTGGTATACTACCCTATATGAGACTATATGCCTAAAAGTCTATATAGGACTTACAGTCTACTGCTTTCATGTCATGCTTAGATGGAATGGGGATATCAGTAGAAATCCTGCACCATTTACCAATTTCCTACTTGTTATTCTGCAAACTAATCACAGAATCTATTTGATCTCAGATTCTACTGCAGTAGAATTGTCTACTGCAGTTTCTAATTATTTTACTCTTTCCTATTCCCCTAGACCAGATATTTTTATTTACCTAAGGAGAAGGAATTAATAATACTGAGACTTCCCTTAACATACAATTTTTGTAATCTATTATTTAGATTAAAAGCCAAGATTAAACACAATTTATTCCAACTGTTCTGCCTCCCTTTTACGAGTCTCCATGATGAAGAATAATTTAAATAGAGGAGAGCCTATAAAAATATATATAATCTAAATATATAATATATATGATATAAACATTATACATAATATATTGTATATACTACAAATATACAAGTTTTATATATAATATAAATATATATTTAATCAAAAAAATTATAGCCAACTACATTTAAGCTTCACTTGCCATACCTAAAAAATTTACATACTATATTAACATACAATTGATATAAATTTATGTGAAATAATTTTTTAATTTAAAATAACATAACTGGCAATGTTATATCAAAATTTTTATTTTCTATTACTATAATTTAATAAATAATCTTAGTATACAAATTGTATACATGATTCTTGTCAAACTCTCCAAGCGTTTTATTAACATAAATTTCTAGATGTAAAATTACTGTACTAAAAGTGAAGAATATATAATTTTCTTCTTGATGTGATAAAATGATTTCAAGGCAGGTCTAATTTACAGTATAAGCAGTTTAAGAGGGTTACTTTTTTTTACAACTTCCTCACAAAAACTTGTGAGAGTAAGGAAGATAACCTCATACATTTGAGTACTTTCCTTACTTCAGAAATACGCTGTTCACTGTGATAGAAACAAATTAGACATAGTAGTTGAGGCTGAAAAATACAAAGCCCACAGAAATAATTGTCCACATGAGTGAAGCATAATGCAAACCAAGATCAGAACAGGCCACTCTGATCACAATATAACAAGCAAGCAAACAAATAAATGTAGGTATATTATTCTTTGGATATTTGCTCATGAGATTTAGTAATAAGGACAGATTTTGGCATGGGCTGCCTATAGACTGAATTTGGTAAATGAGGTTGAGTGTGTCTGATCTAACTGATATTCAAGAAGCTTAATCTTTTCCACCTTAACAATAAAATAATGGCAGAGAAACTAATTTTTAATTATCAGCAATCCATCTAAAAAAGGTAAGGGCAGAAACTCTATGAAGTATCTGAGGCAATTTTTAAATGTCATGAGTAGTGTTTGGAGCAAAATGTCATAAAAAGAGCTTTAATAGCTCTAAGTCTATCTTATTACTCTTAGTTTTCTATTTTTCATCAGTCCAATAATTAAAGATGATAGATCCCAGGACAACAATGCCAAAAATTAAATACAGGGGAATCGATTCCTAAGTATGAGTGTAAAGTGGCATGGTCTTATTATGGTATAACCACAAAATCTGGACTCAAGACTAGTAATAAAAATACCTTAGAAAAATCTATAATATTATGAGCCAAGCATTGTTTTAAGTGCTTTACATGTGATTAATACTTTTAATTTTCAAGATAGCCCTATGAGGTATATGTAATTATTATATTTATTTTATAGATGATGAAAATAGGCAGAGTTAAGTAACTTGCCTAAATTCAAAGGTCTGTTGAAAATCCAAAAAGCCTAGATTATCTGCTCAAAGCAGTCCTTTATAGTGACTCATTGTAATGATGTTGATAAAATATATCATTGAACACCAAACAGTTTTATCTATAATTTCCCAGTCAGATTAGCACGTGTATTTCTCACTAGAATAATGACTACATTTTCTAGTAATATTTATTGACATAGTCATATTGGCATACAGGTCTGCAAAAATATCTATCTGGACAGCCTGTACCTTCACAAGCATATGTGGCTTTAACAAGTGACATTCATCTTTCTAGGGAACTGAGTTAGGACTAGAGGAAATTTCTATCATATGAGTTATGGAGTTCATCTGAGGTCGGCACTATGCAATTTTAATTTTAAATCCTCAACTATTCATAGAAAGAAAACAATGACTGTGAAGAAACATTTAGGAAAATTCACTAGATTTTAAAAAAATGTATAAACACTAGTACCGCTATTCAGCTTAACTTTCTGTTTATAAAAATAAGCTATAATTTATTCATTCTGTATGTTGTAAATTGCCCTTAGCCAATCCAAATTAAAGCACACTTAACTAGTCCCTAAAAATAGGATAATCTGTAGGGACTGTAGGTAAGGATGGAAGAAGATTGCCACCATGTAAATCTGTATAAACTTGGGATGGTGCATTTGGTCAACACTTGTCCATAGAGTTACCAGTTCCTAAAATAAAAAAATTTAGGCCAGACATAATTTGTGAGAGTGGCTGAGAAATATAAAATATCAGACTAAACAAAAATAGGACTAATTCTATTATGAAAACATGGTGAAATGCTTCCCCATTGGTCAACTTCTACTAATAAGTAGAGGCTCCTCCAGGGAAGCTAATGATAGAGAACCATTTAAAAATAGTATTACACTTCTTTATTATATTTTATATTATAAATAAAATAAAAATAAATAATTTTTATATTTATATAAATATAAATAAATATTTTATATAAAATATATATTATATTTATAATATTCAGATATTACAGTATTTCTGAATACTGAGTATGTCATTTTTCAGGGTATCCAGAAGATCTTTCTATATTTTTCTTTTTCGCTATGGGAAAGGCTGAAGATGGATAAACAAGTTGCAAATCATCTGGTTCTGGGTAACCTTGGGCTTTACTAATGATTAGGAAATAGGTGAAGAAGAAAGATAAAGTACTTAGGTCTGTTCTACTGAGAGACCCTACACATCTAATTAGACCTTAGACTTTCCAAAGAAATCCAACAAAAACAAGACAGTTGTCCTTAAAATGTAGAGCTGACTTCATACAGTATCTGAAACTGTTGAGAATAACCACTGTTTGGAATAACTACTATTCCAAATTCTCCTTGGCATGAGTAATGTAGAAAGTGATCAAATGAGTAACTAACAAGATTGTTTGTTTGTTTTTCCTGGCCATGCCAAGGTTAAAGGTGGTCTGACTTGAAGAGACAATGGTCAAGGCAGGCCAGGTATATGTAACTTCAGAAGTATAGCTGTGGGACACCCCTGTGCCTTGTGAAGAACTCTCTCTGCTTAGTCTAGGCTACCACACAATTGTCCTCCCTATGTATACTCTTCCATATGTCTTTCTTGTCAGGTTTAATTTCAAATAAAATGTTTACAAATTTGATTAATTTAATTTCAAATAAAATGTTTAATTTAATTTGCAGATTTAATTTCAAATAAAATGTTTACAAATATATAATTGAGTGTGAAAGACAAAATTTCTCAAGTTTTGATATTGTGAAATGTCACAAGAGAATACAAAAACAACCATGCACTTTGCAGAGAGAATCATTTTTTGGCTTTTAGAAGACTAATCCTATAAATTGATGAGAATTTTTGGCAACCATATCACACCACTGTCATAATTCAAAAGTATACTCTATTAAAACCACTTAAAAAAAAGAATGGGCCCTAACACTAATAATGTTATTTGCTATATTTCACATTCATAAATTATTTCCTAATGTAAGAAAAAAATCCTAAGCATTTATCCCTATACAAGTTTGAACATTTAAGGTTGTTTTTTTTTTAATTTGCATTTCCTGTTAAGCAAAAACTAACATAAGTGTCCTGTATTACCAGACCCTGTGCAATAAAATTTAGAAACCTTTCCTAACGAAATCCATACAACACTCTCACATGTTAGATATTATTACCCTCATGTTACAGTTGAAGAAAATGAAACACAGAGAGCAAAGTACCAAGGTTCAAAGGGTAATAGTGGGAAAAATCATCATGCCACGTTACATTAATCTAAGTTGAAAGGATTTGTTTAAAATCACTATGATTTAATTATTCTGTTTAGTAGTATATGTAGTAAACTACATAGTATAAAGTCCTTACACATAAAAGATTACCCCATAATAATTTATTTTTACTCTATTTGATGCAACAATTGTCTTGACAAATGTTATGCTATATACCTTATATTTATTTCAAATAAAATGTCAGATGTTGGGGAGAAAATGACTTGTAGATTAGTGATGAAGTATACTTTTTTTTTTTTTTTTTTTTTTTTGCTGTACGCGGGCCTCTCACCGCTGTGTGTGGCCTCTCCCACTGCGGAGCACAGGCTCCGGACGCGCAGGATCAGCGGCCATGGCTCACGGGCCCAGCCGCTCCGCGGCATGTGGGATCCTCCTGGACCTGGGCACAAACCCGTGTCCCCTGCATCGGCAGGCGGACTCTCAACCACTGTGCCACCAGGGAAGCCCTGAAGTATACATGTTAAATAAAGGCAGGTTAAGGTATTTTTTGCTTGATAAAACCTTGTAATGTGGTATAATTAACATAATTTCTTATTATGGTTTCATTTCAATGTTTTCATGACATGTAAATAGTTTAGCTATAACTCTATATGGATGCTCATGAATTATTGATCTAATCTCTGTTTAACCAAAATCACTGTGCTCCACTTTTTCCTTAAATGTCACTTATTATGTAAAAATACAAAGAACTCCATTATTCATGAATTAGAGTGATGCTTTCGAAATATACAAACATTTTAAAAATAAATTTGAGCAATGTTCAGTTGCATGAGTATTATTTAAATTATAAAATTACATATTAATCATATTTATTTAACATATTTTGTAGGTTAAAACAACACAATGACTACAGAACAAGAGAAGATTTGACTACTGAATTAAATAAATAATACTCAGGTTACCAGGTATAAATTTCTCAGACCTCACTTCCAGTTCATCTGTATATAAACACCTAAGGTAGAATGCAATGAATTAGTGTCACGGAGATTACTATTCTTTAAAGCAAAATATGCAAATGTTAAAATTGGACTCCTGTAAAATGTTAACTTTGATCCTGTGCCATAAATCTATTTTGGGAAGGCAAAAAATGTTTTTCTTGTAAACTTTTGTTCCACTTGAAGTCCTCAAGAATATTCAAGGACAAAAATGTTTTTCTTTAATTTAAAAGGCTACCTATTTTTATATGCATGTGAAATGCTTCACTGCAGCTTTTCTGTCTAATTCAATCCCTCAGTATGCTGCAAAATCAGTTTGAAAATCTTTCTTTCTTCATATGACACTGAAGGTTGTTTTCAAACAAAATCTCCTGAAAAGAAAACTAAATATCCACAAGAGAAAAGCACTGATTAGTTGGTTGGATAAGAAACAAGTGTGACATACTGTTCTGTCTTCTTACTTAGACGCAAAAAATATGAATATGTGATGTTTCTTTTCCTTTTAGAGCAATGCCATGTACTATCAACAAATATCGTCATGTGTACTGCTGCTCAAAAACACATTTTGGTGAGGGATCAGAAGTTTCCTGCTATTTATTGATGTGACAAAAATAACTTCTAGATAATAACTCAGTTGAGAGAGTCACGAAGGATTCTGTTTGAGTCTTTGGTTTGAAAAACATAAAATGATGAAAACAGAGAAGAGGAGGATGAGGATCCACATAGTTGTAGAAAAAAGATGGAGGAAAGCATGTAAGGAGAGAGGAACAGAATACACTCTATAGCTGGCTCTCTCTTTTTAAGGAAGAATAATGCTATTGCCTTTATGAACACATTCTTTAAGGAACTATTTTTTACTAAGTGCCTATTATCCAACATGTGACTTATATAAATTATCATATTTAATCCTTGTAACAAAAATGTGTTTATCACATAGAAGCATTGCCAATCAAAAATTAAGTAATTTGCTCCAGTTTATGGACTCTGAATGCAAACATGCTTCCTAAACTCAGTATTTTTCCATTCTATCAGTCACTCTACTTTTAGGTCCTGTGTTTTCTGAGATATAAGCTGCATTCACTTATTCTTCAGTTTTAGGTTCGCATATTAAAATTTGTGGCTCCCACATAGGCTATCAAGGCTCAGCTCAAATGCCATAATGTCAATGAAACATTCCCTGATCCTTCTGGACTGAAAGAATTCTTTTACTTCTGAACTCAGTTCTCAGTTAACGTCCTTATTGCACTGTACCATGTACTGCAGTTGATTTTGCAAATAATTCTACTAAATTATAACTTATTTGGGGGCTGTACTCTTGTCTCTCATTTCTAAATTCTCTACATCTCTACAAGTGTCAGATACACAGTAATTAATAACTGACTCATTCTAGAATGAAAGGACAAAAGTGTTGACAGTGGGATGAATAAACCAGTTAACTAATTGTCCTTCAAATATTTGATCTGATTACAAAGTTTTTAACTTTAAAATTCAAAGATTCTACTTTGTACCAAATTCCAGATTTTCAAGATTTACTAATAGCTTTAGTTTTGCATAGAATGTGCATATTTGAATAAAATATTTCCCTAATACTGTCAAATATTTTTCACCATACTTCATCATCAAATAATAAAATTGCTTATATTTTTTAGTATTAAATGAGAATCATAATCTCAATGGAAAATTTTTGAATGGTAAGCAAAAGGGACAGTTTGCCCTTAGGTTGACATTTTCATACAGACTCATTATTTATATTGGTTTAAATTGTATATATAGAGACAGTAATAATAATAATAAATAATAAAATTACTGGAGTTGTCAAGTAACATTCATACAAACGTGTAAATGTTTCAACTCAATTTAATTTGGAAGCTTTTGTATTCTTTTTTTGTGTGTGTGTGTGTGTGGTAAGCAGGCCTCTCACTGTTGTGGCCCCTCCTGTTGCAGAATACAGGCTCCGGACCCACAGGCTCAGCGACCATGGCTCACGCGCCTAGCCGCTCTGTGGCATGTGGGATCTTCCCAGACTGGGGCACAAACCCGTGTCCCCTGCATCAGCAGGCGGATTCTCAACCACTGCGCCACCAGGGAAGCCCGCTTTTGTATTCTTATCAATAACATGGAAATAGTTTCTGCCTCAGTTCCACAGATTTTAGGTGCTTATGTACAAAATGTATTCATGATGACGTATGTTAAAAATTATATAACTATAATGAATACATTTTTAATTTATAAGGAAATGATATTTCACTATATGAAAACAAAGAGAAAGTTTATTATTTATAAAATCAATTTTTCCTCTCTGTTTTCCTCCACAGAATATAAGAATCTTGTATCTGGGCATGTGAGAGACACTGATGGTGGAGGAAACTTTTTTGAAGTAAAGGTAGCAGTTTTGCATGAAGTAAGGAAATAATAAGTTAACGATAATAACAATCCATGAAGAAAAAAATAAACACCTCATCATCTACTAATTTCTGACACTGCTGTAGGTAATAGAGAAATACGATTCTATGTAACACTATTTTAACACTGGAGAGCACACTGAATGTAAGGCTGAGTTACTAGTAACAATTATTTATATTAAGTTATATAAAATAAAGATATACATAATGGTACTGGAGCACAAGAAAGGAATAATTAACTCCACTTGTGGGTGCAACAAAAGCATTGAGAAAACTTAGGGAAAGTTTCATGGATATGGACAACATGCCTGTGAAGAATCAATGTGAAGAATCAACTTAAAGAATCTCCCTGAAGAATTGGTAAGAATTTTTCAGTCAGCCAATTAGGGAAAAGACATTTCAAATTCAGGAGGAAATAAGAGAAAAATTCCAGAAGGCATGAAAGTACATTGAGTGTTGGAAATGACACCAACTATTTTACACCTAGAAGATGTTCTTCTGCAAAATTCCATTATATTTGGCTTTACAAATACTGATTTATCAACTAGGAAATATGGGGTCCTGAGATAGGAGAATGGCAAGTGATTTTGCATTTTAAGTATCTTTCAAATATTTTAAGAAGAGAAATTCTGAAATGTTATACTAATGAAGAAATAGTAAATTAATTGAACAAAGTCAAAATATGTCAAATGTCATTATTATTATATTAAGTGAGCTTTCAGTTACTTTACATAAATTAAAATACTAGGTATTAATTAGGATTGTCATAAAATGACTTAAATTACTGTCTACTTAACCCTCTTAGCTACTAGTAGCCAGAGAAAAAGAACAGTTTACAAAAGAAGAACAAATATTAGAACTGTAACAGCTTACTTGTTAAGAACAATGTAAGTCAGAAGGTAATGTATTGACATCTTTAAAATAGTGAGAGAAAGGAAAAAATTCAACTTAAAATTCTGTACACTGCTAAATTATCTTATGAAATTTAGCTTATAAGAATTGAACACATTTCAAGAACAACAAAAACTGAGAAAATCCATTACCTGCAGACAGATATAAACTAAAACAAAACGAAACCAAAACACTTCAAACTGTAAGGAAGATTATCAAGCAGATGAAAAATAAAATAGATGAATGATGGATATTCAGGTCTACACAAAGGAATGAAGAGTGATGAATAGGGCAAGAATGTGAGTAAATATAGAATATTTTCTCATTTTTAACGCAAATGTAATAATGTCTGTTGAGATTTTAAATATATATATGTGTGTGTATGTGTGAACATTGTATAATAATGGTACAAAGGATGGAAATGAGAAACTTTATCTATACACTTACAGGATTTTCACATTATAAATGAAGTGGTATAGTATTTAAATGTTGACTTTTAAAGTAAACATGTATGGTATAAATTGTAAAGAAATGCCTAATAAAAATGTAGAGCTAATAAGACAATAGTACTTATAAAATACAATCATAATAATTAAATAAAAGAATACTGAAAAAGGAGGAAAACAGAAACAAATTGATTGCCTGTCACGCTCTGAAATGTTGAGAATAGGTGCACATATTGAGACCTTTCCCCTAGGAAGGAGGGAGAGGAGTAGAATGTGCATCTAAAGTCTCAGTTCATCTAGTGCCCCCCTCTACCAAAAAGGGGAGGGTGGTTTATGGTGGCCAGCAGGGCTCTGTGATATTGAGGATGGCTCACAACCTGAAACTTCTCCTCCAGGAGGTAGGGAGAGCAATGGAGTGTGCACATCCACAGAAAACATTTGAGGGCTCCCAGAATCTTTACTCATGATGACTGGTGAAGGTCTTTCCCTGTCAAAATCCACCCTTAAAGATTGGAGGTGGTGTCTTTTATGTAAGTATTTACATGATTATATAAGCAAAGAAAGGTATATAAATTAATTATCTAAATTTTTACCTTATGAAATTAAAGAGAACATTAAACCCATGTTAAGAAGAAACAAGAAAATATTAAAGATAAATGAAATCAATAAATAGAAAGCTAATGAGCAATACAAAAAATGAAATCAAAAGCTGCTGGGTTTTTTTTGAAAAACACTAAGAAAATTCATAAACCTTAAGCCAGACTCATCAAGGAAAAAAGAGAGACAAATTACTGATCAGAAATAAAATGAAGAGGAGACATCATTACATACCTTGAAAAAATTAAAAACACAATAAGGGCATATTTCAAACAACTTAATTTTTATCACCATGGATTAGGTTAGCCTGTTTTCAAATATTGTATATTGAATTAAGTAACATGCACATTTTGTATTCAGCTTATTTTGTTCTGATATTATGTTTAAGATGTTCATAAATGTTGTTGGGTATATAAGCAGCTTCCTTCCTTTTATGGTCCAATAGCATTCCATTGTATCTATATACCGCAATTTGTTTATTCATTCTCTTGTTGGTGAACATATGAATTGTTTTCAGCTATTACTCACAGACAGAAAGAGAGAAAGGACTGCTTATAAGCATGCTGTTTTCTCATTATCTTCAGGTGTAAACTTCTAGCCTGAGTTTTAGTTAGGCATGTGGCCCCTCAAGTTAGAGACTACATTTCCAGTGTCCTTTTTAGTTAAATACTGCAATTGTGATTAAGTGCCGAACAACAGACACAAGCAGAAGAAATGTAGGCATCTTTTGGATAATAGTTTTATGAAGAATCTGCTTACTCTTTACTTATTATTTCTTCCTTCAGTTTGAAACACTGACAAAATTCTGGTGATCTATCTCTAACCATCTGGGTTCTAGAAGAACAAGATAGAAAGAGCCTAAGTCTCTGACTGCCCTCAAGGAGGGCATCCTCCCATGCCCAGACCTGGGAAACATTGTATCTGGATTTTTACATAAGAAAAAAAAAAACTTCTGTCTTTCTTGAGGCTCTGTATTTTGTAGTCTCTTTATTATATCAGCTTGGTCTATATTCTAACCAACACAATATATTTTTCCTTATTTATACCTGTGATGAAAATATACATAGTAGAATGTTTCCCTGACTTTACTGGAAGAATAATCTGGAATTATTATTTAAAAGAAGATGCTTACAGTCCTCCCAGGATATTCTAAGTTAGGGCTAGAGTGGGACTGAAATATTTCAGATGAATTTTAAGCACAAAGTTTAGAGATCAAGTTTTTAGACAAATTTTTCTAGTATTTTATTTTAATACCTGAACCAATTGTTGATTTTTTTCATATAAAACATATAATGTCTAAAAATGTTTATGTGTTTTGGCATCTAAAAATGCCAATGTGTTTTGGCATCACTTTTTAATGAAAGGGGATGAACTTATTATAAGACATTAAGCATGTGGTATAAATATGTAATCACCCTATGTTAGGAGGTTTTGAAAAAGGTATACCCTACACACACAAAAAAAAGGTATACCCTATAATAGGATGACTTATATGTTAAGGTACATATAGAGAAGAGAATGCTATATATTTCCAGAGATAAGCAGATACATAACATCTTTCAGCAGAAAAATGCCATTGAGAGTAAATAATCTTGTACAGTTGCCAAGTCAAGAGCACAAATTCAATTTTTTACACAAGTTTCACTTAAGTCTTGTCATTCTGTTGTTTTAATTACCACACTAACCACAGCATCCATTCCAAACAATATCAATATTTTCCTCAGCATTCAAGTCAAAAAAATTTCATTGATTTTGTTTTGCATAATTGTGGTATGCTAAGATTTTCAAAAATATTTCTTATAAATAAAGGAGAGCACAAAAACTTTACAGAACATCCAAATATCATGGAAATAATCTCTTTTCTAAGATACTGTTTTTTGAGTTCTTATGGGCTGAATTGTATCCCCTGAAAATCATACTTTGAAATCTTTACTTCTGATGACCCAGAATGTGACTCTATTTAAAGATAAGGCATTTAAAGAGAAATTAAATTAAAATAAAGTTATTAGAGTGGTGCAAATGGAATATGACTTCTGTCTTATAAGAGCAGATTAGGAAACAGACAACATACAGAGTCATATGTGAAGATACCAGAAGAAGATAACCATCTACAAAACCGGGAGAAAGGTCTTAGAAGAAATCAACCATGCCAACACACTGATCTCAGAGTTCTAGCCTTCAAAATTATGAAAAAATAAATTTATTTTAAGCTGCTTGGTCTGTTGCACTTCGTTATACCAACATTAACTAATACGTGAGCCTAAGGAAAATATTCTCAACATCAAATATCTGATTACATTGCTAGACATCTTCTTGGTTTCCTTCTGCTTTTTGCTTTCAGCCTATATACATATACGAGGGATATCTTATTTCCACAAACAAAAGGTGAATAATTTTCCATATTTTAATTTCCTTAAACTTGCAGAAAAGATCATGTTTCAACTACTCAAAGTTTTGGTTCTAAAGATGGAAAAGAACATAAATAGTTGAGAGCTAGCATTATAGTGCCACCCTATTTAATTCAAATCTATCTTTGGCACTAATACTTCTTGACTTTAGACTTTAGCTTTTTTAATCTTTAACATAGAAGTAATAATAGCACCTACCTTAATATGTTACAATAAGGATTAAATGAAATAGTAAATATATGGCATGTAGAACTATGTATGAAAATAGTCCAAGTAACCATATAATTTATTGTCAAACCAGGATCCTTTTGAGAATGATAAAGGGTGCTTCTCATAATCATGCCAGTACATGGTCATAAATTGTTATTATCTGGACAAAGGTAAACATAGGAAACACAGACAAATATTTATTGTTTTTATTATTAATAACTAATAAGCAAGAATGTTCAAATGGATATAGTTAATGTAGCTGTAGTTCCTGGCATAAATACAGGTCTCATTCACTTCTAATTAATTTCATGACTACTCTCACCCCTTTTGTAGCATGACCATGTTCATTTCAAGCTTTCAATAGAGTAGGTATTATGGGGTGTCTTTCCTGAGTATGTCCTCCCTAAAAGCTCAAATCATGTTTGTACTGAACGATATACTCACATGAAGCACAAATGAGACATAGCCATATGTTTAAGGATAGAAGTCTGATCCCCACTACATGATCAGAGACTTACGAGATTTCTCTCTCTCTTAAGGAAGTGAAATGAGATATAAAATTATCCTGCAGTGGTTATTGGGCCTATAAGTGTGTGTTGTCTCAAGGTTGGTTTGCAAGATCAGCCTTGTATAGACAGAGGGGGTGATACATTAGTGCTTGTGTCTTAGTTTGTTTTCTCATGGCTGACAATTAGTCCCATTTTATTTGAGTAGTTTATCTTGTGTGATTTGCTTTGTCTTTCAACCAAAGAATTCCTAAACCATTCATATTAAAACTATTTTAACTGTAAGCAACTGTAACTATCATATACTATGAATAAGCATGCTATAAAAGGAATTTCAATATCTCAACACAGGTAGGCTTTTAACTACTACAATATATAAGGCCAGTTGTACATAAAACACTGGCAATAAACTCTCGGTAGACCAAGGAGTTTTTTGTTTGTTTCTTTTTGATATGTTACTTTAAAATTTTACTTATTCCTACACAAAGCTTCCCAACTAAAAAACAACAACAAAAAAGACTTTGGCAGGTTTTCCAACTAAATGTAAGAAATAATGCATCTTAAAATACTTTTTAGATGTTCACAAAGGCATGATAAATGCACAAAGAATTAACAATTCACCTTGCTCTCTATTCTTTACATTAACAGATTGAAAAGATTCAAGCTCTTGAATGCTGTGCCTCAATGTTTAGACAATCTATACTTGCCAGAACTGACATAAATGTAGATAAATATGATTTTTTGACAGATGTGGATTTGCTTCAGAAATTATCTGTCAGGAGGTTGGAATAGGTGAGGTTAAAAAAATATTTACTCTTAAAACAACCATCTATACCAAAATTAGACTGCATCAGTCTCAATTTCAAGGTCTGAAAAAATGAACCTATAAGACCTTTTCTATATCTGCAAGTAATAACCACACAATTTAATCTTCCTTAAGTAGCCTTACTCTTATTATTTTCATAGGCATAGAATGTGTCTGCTTATAAATTGCAATCTTAGGCCTCAGAAAAACAGTATTTCATGCTGTGAGGTTTTTATTTTATGTGACTGCATTTGACATGTTCCTACAATTCAGAGCTAGGAAAATAGTTTCAGAAAAAGAAACAGTTCATTTGGGAAACAGCTTAGCTCTTACAGGATATCCTTAAAAGAATTATCTTTAGCTTCAAGTATCTGTATGTTAATAATCAGTTATTACCCTTATATCGTATTGTCTTTTTTATTAATTTTTAAAACCCAAAGGACATGTAATCATGTAGTTTATATTATTTGCACCTGTATGTTATGGCAAACTGGGCACAGGTGACTTCTAATAGAAAGTGTGGATGATAACGTGAATGATAATATAGGATAACTGATCCAAAGATTTATGCTGCCCCAAAACTTAACTTGTTTCTTCTGAGTTCATCTTGATACTTCTCTAAAACACCACCTATTTTGGTGAAGAGATATGATGATTGATGGATGATGCTATTGGGCATCTTGCTCATCTTTCATTCCTCTTTTTCAAACTGCTAGTAACTAATTTAGTAATGCTGTATTTAGGCAGTTTGGGTACAGGGAGAGGGTGTTTACAGTAGCTTCCTACTTTTCCACTCTTCCCATTTCCCATAATTGGTGTTAGATTGAATGACTCCATTTACAGTTAGATGAAAATATAAACTTCAGATATATTTTAAATTTTTAAAAGTTTTCAATAAGAACAGCAATTTCTCAGGAGTCCTAAAGTTCTCTGAAATCTATTATTTATTTTACTATTTAAAAAGTCAATGTGAGTACATAAAACCCAGCTCAGGTGGCATCACCTGTATACTTTCCCAAAAACCCTGTCTCACTTTTACAACCCTTTGATGCATGCTTTACCTTCTGACATCTGTGTTTAAAGGATTTAAGAGCTATAATTTTCCCACTGGAGATGTTTAATCCCAACTATCTTCTATGGTTTTAAACCATTCAAAAATAAACAAAACCCTTTAAAATGGATAAAGGTATCAGCATTTTTAAGAAATCATCAATGTTAGGCTGCAGAGCAAACTTGAACCTACAGTGATAGTCATGCTACATATTATGAATTTAGGTGACCATATTTGCAGCTTTCTAACTGGCAGGAAAAGAGCCTACTCTGGTAATCTTACCATACTCAGGAGAGAGGAGCTTGATTGACAACAGCACAAATGCAAGATAAAGAGACGATAACAGCAACATTTAGTAGCTTTGTTCCACTCAATAGAGAAAAGTGGACCTGTAGGTGACAAATTCTCAACATCTGATAAATCACTCCTCTCATGGAGGGATAAAGTGTAATAGATGAAATGGAGAGCAGAAATGTTACTCCAAAGTTTGTTCCTTCTGGGCATAGAAATGCCTTCATGAAATCATAAGGAACGGGGAATAAGTTTATTTTAAAACTCTGCCTGGTACCCTTCTGAGAGATATTCCATTGGTTTCCTTTAACTGGTTCACTCACCTTGGATTCTGTTTACCTCTTACATTTGCATGCTGGCTTTATTTCACTGTTCACCATCATGTTGTTAGTGCCATCTCATTCCTTAGCCTTGATTCCTTCAAATCCACCTAGGTCTGGGCAGCTAAGTGCCCCCAGCAAGTAGAGGGGGCATACGCATATGTGTTTTATAATTTTTAGTGTGGACTTCAAAGTCAGTTACATTATTTGCAGGGCCTGGTGCAAAATGAAAACGCAGAGCCCTTTGTTCAAAAAACAGTAAAATAGTGCCATTAAAGTTACTAAAACATAAAGCTTTTTGTTCCTTTCATGGTTTTTCTCTTTCTACCTGGCATGCTGTTTTTAATTTGTTTTTAATACTGTTCTACATAAAGAGAAATAAAATTTTTAAATTATTAATATAATTTTACCATTTATCTCTATATTAAACAATTCCAGTTTTAACTGCAAATAGAAGAGTGTTCAACTAATGCATGGAATCACCTAATGACAATTCATATTTTGTAGTTTATACATGCATATGTGTTTTGTTTTTACTGGAATAATGGAAAGGTTGCAGAAAACTAATTCAAGTGTTTTACTTGATACATGTGTATTCTACCAACACTCTCAACCTTTGGCTTATTAATGAGTAAAGAAGAAATGAAAGGAAAACACATCATGTTTTGCCTTATCCTGTCCCTTTCCTTCTGTGAAATCATTTTCAGTGTGAGTGGTTGGTTAATACAAGGAAGTAACGTGAGTAAGAAAAAATAGGAGAGGGTTCCTAGGTCATTTATATTTCTTAGAATGTAATTGTCTTTTTCTGCATTCAAAGTTAAGTTCTAGTTCAAAGAGAACTGTGGTCTCTTGGGGTTGTCAGCACTCCTGCTTAATCAGTCTTTGTTGTAACACACTGACATCGTACTGACGGGGTTCAGGGCAGACCGCCCAAAAATATGCCACTTTGGCATACTGATTATTCTGAATTAAAGTTACTTGAGGAACAACTGGGACAAGAAGGACATTCTGATCCTCCTCTCTGTCCCCTTGAAAGCAGGAAATAAATCTCGCATGTGAATTGTATGCTCAGCACCAGTAGGTAGAGAGACATACTTCTACCAGAGGTAGGGAATTCAGGGCTGAGAAGTCTATGTATACAAACTCTGCTTCATTTCCTCACTAATTAGTACCCAAGCCTAAGTTTCTTTGTCTTGTCAGTTCTTCACAAATTTGTTTCTTTGTCTAAAAGCTATAAAAGCTGTCTGCTTTTGTCATTTCTTTGGGCCTCATATTCTTAGGGGCCCCCATCCCTACACAATTAATTTTTTCTCCCATTAATTTGTCTCATGTCAATTTAATTTTTAGACCAGCCAGAAGAACCTAGAAGGGTAGGAAAAGAGCTGTCCTTCCCCAACAGTATCCATTTTGAGATTCACTGAACTCCCCAGCATTATGAGACCACTAGAATTCTGTGCTCATGTGACACAGTGAATGTTCATGCAAATGGGACAGCAAGAAATGGCAAAGGTACAGAGGCACATAGTTCCTCTGCTCACATATATGTTCTATTGTCCCACTGGAAAATCACAAGTTCAAAGATAAAATTATTAAGAATTTCAAGAGAGTGAAAGCACATCATTAAACCAAGGAAGTAGTCCTGACCAAGGGAACCTGAGGGAATGCATAAGTGGCACATCCATGAAATTAGCACTGGTAGTCTCTTTGGGCTTTCTTTCCATCCATTAAGTAATTCCCCTTATACTATAATTATATTACTGGCCCCTCAAAACTGATATTGCCACCTCCTACCATGGATGCCTATTACTCTTTCCTCTATGAATCCCCTTTTCACCGTCAATAAGACTCCAAACTGCAGAATCATCTTCTATTTATTCCTTTATTTTTCTGCCCTTTCAGGTCTAATGAATCAAGAACTCTATTTGTTGGTGTACCTTTATTTCTAAAATTAGGAAATTACCTAAGAGTGGCTTAAGGGAAATGGGATTATTGGCTCACATAGCTGAGAAGAATTTTGAGGAACTCATGGAATCAAAAGAAAGAGCTGTGGGAAACAGGACCATATAAACTAAAATTGTGGTATTAATACCAGCAGGCATCTGCTTCTCCAAATGTGTCTCATTTCTTTTCATTTCCACTAACAGCTTACTCCCAAATGAGTTCATGTTTATAAATCACATCTAGTGTCACATACATGGTATGTATTCAATTAAAAATATTATCATCATTTATTGATTTTATTTGTATCATTATTATTACATCCATACAAGAATAAGGGGAGGCTTCCCCCATCAACACCAGTTTGGCCTTTTTGGAGGAAAAGGTTATCACTGAGGTAAGATCAAGTTTGAACACCAACAGGAAAGGGGAAGTGTTGGTATAAAGGAAGAATTTGGATTGTTTGCTTCCCAGAATCACATGGATCGAGATGGGAACTCACATCAAAGGAAATAAGTTGCTCTTTACTTAAAATGGGCAAATCAAAAAAAATGGCTTTGTCAGTTTATTATATCCCCACTGTATGTTGCCACAAATACTTTTGTTTTTCCATTTTCTCTGCAACTTCCCTAGTTTAGGAATTTAATCTTTGTATAAATAATGTTCTGCAATTATATTTCAATTTGTTATCCTACCTTCATTGTATACCAGTTACAATCTACCAAATAGAAGTTACTGTATGAATATTCTTGTATGCACAACTCTGATTCATCACTATAATACTCAAGCAAGACTAATAACTCTTACTAATTTATTTAGTAAATTTAGACTAATTTACATATTATAGTAAATTTACAAATTATAGTAAATTTAGACTAATTTACATATTAGTCCAAATCCTAATATGTAAACTCTGTACATTTCCTAGTTCTGACTCTATTCTTTTTTATTTCAGCCAAAATACTTAGCCCTGTAGTTACACCGAGTCAGGGAATTCACTTAGGCCCAAACATGCCATGTAAATTCTTTATCTCTTCCTTTTGTTCAGACTGATCTATTGACTTCAAATACACTGCTTGCCAATATCTCTCTAAGTCCAAATTAGATAATTTGTGTAAAGGTAATTTTTAACTCTAAAATGCAATATAATTATTACCATTATTATCATCCACTCTTTAAGGTTTAGGTTACATGTTAAAGTTCCCTGATAAAGCCTTCACCAATTTATCAACTCAAAAATAATCTCTTAAATTTCTGTTTTCACAGTGATATTTAGTTTTCTATAATATTGCTTTTTATTTATATTTTTGGATTAATATAATCTTTGTACATAGTATCACCTAAGAGAATCTTCCCTTTCACATAATCTTCAAAAACAAAAATTGAATTGATTCTGTCTAAAAGTAAAACACATAGTAAAAAAATCACATGACTTCTACTCTAATAATTTTAATTTATTTTTCCTATCTTTTTTTACCTGTGTAAAGAAACACTTATTTGAAATTTATAATTCTTTTTTTCTTTTCCTTTTTAAAGTTCAAGAAAAAAAAGTTACACTACTAATTTAAAAATAGTATGCATATCTTATCCCTATAATTTTTTTCTGAATATGTGTATCTGTCAGTCCATTTATCCAAATGAACATAAATGTAGAGATATATCTCAATTCAAATTCAGCAAATATCATGAATTTATACCTGGGTCTTGGGATTTTAGGTAATTTGTAGCTGTTTCTCTTTATATGTCATGTACATGAATCTATTTTGTAAAAAAAATTATTATTTTAAAATAAAAAATCAAATATATGAAAATAAATATAATGAGATTAAATTTTACATAATTTTTTTGAGGAAAGTCACCCTCTCTAGTTCATTTCTATATCTCATAGACCAGACCTTGTGGGTCGAATTCAATTAGCCACCTGTTAGTATTATTAGAAAACCATTTGTTTATATATTTTTGCTTCACTGTATAGCAGCACTACAATGGCAGAGGTGAATAGTTGAGATATAGGCTTTAATGGATCACAAAGCCTAATATATTTACTACCTAGCCTTTTACTGGAAACAAAGTTTGCCAACTCCTCTCCGGAGTCTGGTACAATATTTAGCAAGTTTTCAATAAACATGAAATTGATTTGAATAAATCCATATGTAGTTATTGCAAATCTATTTTAAACTAGGCTATGAACATACTATATTCTAAAAGTTTTATGGAAGGACATTTTAATTTTCTATAAGCTTTGAAATAGGCTTTCTTTGGAATACCACAGGGTCTGGTTTATTAGTACTCTGACAAAAAGTTGAATACGTTTCTCGAACGGAATGCTACATACTATATTCTGTAAATTTTTTCTGTTGGATCTATTTTCAAGCAAGATTATAGAAGAAGTTAGAAATCGAGACAGTCATATAATTAGCCACTTAATATTGCATGAGAAATGCATAGTACACAGTTCTCTCACTGATATTGGGATCAAAAATGGTGAATGTGATTTATTTTGTAACTAAAATGCCAACATAAATTAATGTTTACTTTATTCATGAGCAATCATGATACTCCATAGTTAGAGATACATAAATCAAAATCACTTCATCTTTCTAAATTATATCATAGTTGATTATGTGTTTTTTCAAAAATCCAAGAACACCCAAAATTCTTTAAAGAAGAAGCAGCCAGTATTCCCAAAAATGTTATAAAGTTGGTTAAGTAGACTTAGAAAAGTGACCTTCCAAAATCCTGATCTCTTCTATATATAGATTATAATTCAACTATTATTTCTCACTATAATAAAAACAGCCATAATTGATTTTCATCATATTTAAATTGGCAAAATATAGATTACTGCAAAGTATTTTGTTTTGGAATTTTCTTTCTTGGTGATACCTATAAGTGATACCTATATCACTTAATTTTTCTCATAATACATCAGCATTCCATAGACTGGAGAATAGGAACAACTTATAGAATATTCTTAAATTCCCAGAAAATATAGGCAAAGTTTATGCATATTTTGGAAAGTTCCATCAGCTTCTTAGAAGAATCTGTGATGTACAAAATTTTTAGAAACTCTCTGAGGTGATCTTATGCACTGTGATCATCCATGTGTTAAAACATCCCGAATTAGTCATTAGCCTAAATAGCTCTTTTGAGCTTCAGACTTACATACATCCAGTTGGCTATACATTTCTCTGCTGGATTGTTCCATAAGCACTGAAACTCAACAATCATTAACAGAACTCATCTTTACTTCCTTAACTTGTTCTTTCTCTCTTGTCTTTTAGCTGTAGGAATAAAGTTAGGCTTCATCCAGTTGTTATCTGTCTGAAATCAAGAGACTCAAGACACTCTTCCCAAATCAAATCAATCACAATGCCCTCTCAGTTGTACCGTACTAAGTATGTCTCAGGTTTAATTTCAAATTTCTTTTCAGGGCTTACAAAGCTCTGCAAATTCAGGCCTTTATTTACCACTCACAGCCTGAGCTTCCAGCATCCTCCACCCTCTACTTCTTACTTTTCAAGTTATCTTAAGTTATATGTTAGTACCCCTGAAAAGCTTTAATGTTTCTCTAAGATTTGGCTGAGTCTCTCACCTATCTGTTCAGTTTAAAACTGTATTTTCACCATTGTAATGCCCACACTCATTTTCAACTAAATCTACTCAGTAATTTGCTGGTAAACATTTAAAAGCTGGCTCTCTGGAAAGCAAAAGGCTAAGAAATGTAGCATTTCTGAGATTTCACTGGTGAATCTGACTTCATCAAGGCTACTGATGTGACTTTAACTGGCTTGCAAAATTCTTAAAAATTTAACAATTGGCTATGATAAAGGCCAGATTCAACACACTACTGATTCTACACTCTATTTACCTATTGAATCTCTAGCACCTTGCATAATGACAGAGCATAGCAAAGACACATAGTGAATATGCATTAAATGTGTATTTTTATTCCAGATAAAAATAGGAAAGTGAAGCATAATCACAAATGCTCCTTCCATGAATGTCTAATGAAATTACAAAAAGAAAAGGAAGAAAATAAAGCAAAAAAAAAAAAAAAAAAAAAGCTAGTTAGGAAGAATGCAAGACAGCAAGTTAGAATGCCAAAAAGGGAAGAAGGGCATATATAAAGAGAGGGAGGTAGGAAGGAGGGAGGGTGGAAGGAAGGAAGGCAGGTATTGATGTGATTGAGTTTAAATCATGATATTATTTTATATTTTCTTATCTTTTTTTGGTCATTTTACTGCCTTTCATAAAACTTAGTATTTTTCCTTTAAAAGTTTTTTTTTTTTGAGTTTTTGATTTTATCATGACATATTACATAGGCCTCTTTTAAAAATCTTTTTCTCGGACTTCCCTGGTGGTGCAGTGGTTGAGAGTCCACCTGCCGATGCAGGGGACACGGGTTCATGCCCTGGTCCAGGAAGATCCCACATGCCGTGGAGCGGCTGGGCCCGTGAGCCATGGCCGCTGAGCCTGTGCGTCCGGAGCCTGTGCTCCGCGACAGGAGAGGCCACAACAGAGAGAGGCCTGCATACTGCAAAAAAAAAAAAAAAAAAATCTTTTTCTCCAAGGATTTGCATATACACTTTTAACTTAATATAGTTTGCTTTGAAATACAATCGTACTATGTCATATATAGTGAGTGACAATACACATCAATTTCTGCTTTATCCATTGTGCTATTTTGTCATATATTTTATTGCTACATATTTTATAAACCAAATACTCTTTCAAAAAAATTTTGCTTTAGTAATTAGTGTCTTTTAATTAAGTTTAAAATGTAACAAATTAGATTTCTATATTTACCCTCTTATTTACTAGTTTCAGTGTTCTTCATTCTTGCAGATTCCAATGTCTATTTATAATTATTTCCCCTCAACCTAATGCACTTTCTTTAGCATTTCTAGTAGTACAAGTTTGCCAGTGACCAATTCTATCAGCTTTGGTGTATCTCTAAATGTCAAATTATTTTTCAGTTTTTAAGAATTTTTCTTTTGTTTGATAAAAAATTTTCTGGCCTCCATTCTTTCTGGTAAAAATTAGCCATTTAAAAATCTTTATTCTTCTCAGTGTATAGTGTCCCCACCTGCACTATTTTTAAGAATTTCTTTTTATTTTTGGTTTTTAACAGTTTGGTTAAGATTTACATAGCTGTTGTTTACTTTGTCATGCCTGGTGTTGACTGAATTTATAGGGCTTTAATTGATATTTATCATATTATGAAAAATATTGGTTCATATTTTTAAATTAATAAGCATTATATTTTTAGAGTGGTTTTAGGTTCACAGCAAAATTAGGCAGTAATTACAGAGTTCCAGTATAAGTACTCTCCTCAAACATCTTCCCCACTATCAAATCCTGAACTGCCATGGTACATTTGTTACAATCTGTGAATGTATATTGACGTATTGTTATCACCCCAAATCTATAATTTACATTTAGGGTTCAATTTTGGTGTTGTACATTTTATGGGTGTTGGCAAATACATAATGACATGTATCCATGATTATCATATCATATAGAATAATTTCACTGCTATAAAAATTTTCCGTACTCTGCTTATCCATCCCTCCCTCCCCCCAACCACAGGAACCATTGATCTTTTTATTGTCTCCATAGTTTGCCTTTTCTAGAATGTCATATAGTTGGAATAATGCAATATGGCTTCTTTTACTTAGTAAAATTCACTTAAGTTTCTTCCATGTCTGTTTATGGCTAGATAGCTCATTTCTTTCTAGCTCTGAATAATATTCCATTGTCTACATGTACCACATCTACTGAAAAACATCTTAGCTGCATCCAGGCTTTGGCAATTATGAATAAAGCAGCTATAAACATTCATATGCAAGTTTTTGTGTGGACATTAGTTTTCAATTCATTAGGGTAAATACCAAGGAATAAAATGCTGGATCATATGATAAGAGTATGTTTAGTTTTAAAAGAAATTGCTAAACTGTTTTCCCACCAGCAATGAATGAGAGTTCTTACTACTCCATATCACTACCAGCATATGGTATTCTCAAGTGTTTTAAATTTCAACCATTCTAATAGGTGTATAGGGGTCTCATTGTTATAATTTGCAATTCTCTAATGACATATGATGTTAAATATTTCTTTCATATGCTCACGTGCCATCTGGATATCTTCTTTGTTGAAGTTTCTGTTCAGGTCTCTTGCTCAATTTTTTTTTTTTTGGTTGCTTCTTTCTTATTGTATGTTTTGTGCTCTTTATATATTTTGAATAGCAGTTCTCTATCAGTTATCTCTTTTGCAAATATTTTCTCCCAGTCTGTGGCTCTCTTCTCATTCTCTTGACATCTTTCAGAGTGTAAGTTTTTAATTTTAATGAAGTCCAGGTTATCAGTTCTTTCTTTCACAGATTGTGCCTTTAGTACTGTATCTGAAAAGATATCAGCATACTCAAAGTAACATAGATTTTCTCCTATGTTATCTTCTAGGAGTTTTATAGTTTTGCATTTCACATTTAGGTTTATGAACTATTTTGAGTTAATTTTGTGAATACTGTAAGGTCTGTGTCTAGATTCTTTTTTCTGTATGTAAATCCACACTTGTTCTAGCACTATTTATTAAAAAGATTATCTTTGCTCCCTTGTATTGCCTTTGCTAACTCTACAAAAAATATTTGACTATATTTAATTGGGTCTATTTCTGCACTCTCTGTCCTGTTCCATTGATCTATTTGTCTATTCTTTTACCAACATGACACTGTCTTTATTTTTTATTTATTTTATTTATTTATTTTTTTTTGCAGTACACGGGCCTCTCACTGTTGCATCCTCTCCTGTTGTGGAGCCCAGGCTCCAGACGCGCAGGCTTATTGACCATAGCCCAGCTGCTCCGCTGCATGTGGGATCTTCCCAGACCGGGGCATGAACCCGTCTCCCCTGCATCGGCAGGTGGACTCTCAACCACCGCACCACCAGGGAAGCCCTGGCACTGTCTTTATTAACCGTAGCTTTATAATAAGTGTTGAAATAAGTTGGGTATATCTTCTTCTAACTTTGTTATTCTTCGATATTTTATTGGCTATTCTGTGTCTTTTACTTTTCCATAAAAATTTTAGAGTTAGTTTTTTGATATCCACAAAATAACTTGCTGGGATTTTAATTGGGATTGTATTGAATTTATAGACCGATTTGAGAAGAACTGACACCTTAGTAATGTTAGTTCTTCCTATGTAGAGCATGGAGTATCTCTCCATTTATTTGGTTCTTCTTTGATATCCTTCATCAAGTTTTATATTTTTCTTCATGTAGATATTACATGTTTTGTTAGATTATACCTAATATCTCATTTCTGGGGGTTCTAAAGTAAATGGGAATGTGTTTTAAATTTCAAGTTCCTCTTGTTCATTGTTGACATATAGGAAAGGATTGACTTTTGTATATTAACCTTGTATACTACAAACTTGATATAATCACCTATTAGTTCCAGGAGGTTTTTTTGTCAATTTTTTTGGATTTTCTACATAGACAATCATGGCATCTGCAAACAAAAACAGTTTTCTTTCTTTTTTTTCTTCCTGTTTTCTGTATTGTTTCCTCTTTCTTTTAAAAAGAATTTATTGGAGTATAGTTGATTTACAATGTTGTATTAGTTTCTGCTGCACAGCAAAGTGAATCAGTTATACATACAGGTATAGCCACTCTTTTTTAGATTCTTTCCCCATATGGGTCATTACAGAGTATTGAGAAGAGTACCCTGTGCTCTACAGTAGGTCCTTAATAGTAATCTATTTTATTTATAGTAGTGTGTATATGTCAATCCCAATCTCCTAATTTATCCCTTCTCCCCACCCCCCTGTAACCTACTTCTTTCTTTTCAATCTGTACAGTTTTTTGTTTCCTTTTCTTACTGCATTAGCTAGGAGATGAGTGCAATGTTGCAAAACAGTGGTGAGAGGGAAATTTTTTCCTGTGTTCCTGATCTTAGAAGGACAACTTTGAATGTCTAACCATTAAGAATGTTTGCTGTAGGTTTTATGTAGATGTCCTTTATCAAGTGTGAAAGGTCTCCTCTATTCCTAGTTTGCTTAGTTTTTATCATAGATAGATGTTGGATTTTGTCAAATGCTTTTTCTTCATCTGTTGATATAATCACATGTTTTTTTTCTTTAGTGTGTCAAGGTGAGGGACTATATTAATTAATTTTTGAATGTTGAATGAACCTTGCATATCTGGGATAAATTCCAATTGGTTGTGGTATATGAGTTTTATCACCATTGGATTTGATTTTCTAATATTTGGTTGAGGATTTTTGCATCTATGTTCATGTGGGCTATTGGTCTGTAGTTTTCCTTTCTTGTAATGTTTTCATCGGTATTTGTATCAGGGTAATGTTGGCCTCATAGAATGGGTCAGGAAGTATTCTCTCTGATTTTATTTTCTGAAAGATTTTGTAGAGAATTTGTATAATTACTTCCTTAAATGCTTGGTTGAATTCACCAATGAACCCATCTAGGCCTGACACCTTCTGTTTTGGAAGATTATTAATTATTGATTCAATTTTTTGAGATATAGGCCCATGTCTCTTTCTTCTTGAGTGAGCTTTAGCAGATTGTACCTTTCAGGGAATCGGTCCATTTTATCTAGTTTATTAAATTTATAGGAATAAAGTTGTTCATATTATTTCTTTATTATCCTTTTAAGTATGTAGGATCTGTAGTGATGTCCCCTTTTTTCATTTCTAGTATTAGTAATTTGTGTCTTTTTTCTTTCACCATTTGTTAGTTACAGTTTAGGTTTCCCTACTCTGGCACTAGTTCCCATAGAAGTTTCCTCTGCTCTTTGCTCCTCAACTATCGTAAGTTATGATTGTCTGTATCCTCCTGTATTTCTCTGCCAATTTGGGGAACAGTAGTTTTCCCTGGAAACTCATGTTTTTGCCAGATCTAAGAAGTGTTGCTGATTTTCAGTTGATTTACCTTTTTACTTTTAAGGATGGATCAGTGACTTCTAAGCTCCTTATATGCTAGACAGAAAAAAAGCTATATTTTTCTATTGTAATAGTCTATCTGCCACTTTCTCTCACCTCTCCTTCTCAGACTTCAATTACATGTAGGTTAGAGCTGATAATATTGTCCCACAGACCATTTGTAGGTATGAGGGTTTTTTTTTTTAATTAATGATCATCCTTTCTTGTTGTCATTATCATTTATATTTGTCATATCTAATCTTTTATTAAATGATTTATTTTAATCTCCTTTAGGAATGTTTTTGGTTAACAGCAAAATAATGGATTTCAGTCCCTAATCCACTAAACTTTCTTTTACCTTTTTCATATATTAACTAAATTTCTTTTCTTGATGATAATAATTTTTGCATTTGTTCTGATTTTGTTATTATGGGGAAACAGATTTTTATTGCAATCCACAGACCATTCTGATAAATGAGTTAAGTCAGTTCAAGGATGAATTGTGGGATAAGGACCTTAAGTTGGATACCTGTGGACAGTAATGCTTGGAGATTGCTGGACATTAACTCTGCATCCTCCCTCTAAATGAAGATGTGGTCTTCTTGAGTTTTGAGTTTGGCTCAAGAATAGTGGATGGACTCTGATGTCTGTACATGTTCTTTTCTGGACATATACTGTAGTATAACTTGTTTCTGAATCTGTACATGAGAATAATATATATAGGAGGTATACTAAAATAAAAAAATGCATTTACTAAGTTTGGATGGACTCTCACCTCGAGACATAGCTACTTCTTTTTATGGAAAGTCAGACATAAGGAGCTTTTGCTACTCTATCCAGCTTCTCTCATTTTCCAATATTAACATTGTTCATCTGAAATAACAAACAACCAATTTAATATGATCTTTTTTTCTTTGGAGCTCAACCAGATTTTAGGCACTTTGAAGGTAACCAATTCCCCATCCTCTACTTGTCCCTTTAGTGATTCGTGTTAAGAAAATATGTCATTACTTACTGCAGTGGGAATTTGTCATTTATTTGTCCAAAATATTCATGTGATCTTTTGGAAAATGGTATATACTTCCAGTTATAAGATAAATAAGTATGAGGCATATAATTTACAACATGATAAATATAATTAATGCTGTTGCATGTTATGTATGAAAGTTGTTAAGAGAGTAAATCCTAAGAGTTCTCATCACAAGGAAATTTTTTTTCTCTCTTTAATTTTATATCTGTGTATTTTATCTAAATGAGATGAAAAATGTTCAGTAAATTACTGTGATAATCATTTCATGATGTCTTAAGTCAAATAATTATGCTTTACACCTTAATCTTACACAGTGTTGTATGTCAATTTTATATCAATAAAACTGGAAGAAGAAAAATTTAAAATGATGTCATATAAGTCTATTAATTAATTACATTACACATTCAAGTTAGTTTTTAGAGTTGAAATAGTGTAGGAAGAAAGAACTTGTATTCTAGGGTAAAACCTCTTAAAAGAAAATCAAAATACAGACTGTGAACACATATGCTTGCAAACAAGCATACATCGAAATCTCTAGTTACAAGACCCTGAATTTTTCTGTCAGTGCACTTCTCAGCTGCCAAAAATAGACTGAAAGGAAGAAGTGCTCACAGACTGGCAGGGGATATCTCAATCTGATCAGCCAGATATTGCTAGATCTCAATGTTTAAGGTACATGTTGACCTGTGGTACTCAACTATGCTGTGATTCAGTCAGCAATTTGAGAACTCTGAAGAAGGAAAAAAGAGAAAGAAAAAAACAAAACAAACAAACAAAATGTACCTGTTTCTCTGCGAACACTGAAATGTAGAAGAAAGAAAGGAAAAACTGAAAGCTTGTTCTATCATAGGTATGAGCTGCTGTGATACATGAAGAACATTCCATGAGTATGTTTTAAAACCTAGTTATTATTTGAAAGGGTTTAAAAGTTGATTTAATGTTTCAGGACAATCATGGTGTAGATGTACTTTATGTGACTTCTATCTGATCCCAGTTTTAATTGGTAGTGTTGTGCATTTAATGTGAAAGGACAGTCTGCAATAATAAAGTAAATAGGCAGTGTTGTTGCCCAGGAGAGCTGAGACCTGGCTAGTCTATTGTGAGCTTTGGAAATGAAATTTATGCAACAGATTTCTAGATATGATTTTACTTATAGAAAAAGATTAAATGTGTTTTACAAATGGCTTTACTAGCCTATATTGAAAAAGACCTTTGAAATGTGTGCATTCTTTTGCTGTGGTCATCATGTCACATAGATTTTATATGTATATCAGTTATATGAATCCACTGGTAGTGTGTGTAAATGCCAGACTTGGTGAGGTTTTACCTTGTAAATGTGATCAGATAAAATAACCCCGAGAGAAACTAAGCAAACTAGCAGAATGTTTGACTTGATGACTGATGTTACATGATTTATGTTAAATATATACTCTTTTAATCAATGAATAATGCATCTAAAGGTAAAAAAAGAAAATAAAATTGAAGTTAACAAAATTAATGTTTTGAAAAACAATGCTGTTTTACTGAAAATATATCATGAATATCAGATGTATTAGAAATAGCAATTTGTATGTTTTTATAGTTTCTTATTTTTATGTGGTTATTTTTATCTTGACATGATGGATAATATTTGGACCTCACTACCTTGCACAATCTTTTGAATTCAATTTAAATATATTACAATTGTACCATGTTATGGTTCAGTTCTACCACTTTTTTCCTATATTCAAATTATTGTGAATCATCTACTGAAATATTGTGCTAGACAGCATTTTGTTTTATCTGGTGACATTACAATTATAAACACAAAGGCAAATGTTGGCACTAAAATCTGATATCTATACTTTGTAATACCACTGGTCATGAAGAGAGAATACACTCATTACTTTTTTAAATTTTCACTAAAAGATACAAAATTATACACACACACATACACATATTCACACTAACAATTCATTAGTCCTGAAGAATTTATCATGGATCGCTCTCTGAGATATAAAGAACAAAGAATATCAGAAACTGATGTTGTACAACCAAGTAATCATGGCATAAACTGAAGACTCAATCCATTAGGCAAAAATACTGGTTTAGGCTAATATTAGGTCATAAGCATCAGTGCCAAAACTGAGGGGCACATTTATAATAAAAAAGCAGATGTCATAACAGAAAACAGAACATAGAAAAATATACTGATTGAAATCACCTAACTTAATACTTGTAGATATAAGAGCTTGGCTTTAAGTATCTTTTTTTTTTTTTGGGGGGGTAGGCGGGCGTCCCTCTGTTGTGGCCTCTCCCGTTGACGAGCACAGGCTCCGGACGCGCAGGCTCAGCGGCCATGGCTCACGGGACCAGCCTCTCCGTGGCACGTGGGATCCTCCCAGAACGGGGCGCGAACCCGGTTCCCCTGCATCGGCAGGCGGACGCGCAACCACTGCGCCACCAGGGAAGCCCCTAAGTATCTTTTAATGAAAGCAAAATGCACCTCTAACTCTTTAGTATCTTAAGGTGACATTGACAGAAGACACATAAATATTTATGTTCATTTCCTCCCCCAAATCAAACAAAGATAAATATTTGGGAAAATTAAATAGTAAAGGTAAATAAAATTGACTGAACTTGTCAAAAAAAAGCTATAAATGAATTAATTATTTTTTTCTGACAGGAGAATGGACATAATGTTGGGACTCAAGAGGGTAGCACCAGTATTATATTCATTTCAGACATAGGCAGCATATGGCATGGTGGCTACTCCAGTTACATTAAAATGATCCCATTATCATTTTATTTGTTTCTGGCACTAGGAAAATATATAAGGTAATTTTGATAAACACTGGAAAATATTTTCATAAATTACACACTTAATTATGGTATAAAAGATACAGTTGGCTACAGGAAATACCTATTGCTCTTGACCATGTTTCTACATTTTTCAAATGAAGAAAAAAATGTTCTCTGTAAAGAAAATTTTAAAAAAGAAATCTACTTTTGAATAAATAATTTTCACTGCAAACCATTGTTTAACTCAACATCAGGAAATGACTAACATTTAAGGGAATAGAAGGCAATTTTATGGAATCAATGAGGAAAAATTATTAAATTAAATTAAAATTTATCATAAAATTAAATATGATATGTGTAGTTATTTCTATACTGAACTTTTCTACTCCATTGCAATTCAAGTCTATAGACATAGAAAATACATGTTATTTCATTTATAATAAATTTCATTATCAAAATCAACATGTGACCTCAGAAAAATTATATTTGTGCATATTATGAAAGATAGTTGTCAGTTGAATATATAGGAAACATCAGTTTCTTTGAAAATAATGATTTTCATGGATAAAAATCAATTACTTAAAATATTTTATCTCTAATAAAATAACATGATGCCCAAGATAATTTCTATTCCACCTCAAGAGAGAGAGACACAGTTAAGCCTTCTATAGACCTTATTTCACGTAAATGAAGACTATTGAGAAATGTCTCATTTAAGTGTTTAAAAATTATCTTAATAAAGAAAATATTGACTTGGCTTAAGGATAGAAAATACAATACTCTGATGGCTGAATGAATGGGACAAAAATTCCCACAAACTGGGTCTTTCAGTAAGAAGAAATTCAGAATTTTGACCCCAAATTGAGAAAATATGTGTTACTTTTTAATTCTATTTTAATTTCCCCACTTTCTCTGAGTAAAGATTTATAAATAACTAAGTAATTGGTGGAGGGAGTGATATTGTATGAAATTTGGGGCTTAGGAAAAGAATAAAGAAACTAGGATGATACTTAAGACATTTTGCTCAAGTGATTAATGATGAGTCAACCAAAATAAATCCAGCAAAAGGATACATAGATTTGAGGAGTAATAAAAGATATACATACTTTGAACATATTTGGTTGAGGTTCCTATGGAATAGTCATGTAAAGGTGTCTGTTAACCTTTGGAACTCTCAGTCTGAAATTTTAGGTACAATAGAAAACATGGTGACTGAGAGCAAATAAACTGAGTCAATACAATTAAGGGAAATAAGAATACCGGTGGAATGCTAGGTGACCCTAACAATGAACGCAATGCATCAGAATCATCTGCTCTATTTTTTTGAAGATTCAGGCTCCTGAAATATTCCTCAGATCTACTTTGATGATAGGGCTCAAGAATCTACTTAAAAAGCTTTTTAAAAATAAGCATTACAGGGCTTCCCTGGTGGCGCAGTGGTTGAGAGTCCGCCTGCCGATGCAGGGGATGCGGGTTCGTGCCCCGGTTCGGGAAGATCCCACATGCCGCGGCGCGGCTGGGCCCGTGAGCGATGGCCGCTGAGCCTGCGCGTCCGGAGCCTGTGCTCTATGAAAAACATAAAATTATGTTAACATAGTACATTACTAAAATCTATTACTTATTTCTGTACGGAAAGGAGTGCTAAAATGATTCCGTATACAAGTACCAAATATGATAGGTATGCTACTGAAATATAATACATTTAAAATTACAGGGCTTCCCTGGTGGTGCAGTGGTTGAGAGTCCTGCCGATGCAGGGGACACGGGTTTGTGCCCCGGTCCGGGAGGATCCCACATGCCGTGGAGCAGCTACACCCGTGAGCCATGGCCGCTGAGCCTGCACGTCCGGAGCCTGTGCACCGCAACGGGAGAGGCCACTACAGTGAGAGGCCCGCGTACCACAAAAAAAAAAAAAAAAAAAAAAAAAAAGCATTACAAGTGATATAATGGATAATAAAACTTGAGATCCATCGATTTAATTGGGCAATAGAAGAAAAGAACAAATAAGCAGGTATGATATAAAGGTAAAGCAAACAAACAAAAAATGCCAAGAAAATAAAGTCACAAAGAGTAGGGAAGGAGATCAAGGAGAAAATGGTTAGTAGGCTTAATGCTGCACAGAGGTCAAATAACACAAGATCTGAAATGTTTCTACTAGATTTACAATCCAGCAGTCGTTGATAATCTTATCACAAACAGTATCAGCAAAATAGTAAGGAAAAAATAGAAAGCTGAACACTGAAGACTGAGGAGCGAGTTTATGGAGAAGTTGAAAGACAAATCTGGATCCTTTTTCCGCAAATTTTATCGTGAAGGAAAAATTTTAATAACATAATATGCAGAGCAGAAAGCAAAGTAAAGTAATAGCTTTTTATTTCATTTTTAAAGGGTGAAGAAGCTTATTCAAATAAACTAAAAAAATCTACAATTTTTCTAGTCAATGTAACATCAAACAAACAATCCTTTAACCAATTCATCACTTATATAACTTATAATTCCACACTGTGCCTCCTGTTTCATAACAGTATACCCAAATGAACCTTTAATTTCCTCTCATTACAGGGGTGGAGGAAGTAAGATATGGTATAATTCACATATTATTGAAAAACAAAATATTAGAAAGGGTTCAATTGTTTAAAATGCTGACAAAAGTTTAAGCAATCAATGTCAGCGGTTTACTACAAATCTAGTAGACCCCATGTTGCATTCCTTGATGTGTGATTAAATCCTTATAAGTAATTCAACACATAAATCCTGAGAACAAGAGAAGTCTCAGAAAGGTAGCTACAACATAAAAGTATGTCTGGTTGTCACTTATTAATGAGGCCAACAATCCCCTATACATGTGTCTTTTATGAAAGATTCCACTGAATGCTTTATGCTATTGAGTTTTTTGCTCAACACAGACAATTTGGGAATAAGCAAATAAACATCAATGTTGTCTTCAAGTAATCATTTTTCTGGTGTTTGATTCCCCCTGCCACTACATTTTTATTGTGTTTGGGCATTGAGGGTAGAAATAATTAAAAGGATTTTCATTTTGTATCCTCACTGTGTTTAGAAAGCATCAAATTAATGTTTAAAAAAATGTCTTCCTGAGTTGATGCTCGCTGAAGAAGGAGGGGAGGGAGGTTTTTGTAGGAAGTCTCATTGTATCTGTTATCAAAATAATGACAAAGACTCCATTGTTTTGAACACTTGACACCCATACTTAAATTAGCAGGCATATGCAATGCCATTCAAACTTGAGAAAAAATGCTTTATCTGAGATCTTAATAGAAGTTAATTGAAAGCTTGGCTGGATTAATTACCATACAACATTTCATATAGATGAAGCCAGGGAAACTAAACTGCTTAAACATGAGATTTTTTTCCCCCTGCAGTTCATTGTGTATCTCAACACTCAATGAAGATTTTGGAAAAGTATGTGCTTGCCATGTGGGATTCCAGTAGCAAAGCATGTACATTTGGTCATCACATATGCTTTAGTTGTTAACAAGAAAATGCTTATAATTGTCATTTTATTATTATTAGTTTTAGTAGTGGTGCTGATAACTCACCCTTATTGGACAATGATAACCCTGGCCACTGTGCTAAGTATTTTACTGTAATATTTAATTTAACTCTTGTACAAAATTTAATACCTTTGTTTTACTGATGAAGGAACTGAAGAAAAAATATGTTAAATAGCTTGCCCAAGATACACAACTAATACCGGGCAGAAAAAATATTAGGACTAAATTTGTCACAAGATTGAACTTGAGCTTTTACCCCTTGCTGCTTACTGTTTCTGATTGAATGTGGATTAAATCCCAGTCCAGCATGACCTTGTAAGATGTCTTCACAGGTAGAAATGCAATACCATGTTCTTTTGCACACATCAAGGATCACCAATAGATTCGTCTGTTTATAACAACTAAAATATTTTTGTGTAGATTTGTGTAAAATATGTGTGTGCATACATACAAAACAGGAGAATTTTAGTAATTTTTAAGCCATAATTAACATATATAGGCTAGCCCATAGCCTGGGTTAAATAGCTAAGTCCGATGACCAAAAAAAAGAGGATTTTTGATAAAAAAAAAAATAATGATCATATATGGCTCCAGTTCCCTTAAGAAAGTTACATACAGGGAGGAGCTTCAAGATGGTGGAAGATTAAGATGCGGAGATCACCTTCCTCTCCACAAATACATCAGAAATACATCTACATGTGGAACAGCTCCCAAAGAAAACCTACTGAACGCTGGCAGAAGATCTCAGACCTCCCAAAAGGCAAGAAAGTCCCCATGTACCTGGGTAGTGCAAAAGAAAAAAGAAAAAACACAGACAAAACAATAGGGGTGGGACATGCACCAGTGGAAGGGAGCTGTGAAGGTGGAAAGGTTTCCACACACTAGGAAGCCCCTTCGCGGGCAGACTGCTATTGGCGGAGGCGGGGAGCTTCGGAGCCACGGAGGAGAGTGCAGCAACAGGGTGCAGAGGGCAAAGTGGAGAGATTCCAGCAAAGAGGATAAGTGAGGACCAGCACTCACCAGCCCGAGAGGCTTGTCTGCTCACCAACAGGGATGGGCAGGGGATGGGAGCTGAGGTCGGGCTTAAGTCAGATTCCAGGGAGAGGACTGGGGATGGCTGCATGCACACAGCCTGAAGGGGGCTAGCGCACCACGGCCAGCCAGGAGGGAGTCCAGGAGAAAGTCTGGACCTGCCAAAGAGGCAAGAGACCTTTTCTTCCCTCTTTGATTCCTGGTGCGTGAGAAAAGAGGATTAAGAGTACCACTTAAAGGAGCTCCAGAAACGGGCGTGAGCCGTGGCTATCAGCGCGGACCACAGAGAAGGGTATGGGACACTAAGACTGCTGCTGCCACCACCAAGAAGCCTGTGTGCAAGCACAGGTCACTCTCCACACCTCCCCTCCCAGGAGCCTGTGCAGCCCGACACTGCCAGGGTCCCGTGATCCAGGGACAACTTTCCTGGGAGAACACACGGCGCACCTCAGGCTGTTGCAATATCACTCTGGCCTCTGCTGTTGCAGGCTCGCCCCACATCCATACCCCTCCCTTGCCCCAGTCTGAGTGAACCAGAGCCCCCAAATCAGCTGCTCCTTTAACGCCATCCTGTCTCAGCAAAGAACAGACGCCCTCAGGCGACCTACACGCAGAGGTGGGTCCAAATCCAAAGCTGAACCCCGGGAGTTGTGTGAACAAAGAAAAGAAAGGGGGGCTTCCCTGGTGGCGCAGTGGTTGTGCGTGCGCGTCCGGAGCCTGTGCTCAGCAACGGGAGAGGCCACAACAGAGGGAGGCCCGCATACCACAAAAAAAAAAAAAAAAAAAGGGAAATTTCTCCTAGCAGCTTCAGGAGCAGCAGATTAAATCTCCGCAATCAACTTGAAGTACCCTGCCTCTGTCGAATACCTGAATAGACAAGGATTCATCCCAAATTGAGGAGGTGGACTTTAGGAGAAAAGATATATTTTTCTTTGCCTTTTTCACTTTTTGTGAGTGTGCATGTGTATGCTTCTGTGTGTGATTTTTCCTGTATAGCTCTGTTTTTACCATTTGTCCTAGGTTCTGTCTGTGCAGGTTTTTTTGATTTTGGGGTTTTTTTTTACTTTTTAAAAATTTTTTCTTAATAATTATTTTTTATTTTAATAACTTTATTTTATTTTATGTTCTTTCTTTCTTTGTTTCTATTTTTTCTCCCTTTTATTCTGAGCCGTGTGGTTGAAAGTCTCTTGGTGCTCCAGCCAGGCATTATGGCTGTGCCTCTGAGGTGGGAGAGCCAACTTCAGGACATTGGTCTACAAGAGACCTCCCAGTTCCACGTAATATCAAACAGTGAAAATCTCTCAGAGATCTCCATCTGAATGCCAAGAACCAACTTCACTCAACGACCACCAAGCTACAGCGCTGGACACCCTATGCCAAACAACTAGCAAGACAGGAACACAACCCCATCCATTAGCACAGAGGTTGCCTAAAATCATAATAAGGCCACAGACAACCCAAAACACACCACCAGACGTGGACCTGCCCACCAGAAAGTCAAGATCCTACCTCATCCACCAGAAAACAGGAACTAGTCCCCTCCATCAGGAAGCCTACACCACCCACTGAACCAACCTTAGCCACTGGGGAGAGACACCAAAAACAACAGGAACTATGAACCTGCAGCCTGTGAAAAGGAGACCCCAAACACAGTAAGTTAAGCAAAATGAGAAGACAGAAAAACACACAGCAAATGAAGGAGCAAGGTAAAAACCCACCAGACCTAACAAATGAAGAGGAAATAGGCAGTCTACCTGAAAAAGAATTCAGAATAATGATAGTAAAGGTGATCCAAAACCTTGGAAATAGAATAGAGAAAATACAAGAAACTTTTAATAAGGACCTAGAAGAACTAAAAAGCAAACAATGATGAACAACACAGAAAATGAAATTTTAGATTCCCTAGAAGGTATCAATAGCAGAATAACTGAGGTAGAAGAATGGATAAATGACCTGGAAGAAAAAATACTGGAAATAAGCACTGCAGACCAGAATAAAGAAAAAAGAATGAATAGAACTAAGGACAGTCTCAGAGACATCTGGGACTACATTAAATGCACCAACATTCTAATTATAGGGGTCCCAGAAGAAGAAGAGAAAAAGAAAGGGACTGAGAAAATATTTGAAGAGATTATAGTTGAATACTTACATAATAAGGGAAAAGATATAATCAATCAAGTCCAGGAAGTGCAGAGGGTCCCATAGGGATAAATCCAAGGAGAAACACACCAATACACATATTAATCAAACAATCAAAAATGAAATACAAATGAAAAATATTAAAAGCAGCAAGGGAAAAGCAACAAATAACACACAAGGGAATCCCCACAAGGTTAACAGCTGAACTTTCAGCAGAAACTCTGCAAGCCAGAAGGGAGTGGCAGGACATATTTAAAGTGATGAAGGAGAAAAAACTACAACCAAGATTACTCTACCTGACAAGGATCTCATTCAGATTTGAAGGAGAAATTAAAACTTTTAGAGACAAGCAAAAGCTAAGAGAATTCAGCACCACCAAACCAGCTTTACAACAAATGCTAAAGGAACTTCTCTAGGCAGGAAACACAAGAGAAGGAAAAGACCTACAATAACAAACCCAAAACAATTAAGAAAATGGTAATAGGAACATACATATCAATAATTACCTTAAATGTAAAGGAATTAAATGCTTCAACCAAAACACATAGACAGGGGGAATGGATACAAAAACAAGACCGTATATATTCTGTCTACAAGAGACCCACTTCAGAACTAGGGACTCATACAGACTGAAAGTGAGGGGATGGAAAAAGATATTCCATGCAAATGGAAATCAGAAGAAACCTGGAGTAGCAATTCTCATATCAGACAAAATAGACTTTAAAATAAAGATTATTACAAGAGACAAAGAAGGACAGTACATAATGTTCAAGGGATTGGTCCAAGAAGAAGATGTAACCATTGTAAATATTTATGCACCCAACACAGGAGCACCTCAATACATAAGGGAAATACTAACAGCCATAAAAGGGGAAATCAACAGTAACACAATCATAGTAGGATACTTTAACACCCCACTTTCACCAATGGACCGATCATACAAAATGAAAATAAATAAGGAAACACAAGCTTTAAATGATACATTAAACAAGGTGGACTTCATTGATACTTATAGGACATTCCATCCAAAAACAACAGACTACACATTCTTCCCAAGTGCTCATGGAACATTCTCCAGGATAGATCATATCTTGTGTCACAAATCAAATCTTGGTAAATTTAAGAAAATTGAAATTGTATCAAGTATCTTTTCTGACTAAAACGCTATGAGACTAGATATCAATTACAGGAAAAAAATCTGTAAAACATACAAACATATGGAGGCTAAACAATACACAACTTAATAACCAAAGATCACTGAAGAAATCAAAGAGGGAGTCAAAAAATACCTAGAAAGAAATGACAATGAAAACATGATGACCCATAAACTATGGGATACTTCAAAAACAGTTCTAAGGGGGAAGTTAATAGCAATAATATCCTACCTCAAGAAAGAAGAAACATCTCAAATAAACAACCTAACCTTACACTTACAGCAATTAGAGAAAAAAGAACAAAAAACCCCCAAAGTTAGCAGAAAGAATAAAATCATAAATATCAGATCAGAAATAAATGAAAAAGAAATGAAGGAAATGATAGCAAAGATCAATAAAACTAAATGCTGGTTCTTTGAGAAGATAAACAAAATTGATAAACTATTATCCAGACTCATCAAGAAAAAAAGGGAGAAGACTCAAATCAATAGAATTAGAAATGCAAAAGGAGTAGTAACTACTGACACTGTGGAAATACAAAGGATAATTAGAGATTACTACAAGCAACTCTATGCCAATAAAATGGACAAACTGGGAGAAATGGACAAATGCTTAGAAATGTACAACCTGCCAAGACGGAACCAGGAAGAAATAGAAAATATGAACAGAACAATCACAAGCACTGAAATTGAAACAGTGATTAAAAATCTTCCAACAAACAAAAGCCCAGGACCAGATGACTTCAAAGGTGAATTCTATAAAACGTTTAGAGAAGAGCTAACACCTATCCTTCTCAAACTTTTCCAAAATATAGCAGAGGGAGGAACACTCACCAACTCATTGTACGAAGCCACCATCACCCTCATACCAAAACCAGACAAAGATGTCACAAAGAAATAAAAATACAGGCCAATAGCACTGATGAACATAGATGCTAAACTCCTCAACAAAATACGAGCAAACAGAATCCAACAGCACATTAAAAGGATCATATACCATGATCAAGTGGGGTTTATTCCAGGAATGCAAGGGTTCTTCAATATATACAAATCAATCAATGTGATACACCATATTAACAAATTGAAGGAGAAAAACCATATAATCATCTCAATGCAGAGAAAGCTTTCGACAAAATTCAACACGAATTTATGATAAACAACCTCCAGAAAGGCATAGAGGGAATTTTCCTCAACATAATAAAGGCCATATATGACAAACCCACACCAAACATCATCCTCAATGGTAAAAAACTGAAACCATTTCCACTAAGATCAGGAAAAAGACAAGGTTGCCCACTCTCGCCATTATTATTCAACATAGTTTTGGAAGTTTTAGCCACAGCAATCAGAGAAGAAAAACAAATAAAAGGAATCCAAATCGGAAAAGAATAAATAAAGCCATCACTCTTTGCAGATGATATGATACAATACATAGAGAATCCTAAAGATGCTACCAGAAAACACACGCACATATTGTCACCTTATCTTTGATAAAGTAGGCAAGAATATACAGAGAAAAGACAGCCTCTTCAATAAATGGTGCTGGGAAAACTGGGCAAGTACATTTAAAAGTATGAAATTAGAACACTCCCTAAAACCATACACAAAATAAACTCAAAGTGGATTAAATACCTAAATGTAAGGCCAGACACTATCAAACTCTTAGAGGAAAACATAGGCAGAACACTCTATGATATAAATCACAGCAAGATCCGTTTTGACCCACCTCCTAGAGAAATGGAAATTAAAAAATTAAATAAACAAATGGGACCTAATGAAACTTAAAATCTTTTGCACAGCAAAGGAAACCATAAACAAGACCAAAAGACAACCCTCAGAATGGGAGAAAATATTTGCAAATGAAGGAACTGACAAAGGATTAATCTCCAAAACATACAAGCAACACTTGCAGCTCAATATCAAAAAAACAAACAACCCAATCCAAAAATGAGCAGAAGACCTAAATAGACATTTCTCCAAAGAAGATATACAGATTGCCAACAAACACATGAAAGAATGCTCAACATTATTAATCATTAGAGAAATGCAAATCAAAACTACAATGAGATATCCTCTCACACTGGTCAGAAGGGCCATCATCAAAAACTCTACAAACAGGGCTTCCCTGGTGGCGCAATGTTTGGGAGTCCGCCTGCCGATGCAGGGGACGCAGGTTCATGCCCCGGTCTGGGAGG
>NC_041229.1:35649043-35654438 GCF_002837175.3 Physeter macrocephalus
AAAAAAAAAAAAAAAAAAAAAAAAATTCTAGGAACAATAAATGCTAGAGAGGGTGTGAAAAGGGAACCCTCTTGCACTGTTGGTGGGAATGTAAATTGATAGAGCAACTATGGGGAACAGGATGGAGGTTCCTTTAAAAACTAAAAATAGAACTACCACATGACACAGCAATCTCATTACTGGGCATATACCCTGAGAAAACCATAATTCAAAAAGAGTCATGTACCAAAATGTTCATTGCAGCTCTATTTACAATAGCCAGGACATGGAAGCAACTTAAGTGTCCATCAACAGATGAATGGATAAAGATGTGAAGCAGCTGCATAGCACAGGGAGATCAGCTCAGTGCTTTGTGACCACCTAGAGGGGTGGGATAGGGAATGTGGGAGGGAGGGAGACACAAGAGGGAAGAGATATGGGAACATATGTATATGTATAACTGATTCACTTTGTTATAAAGCAGAAACTAACACACCATTGCAAAGCAATTATACTCCAATAAAGATGTTAAAAAAAATAAAAATAAAAAAATAAAGTTACATATAACACTAAGACTCTATCTCAAGATTTGGAACCTAGAACACAAAAACTAAAGATATAGAGATTTCATAGTGAGATGAAAGAATGATCAGGCTCCTAGGTAAATTCACTGACATCTTGGACTGAAAGTCTAGCTTCTTAGCTATCAGTCCATAAGTCATTAAAACAAACAACAACAACAGCAACAACTCAGTGAGGAATTAAAATACTCCAAGTCATACAAAGTAAAGCACCTTAGTGGAATATTTTTTTCTGACTCATAACTTGCCTGTATTTGACAGCTGTGGTGATTTCTTTGGGCTAAGAAAGAAAACATTGCTTTTAGTCTTCACCTATCTTCTCTCTGTCCTCCTGTTTTTGGGGAAGGGGATAGAGTAATTATCCTTAAATGTGACCTTATTTAGTGTTGGTGCAAAAGCTATAAGAGGGCTTCCCTGGTGGCGCAGTGGTTGAGAGTCCGCCTGCCGATGCAGGGGACATGGGTTCATGCTTCAGTCCGGGAACATCCCACATGCCGCAGAGCGGCTAGGCCCGTGAGCCGTGGTCACTGACCCTGCGTGTCTGGAGCTTGTGCTGCACAACTGGAGAGGCCACAACAGTGAGAGGTCCGCATACCACAAAAAAAAAGAAAAAAAAACTATAAGAAAATAAGTTATTAGATGAAAAAACAGTGTTTTTGTTTGTGTATCTTCAGAAGTAAAAATTCAAAGGAAGGGTTTTATTTAGGAAATGAAGGAAAACTCTGATAAGGGAGTGGAAAATGAGACAAGGAAAGGCAGCCAATAAAAAGGTGTGTTACAAAGTCACCTACCACTGTGGGCACCAGGAGCTTAATCCTGCATGGAAACCTCCAAGAGCAAAGCATGGAATACTTGGCTGAGACTTATCACACCTGAAGCATGAGAGAACTGAGAAGTTTATAAACCAACTTTCATCCATCATTGGCTGGAGATTGTCTGCTTCCTTTCCATAGAGATGATTTATTCTGCAGAAGGCAGAGGTTCTTGCAGACAATTGACTATATGAATTTTGCTTGCCAAAGCTTAAAACCATTGGAGAGATTATGATTGGTATCCTGAGCATGTGGCAAAGCAGAGTTCAGCATCAAGAGAAAGTCTTCAGCATACAGATGGCCAATAGGCACATGAAAATATGCTCAACATTGCTAATTACTAGAGAAATGCAAATCAAAACCACAGTGAGGTATTACTTCACACCAGTCAGAATGACCATCATGAAAAAGTCTACAAATAATAAATGTTGGAGAGGGTGTGGAGAAAAGGGAACCCACCTACACTGTTGGTGGGAATGTAAATTGACGTAGCCACTATGGAGAACAGTATAGAAGTTCCTTAGAAAAACTAAAAATAGAATTACCATATGTTCCAGCAATCCCACTCCTGGTCATATATCTGGAAGAGATGAAATATCTAATTCAAAAAGATACAAGCACCCCCCCAAGGTTCATAACAGCACTATTTACAATAGCCAAGACATGGAAGCAAACTAAGTGTCCATCAACAGTTAATGGATTATATATATATATATATATATATATATATATATATATATATATAATAGAATATTACTCAGCCACTCAGCCATAAAAAGGAATGAAATATTGTGATTTGCAGCAACATGGATGAACCTAGAGATTATCATACTGAGTAAAGTAAGCCAGAGGGAGAAAGACAAATATTGTACGATATCACATATATGTTGAATCTGAAAAATAATACAAATGAACTCATTTACAAAACAGAAACAGACTCATAGACATAGAAAACCAACTTATGGTTACCAAAGGGGAAAGGAGGGGAGGGATAAGTTAGGAGGTTGGGATTAACAGATACACACTACTATATATAAAATAGATAATCAACAAGGATCTACTGTATAGCACATGGAAATATATTCAATATCTTGTAATAACTTATAATGGAAAAGAATCTGAAAAATAATATATATATATGTGTGTGTGTGTGTAACTGAATCACTTTGCTATACACTTGAAACTAACACAGTATTGTAAATGAACTATACTTCTATTAAAAAAATAAAATGAAAAAGTCTTCAGACAAAGAAATGCTAGAACTAGAAGTTCAAAGTTAAGGTGCACTAAAGTGGTAAAGACTAGAGGATATGGGTTAGGACACCAACAGTGTCTGCTACAATTTATGTTAAAATTTCATATGCAAAACATTAGTTTATAGGGTAGTTTTTAAATTAAGAGATATAATATATATTTATAATTTGGAAGGTTATCCATCAGTTAAATTTCCTTCATCACTCTTTTTCCCACCTTTTCTAACTCTGCCCTCTTGAAATTGAATGGAATTAGCCTAATTTTTTAAATTTGATCCAGCATTTCTTAAATCTTTAATTCCTTCTCAGTTCCTAACATAATTAAGCCAATTTCAGAGATTGTGAGGAACTGATAATCCAGTTAAAGCTCCATTGTAATTAGAAAGTTATGTCTTTTTTTTTGTGAAGCTCACATTCTCCTGTATTTCTGATTAGAATTAAGATATCAAGATGATGCATAGGAGATTCAATTATGACAACTATGAAAGAATTAAGAAAATCCAAATATTCTATTTCTGATGTTAAGAAAATTTGCTGTTCAAAATATCCTTGCTTTCACCTCTTTCCTTTAAAATGTTATTATGAAATGTGTTGCATACCAGAAAATGCTTTGTGCAGTGTCTGGGGCGGGTGGGGGGGCGGGGGAGGCGGACCTTTGGTCAGTAAGCACAAGGACACTGTGAGATACATTGTACAGGTACATTTATAACTTACTGTAAAAAAGTGAAAGACTGTCATTGGAAATGCAGTTGCTCAAGCACTGACATTAGACCTCTTTGCTTTGATTCCAGATAGTTAAATCATTTACGAGGAGTAGGGTATTTATGTGACAGAATATATTCAAAGTTTTGTCCTTAATGACAATTATAAAACAGTGCAGCTACTGCTGTTTTTGCTTAGTGAGCATACAACATATCCTGTATGTAAAACGCAATTTGGTGGGGCAAGTGGCCATTGACCCTTCTAACTGGACTATTTGCTAGTCAAAATTATTTTCATGATTAAAACAAAAGTATTATGAAAATACTTTCATAAAAATATATTTTTTATTTCTTTAATCATTTTTCTTCTGGTGAAAAAAAAATCCCCAATCTAATGTGTATACCTGTTTCTGTGTGTGTATGTGTGTGTGTGTGTGTGTGTGTGTGTGTGTGTGTGTGTGTGTATAAATCTTCTCTCATAGAGTTGCATTCAGAGTAAGAAACCAGAAATTTTTAGCAATATTTATAAAAGATACTTTGTTCTTTTGTGTTAGGTGCTTTACTGCAAAAATGTGAATGTGTAAAATATACAATATGTCCTTCTTCATAAAGATCACTGAAGAGGAAACCTAAGGACAAATTCCAACATGATATAAAAAAGGAAGAAAAGTTGACCAGTGACTGAGGGTTTACCACTGTTCTTATGTTACACTCCATTTTGCTCTATACTACTGTAAACGTAAACTGTGTAGGCAAAATTGAACTGCCAGAATTTTAGTTTATTTTTAAAGAGGAAGATCTAGCTAAACACTGGCATAGATTCTAGCCAAATACTCAGCACAGTTTGCAAGAGGGATAAATCAGTCTTTTATTTATATTACTTATATATTTACTAATTTTGTATTTAGAAAAATTTTCAAATTGTAATAAAATCACCTCAGAGTGCAAATATGGATTAATGGCATTTAATTAAATGTTTCACTTTATTTTATTATTTATTTATTTTATTTATTTTTTAACACCTTTATTGACATATAATTGCTTTACAATTGTGTGTTAGTGTCTGTATAGTTTTTGTATAACCAAGGGAATCACCTATACACATACATATATCCTCACAGCTCCTCCCTCTTGCATCTCCCTTCCACCTTCCCTATCCCACCCTTCTAGTTGGACACAAAGCACCAAGCTGATCTCCCTATGCTATGGCATCTTCTTTCCACAAGCTATCTATTTTACATTTGGTAGTGTATATATGTCCATGCCACTCGTTCACTTCGTCCCAGCTTACCCTTCCCCCTACCCGTGTCTTCAAGGCCATTCTCTGTTTCTGTGTCTTTATTCTTGTTCTGCCCCTAGGTTCTTCAGAACCTTTTTTTTTTTTTAATTACATATATATGTGTTAGCATATGGTATTAGTTTTTTTTCTTTCCGACTTACTTCACTCTTTATGACAGGGTCCAGGTCCATCCACCTCACTACAAATAACTCAATTTCATTTATTTTTATGGCTGAGAAATATTCCATTGTATATATGTGCCACATCTTCTTTATCCATTCATCTGTTGATGGACACTCAGGTTGCTTCCATGTTCTGGCTATTGTACACAGTGTTGCAATGAACATTGTGGTATATGACTGTTTTTGAATTATGTTTTCTCAGGGTATATGCCCAGTAGTGGGATTGCTGGGTCATTTGGTAGTTCTATTTGTAGTTTTTTAAGGAACCTCCATACTGTTCTCCATAGTGGCTGTATCAATTTACATTCCCACCAGCAGTGCAAGAGGGTTCCCTTTTCTCCACACCCTCTCCAGAATTTATTGTTTCTAGATTTTTTGATGATGGCCATTCTGACTGGTGTAAGATGATATCTCATTGTAGTTTTGATTTGCATTTCTCTAATGATTAATGATGTTGAGCATTCTTTCATGTGTTTGTGATAATCTGTGTATCTTCTTTGGAGAAATGTCTATGTAGGTCTTCTGCCCATTTATGGATTAGGTTATTTCTTTTTTTGTTATTGAGGTGCATGAGTTGCTTATAAATTTTGGAGATTAATCCTTTGTCA
>NC_041229.1:35655304-35657680 GCF_002837175.3 Physeter macrocephalus
TTTCTTTCATTAGTGTCTTATAGTTTTCTGCATACAGGTCTTTTGTCTCCTTAGGTAGGTTTATTCCTAGGTATTTTATTCTTTTGGTTGCAGTGGTAACTGGGAGTGTTTCCTTAATTTCTCTTTCAGATTTTTCATCATAAGTGTATAGGAATGCAAGAGATTTCTGTGCATTAATTTTGTATCCTGCAACTTGAAGAAATTCATTGATTAGTTCAAGTAGTTTTCTGGTAGCATCCTTAGGATTCTCTATGTATAGTATCATGTCATCTGCAAACAGTGAGAGCTTTACTTCTTCTTTTCCGATTTGGATTACTTTTATTTCTTTTTCTTCTCTGATTGCTGTGGCTAAAAGTTCCAAAACTATGTTGAATAAGAGTGGTGAGAGTGGGCAACCTTGTCTTGTTCATGATCTTAGTGGAAATGGTTTCAGTTTTTCACCATTGAGAATGATGCTGGCTGTGGGTTTTTTCATATATGACCTTTATTACGTTTAGGAATGTTCCCTCTATGCCTACTTTCTGCAGGGTTTTTATCATAAATCGGTGTTGAATTTTGTCATAAGCTTGTTCTGCATCTATTGAGATGATCATATGGTTTTTTTCTCCTCCAGTATGTTGATATGGTGTATCACGTTGATTGATTTGCATATATTGAAGAATCCTTACATTCCTGGAATAAACCCCACTTGATCATGGTGTATGATCCTTTTAATGTGCTGTTGGATTCTGTTTGCTAGTATTTTGTTGAGGATTTTTACATCTATGTTCATCAGTGATATTGGCCTGTAGTTTTCTTTCTTTGTGACATCTTTTTCTGGTTTTGGTATCAGGGTGATGGTGGCATCATAGAATGGGTCTGGGAGTGTTTCTTCCTCTGCTATCTTTTGGAAGAGTTTGAGAATGATAGGTGCTAGCTCTTCTCTAACTGTTTGATAGAATTCGCCTGTGAAGCCATCTGGTCCTGGGCTTTTGTTTGTTGGAAGATTTTTAATCACAGTTTCAATTTCAGTGCTTGTGATTGGCCTGTTCATATTTTCTATTTCTTCCTGGTTCAGTCTCGGCAGCTTGTGCATTTCTAAGAATTTGTCCATTTCTTCCAGGTTGTCCATTTTATTGGCATACAGTTGCTTGTAGTAATCTCTAATAATCTTTTGTATTTCTGCAGTGTCAGTTGTTACATCTCCTTTTTCATTTCTAATTCTATTGATTTGAGTCTTCTCCCTTTTATTCTTGATGAGTCTGGCTAATGGTTTATCAATTTTATTTATCTTCTCAAAGAACCAGCTTTTAGTTTTATTGATCTTTGCTATTGTTTCCTTCATTTCTTTTTCATTTATTTCTGATCTGATCTTTATGATTTCTTTCCTTCTGCTAAATTTGGGGTTCTTTTGTTCTTCTTTCTCTAATTGCTTTAGGTGCAAAGTTAGGTTGTTTATACGAGATGTTTCCTGTTTCTTAAGGTAGGATTGTATTGCTATAAACTTCCCTCTTAGAACTGCTTTTGCTGCATCCCATAGGTTTTGGGTCATCGTTTCTCCATTGTCATTTGTTTCTAAGTATTTTTTGATTTCCTCTTTGATTTCATCAGTGATCACATCATTATTAAGTAGTGTATCTTTTAGCCTCCATGTGTTTCTATTTTTTACAGATCTTTTCCTGTAATTGATATCTAGTCTCAAAGTGTCGTGGTCAGAAAAGATACTTGATACTATTTCAATTTTCTTAAATTTACCAAGGCTAGATTTGTGACCCAAGTTATGATCTACCCTGGAGAATGTTCCATGAGCACTGGAGAAAAATGTGTATTCTTTTGTTTCTGGATGGAATGTCTTATAAATATCAATTAAGTCCATCTTGTTTAATGTATCATTTAAAACTTGTGTTTCCTTATTTATTTTCATTTTGGATGATCTGTCCATTGGTGAAAGTGGGGTGTTAAAGTCCCCTACTATGATTGTGTTACTGTCAATTTCCCCTTTTATGGCTGTTAGTATTTGCCTTATGTATTGAGGTGCTCCTATGTTGGGTGCATAAATATTTACAATTGTTATATCTTCTTCATGGATCGATCCCTTGATCATTATATAGTGTCCTTCTTTGTCTCTTGTTATAGTTTTTACTTTAAAGTCTATTTTGTCTGATAAGAGAATTGCTACTCCAGCTTTCTTCTGATTTCCATTTGCATGGAATATCTTTTTCCATCCCCTCACTTTCAGTCTGTATGTGTCCCTAGGTCTGAAGTGGGTCTCTTGTAGACAGCATATATATGGGTCTTGTTTTTGTATCCATTCAGCCAGTCTGTGTCTTTTGGTGGGAGCATTTAATCCATTTACATTTAAGGTAATTATCAATATGTATGTTCCTATTACCATTT
>NC_041229.1:35658067-35766955 GCF_002837175.3 Physeter macrocephalus
TGTATGGGACTCTCTGTGCTTCCTGGACTTGATTGACAATTTCCTTTCCCATATTAGGGAAGTTTTCAACTATAATCTCTTCAAATATTTTCTCAGTCCCTTTCTTTTTCTCTTCTTCTTCTGGGACCCCTATAATTCGAATGTTGGTGTGTTTAATGTTGTTCCAGAGGTCTCTGAGACTGTCATCAGTTCTTTTCATTCCTTTTTCTTTATTCTGCTCTGCAGTCGTTATTTCCACTATTTTATCTTCCAGGTCACTTATCCGTTCTTCTGCCTCAGTTATTCTGCTATTGATCCCATCTAGAGTTTTTACATTTCATTTATTTTGTTGCTCATCATTGCTTGCTTCCTCTTTATTTCTTCTAGATCCTTGTTAAATGTTTCTTGCATTTTGTCTATTCTATTTCCAAGATTTTGGGTCATCTTTAATATCATTATTCTGAATTATTTTTCAGGTAGACTGCCTATTTCCTCTTCATTTGGTAGGTCCGGTGGGTTTTTAACTTGCTCCTTCATCTGCTGTGTGTTTTTCTGTCTTTTCATTTTGCTTACTGTGTTTGGGTTCTCCTTTTTGCAAGTTGCAGGTTCGTAGTTCCCGTTGTTTTTGGTGACTGTCCCCAGTGGCTAAGGTTGGTTCAGTGGGTGAGTAGTTTTCCTGGTTGGGGGGACTAGTGCCTGTATTCTGGTTGATGAGACTGGATCTATTCTTTCTGGTCAGCAGGTCCTCGTCTGGTGGTATGTTTTGGGGTGTTGGTAGCCTTATTATGGTTTCAGGCAGCCTCTTTGTTACTGGATGGGGCTGTAGTCCTGTCTTGTTAGTTGTTGAGCATAGGGTGTCCAGCACTGTAGCTTGCTGGTCATTGAGTGAAGCTGGGTCTTGGTGTTGAGATGGAGATCTCTGGGAGATTTTTGCCATTTAATATTAAGTGGAGCTGGGAGGACTCTTGTGGACCAGTGTCCTGAGTTTGGTTCTCCCACCTCAGAGACACAGCCTTGACGCCTGGCTGGTGCACTAAGAGCCTTTAATCCACATGGCTCAGAATAAAAGGGAGAAAAAATAGAAAGGAAGGAAAGAAAGAAAGGAAGGAAGGAAGGAAGGAAGGAAGGATGATAGGAAGAAAAGAAGGAAGGAAGAATGCAAGAAAGGAAGGAAGGAAGGAATGGAGGAAGGAAGGGAGGAAGAAAGGCAGGGATGAGAGAAAGGAGGAAGGAAGGGAGGAAGGAAGAGAGGAAGAAAGGGAAGAAGGAAGGGAGGATGGAAGGAAGAAAGGAAGGAAGGGAGGGAGGAAGGAAGGAGGAAGGGAGGAAGGAAAGAAGGAAGACAGGAAGAAAGGAAGGAAGAAAGAAAGGAAGAAAGAAAGAAAAGATAAAATAAAGTAGGATAAAATAAAATTATTAAAATAAAAAATAATTATTAAGAAAAATTTTAAAAAGAAAAAAAAAAAGAAAACACAGTTCAGTCTGAACCCTAGGACAAATGGTGAAAGCAAAGCTATACAGACAAAATCTCACACAGCAGCACATACATACACACTCACAAAAAGAGAGAAAGGGGAAAATAATAATATATCTTGCTCCCAAAGTCCACCTCCTCAGCTTGGGATGACTTGCTGTCTATTCAGGTATTCCACAGATGCAGGGCACTTCAAATTGATCGTGGAGAATTAATCCGCTGCTTCTGAGCCTGCTGGGAGAGACCTCCCCCTCTCCTCTTTGTTCGCAGAGGTCCTGGGATTCAGCTTTGGACTTGGCCCCACCTCTGCGTGTAGGTCGTCCAAGGGCATCTGCTCTTTGCTCAGACAGGATGGGGTTAAAGGAGCAGGTGTTTCAGGGGCTCTGGCTCAGGCCGGGGGAAGGGAGGGCCACGGATGCAGGGTGAGCCCGCGGTGGCAGAGGCTGGAGTGATGCTGCACCAGCTGGAGACGCGCCGTGTGTTCTCCCGGGGAAGCTGTCCCTGGATCGCAGAAACCTGGCAGTGGTGGGCTGCACAGGCTCCCGTGTGGGGAGGTGTGGAGAGTGACCTGTGCTCGCACACAGGCCTCTTGGTGGTGGCAGCAGCAGCCCTAGCATCCCACGCCCGTCTCTGTTGTCCCCGCTGACAACCACGGCTCACGCCCATTTCTGGAACTCCTTTAAGTGGCGCACTTAAACGCCTCTACTCGCGCAGCAGGAAACAAAGAGGCAAGAAAAAGTCTCTTGCCTCTTCGGTAGGTCCAGACTTCCCCCGGACTCCCTCCTGGCCATCCGTGGTGTGCTAACCCTTTCAGGCTGTGATCATGCCGCCAATCCCAGTCCTCTCCCAGCTTCCAACCGAAGCCCGAGCCTCAGCTGCAGCCCCCGCCCACCCCGGCAGGTGAGCAGACAAGCTTCTTGGGCTGGTGAGTGCTGGTCAGCACCGATCCTCTGCGGGAATCTCTCTGCTTTTCCCTCTGCACACTGTTGCTGCGCTCTCCCCTGCAGCTCTGAAGCTTCCCCCCGCTCTGCCACCCGCAGTCTCCACCAGTGAAGGGGCTTCCTCGTATGTGGAAACCTTTCCTCCTTCACAGCTCCCTCGCACTGGTGCGTGTCCCATCCCTATTCTTTTGTCTCTGTTTATTCTTTTTTCTTTTGCCATACCCAGGTACGTGGGGAGTTTCTTGCCTTTTGGAAGGTCTGAGGTCTTCTGCCAGCGTTCAGTGGTTGTTCTATAGGAGCAGTTCCACGTGTAGATGTATTTCTGATGTATCTGTGGGGAGGAAGGTGATCTCCGCATCTTACTCTTCTGCCATCTTCTCTCCCTCTCCTGAGTGTTGTCTTTTCATCTTGATTATGGTTTCCTTTGCTGTGCAAAAGCTTTTAAGTTTCATTAGGTCCCATTTGTTTATTTTTGTTTTTATTTCCATTTCTCTAGGAGGTGCGTGAAAAAGGATCTTGCTGTGATTCCACTAAGATCAGGAACAAGGCAAGGTTGTCCACTCTCACTGCTATTATTTAACTAGTTTTAGAAGTTTTAGCCACAGCAATCAGAGAAGAAAAAGAAATAAAAGGAATCCAAATCAGAATAGAAGAAGTAAAACTGTCACAGTTTGCAGATGACATGATACTATACATAGAGAATCCTAAAGATGCTATCAGAAAACTACTAGAGCTAATCAATGAATTTGGTAAAGTAGCAGGATACAAAATTAATGAATGGAAATCTCTTGCATTCCTATACACTAATGATGAAAAATATGAAAGAGAAATTAAGGAAACACTCGTATTTACCATTGCAAAAAAAAGAATAAAATACCTAGGAATAAACCTACCTAAGGAGACAAAATACCTGTATGCAGAAAACTATATGACACTGATGAAACAAATTAACGGTGATACAAACAGATGGAGACATATACCATGTTTTTGGATTGGAAGAATCAACATTGTGAAAATGACTATACTACCCAAAGCAATCTACAGATTCAATGCAATCCCTATCAAACTACAAATGGCATTTTTCACAGAACTAGAACAAAAAATTTGACAATTTGTATGGAAACACAAAAGATCCAGAATAGCCAAATCAATCTTGAGAAAGAAAAATGGAGCTAGAGGACTCAGGCTCCCGGACTTCAGACTATACTACAAAGCTACAGTAATCAAGACAGTATGGTACTGGCACAAAAACAGAAATATAGATCAATGGAACAGGATAGAAAGCCCAGAGATAAACCCACACACATATGGTCACATTATCTTTGTTAAAGGAGGCAAGAATATACAATGGAGAAAAGACATTCTCTTCAATAAGTGGTGCTGGAAAAACTGGAGGTACATGTAAAAAAATGAAATTAGAACACTGCCTAACAGCATACAGAAAAATAAACTCAAAATGGATTAAAGACTTAAATGTAAGGCCAGACACTATAAAACTCTTAGAGGAAAACATAGGTAGAACACTCTATGAAATGTTTTATTTTAATTTAATTAAGTGACCTGTGTTTAATAAAGTCCACTTTAAATGCTTGAGAGTAAGTTAGCCAAGCAGAACTCCACAAACTGAATGCAGAAAATTACAACACTAGGGGTTTGGCAAGAAGTGGAGCAGCCAGTAACTGGGCTTTTTAATAGTAATTTAAGTCAGAAATGACTATGCTTCTAGCACAGTGCACTCCCTTTACAGTATAGGCACTTAAATGAATAAATGATGAAACTTTTTTATATTTAATTTCCTGAAAATGTTTTTTCTTTAGTTTATATCTGATCATTTATTAGAAAATACCATTTAATTTTATTGTTTTTACAGTATATATTTCAATAAAAATACCCATTTGAACCATTCAAACTACACTGTTCCTAGTTCTGGGTTTTTCTCACATGTTAGTAAAGGGGCTATTGTGAATATAATTTGGAGTTATAGAGACTCAATAGAAGTGAAGGTGAAGTATTTGTAAAAAACAGAAAACTATTAGACAGAATATCTTCAAGGGCAGATTTTGAAGCTGACCTGGCTTATGGTCCTGGAGGTATATCTATATATCTCTGTCTGTGTCTACATCTATATCTATTTTTATTAGTATACACTGAGATGTGAAAGAGTTGTTTTACTTCATTTTGTTTTCCTCCAAATATTTTTCAGTTTCTTTCTTCCATATTTAGAGAAGTGTCATTTTTGTGCCTTAGGGAAAATTTTTGTCTTGGCAGAAGGCAGAGATGCCTGTAAGCACTTGTCTTTCTGGCTTTTGTTTACAAATGTTTAAAGTCATTGAGGAGATTATGATTCATTTTGTTTCCAAAAGCCTAGGAAAATAGATTTTGAGTAACAGAGAATGAAATGACTATAAAAGAAAAAGTTTAAAAGAGTAGTTTATACCAGATTTAAAAATATTCCCATAGAGTGGAGATAAGATATTTTAGGAGTGGGTGGTAAGGGTAGAATTCTAGGACTTTAAGGATCCCAGCAATACCAAAAATTTGATGCCTCAATTTCACCACGTGAAAGCAACAGAGGAGGTGGAATTAAAGAGACCAGGTGGACCGAAACATAAGATTTTTAGCAGTTTAATCTGATTATCAATGATCACAGGAATGGGAAGGAGGAAAGAGACTGTTCAAATGCTGACTGAAGTTAAATGTCCTTTATGCCTGCAGATATAATATATAGAAGCTTAAACAGTCCAGTTTAATTTGGCAAGATTTTTATTTCTGTTCTGTCCTAATCATTTGTTTCTTCCTCTCTCGTGTATTATAGTCAGCTGCATACAAACATTTATTGACTATTTAAAAATCCCTTTCTTCCAAGCTTTCCAAGTACTTCCCTAATCCCTTCCACATTATTTCCTATGAAAATCACTACTTGCTTTCTCCACATCCATAGCTTCCTTTCACTTTCAATCTACTTTAGTCTGACTCCTGTTCATACCACTCACTCATTTTCCACATGTCAAATCACCACGACTTTCAATTCTCTTTTTTTTTTCTGAACAAATCTCTGAGCACTGTTCCACACATTAGACTCTTGTTCCTTCTTGAAATACATTTCTTCATTGGCTTTTGTAATACTATATACTCCTGGTTTTCTTCCTTTCTACTATATTCTTTCTTAAACTCCTTAGTTATTTCATCCTTTTTGGTCAAATCTCTGAATTATTTTAATTACTCTATGTTTTCTTCAATTTTTTTCCTTTTTTAACGTATAATACTATGTAGATGTTCTAGTTAATAAGTATTAGTTCCTAGTAGAAAAATGGTCCCACAGACTGTGAGTTAATGCTACCACCTGACTTCTTTGGGTTTATCTTACCATTTAACCATTATGCAAAGAAGAGTGTTATTTTATTCACTGGAGGGATTGAACCTGATTATGAAAGGAGAATAGAATTAATGGTTAACCTATGGAGCAAAGAGTGTTCAGCCTAGGCTTAGAGAATTGTCAGAGCACCTATCTTAAAACTCTGCTATTCCAGAGTAAGCTATAAAGATATACTATAGCAGTTTAATAAGGCAGGGTTAGTAATGAATCAGACCCTCAGACCTTTTCAGAATGAAAAGATCATTCCACTAGGAAAAGTATCCCAACCAGCAAAAAAGCTGTGTGGCTGCAAAGGGAATATTGGGTTGAGTAGTCACAGAAAAGTACTAACTACTGCCCTATATCTACATGCAAATGTGACTGCTTTAATAGCTATGTAATTTCCTTCCTTGATTTCTTGTCTATATTTAAATATATCAACTAATTCCTCCCTCATCTTCTTTCCTTACTAGCTAGTAGAAGTTCTATTGTTGATTACCCCCCATAATTTGGTTTTTAAGTTAAAGGATCTCAAGTGTAATTGTGACTAATCTATTCAAGGAATGAATATCACTGAGATATATGCATGGACTTATGGACAATTGGAGTTCCCCTTTATGGGAGGAAATGCAGTTATATCCATTTTTTCAATGGATAGTAGCATTATGTTAGGCAGGATATAATGTTGCTTTTTCTAGAAATGAACTTTGAGGACTAATATATATAAAGCCACCTATATCCATTTAAATTGTACAATTTGATCAATTTTGGCAGTTGTATCATCCATGAAACTATAATCATATAACCACTAACTAATATTTTTTAAAAGTTTAATAACAACAAAAGTATTTTTCATACCCATTTGCAGTTCATCTCTCCCACTGCCCACATCTGGAGACAATCACTGGTTTGCTGTTGGTTGGTATACTTTAGTTTGCATTTTCTAGAATCTTATATATGTAACCATTTAATATGTAATTTGTGTGTCTAGTTTCTTTCACTCAGCATAATTTTTAGATTTATCCATGTTACTGCATCGGTAGTTTGTAATTTTTATTTCTGAGTAGCATTCCATTGTCTGGATACAACTCAATATGTTTATCTATTGACCTGTTGATGGACATTAGGGTTGGTTCCCATTATTCAGCTATTGTGAATAAATCTATCAATATATTCATATGATTCTTTATACAGACATGTATTTTCATTTCTCTTGTTCACTACCCAGGAGTAAAATGTCTCTTTTATATGGTAGATTTTTGTTAAACTTCTGAATAAACTGTCAGCCAGTTTTCCAAAGTGATTGTCTTATTTTACAAGTGTGAACACTCATTTGCACAATCACTGAATGAGTGTTCCAGTTATTCCACGTCATCATCAACACCTGGTGTAGTCAGGTATTTCTCTTTTCTTTTTGTATTTTTCTCTCTTTTTCTTTTCCTTGTTTCTTTTCCTTTTTTCTTTTTCTCTTTTTTCTTGTTATTTTAATGCATGTGAAATTGTATCTCATCATTATTTTATTGTTTTAATTCCTATTTATCTAATGATGAAAGATGCTCATTTTTTTCATATGCTATTAACCGTTTCTGTACCTATTGCAATGAAGTATTTATTCAAATCCTGTGCCTATTCTGGTATCAGGATATTTTTGTTTTTATTATGAACTTGTTAGTATTCTTTATGTATTCAAGATACTAGTTCTCTGTCACATATGTATATTGTGAATATTTTTTTTTACTTTCTGTGGCTTCCATGTTTCCTTAATGGTGTCTTTTGAACAACAAAGGTTTTTAACATTTTGAAGTCTAATTTTATCAAATTTTTTAATGCTTAATACCTATTTCAAGACTGCTAAAATTTTTTTCTGTTTTCTTTTAGATGCTTAATAGTTTTACCTTCTATCTTTAGGTCTCTTATCCATTTTGAATTATATTTTGTTTATGGTGTGAGGTATAGTTGGATCTTCATGTTTATTCAATATGCTTTCTAGCTTATCTAGTAAATTTATAGAAAAAAATTTGAAATCTTTGTTAAAAACTAATATGTGAGAATCTATTTCTGAGTTCTCTATTGTGTTTCAGTTATGTATATTTTTGGCATTACCACACTCTCTTGATTGTTCTAATTTAAAAATATTTAATCAAATCAGGTAGGTTAAGTCCTCCAACTATGATCTTCTTTTAAATGTCACTTTGGATATTCCTGATCATTTACATTTCAATATAAATTTTAGAACCAATTTGTCAGATAGTATTTAAGAAAAAAAATACTGAAATTTTGGCTGAGATTGCATTGAATCTCCATATTAATTTGAAAATAAGTGACATTTTATATAATATTGAGTCCTTCAATTCCATAAACAAAGTGTATATCTCTATTTATTTATGTATTTTTAAGTTTCTCTCAGCAATATCCTGCGGTTTTTAGTGACAAGATTTGGCATGTGCTTTGTTAAATTTATTTATAAATATTTTATGGAATTTAAAATGTTATTTTGTTTCACACTGTTATTTTTTTTAAATTCTATCTTCTATTGCTTACTGCTACTCTGCAAAATGCAATTAATATTTTTAGATTAACATGTATCCTGTGACCTCGCTATACTCACATATTAATTGTAGAAATAGCTTTGTGTATTCTTGAAGATTTTCTTCTGAAATGATCATGCTTTCTGAAATAGAAATAATTACTTTATTCTCTGCATCCTGCATACCCTTTATTTGCATCTTGCCCCATGGAAATGTCAAAGACTTCCCGAACAATGTAGAATACATGTGGTAAAACCAATATGGGATAAATGTGGGAGAAGCAGGCATCCTCTTACTGTTATTTTTACTGGGTTGTTTTTTAGATATTATATGTGAATCAAATAAAATACATGAATTTGAAGTATCCAAATCAGTAGATTGTATGAGGTATCATTATTTGAACCTCGGTACCATCTCAGAACTTCTAAGCTTTTCTCCATATCTCAGATAAAAGGATTTTCCAGGCTTCCCCATCAGCAGGTAATCTGGTTAGATTTCACTAGTGATGGACATTATACAAAATTGGAAAGACAGTGTTATGGACTGTACATTTGTATCCTCTGAAGCTTCATATAATTAGGTCCTAACACCAAATGTGGAGATGGGAACCCTGGGAGTTAATTAGGGTTGCTAAAGTCATGAGGGTGTGGCCCTCATTATGGGATTGGTGGATATATTAGAAGATGAAGAGAGATTGATTTCTTTCTCTCTTTCTTTGGATGTGAGGACACAAAGAGAAGGCAAGCCAGAAGAGGGCTCTCAGGAGGAACTGAAATGACTAGCACCTTGATCTTGAACTTCCCAGTCCCAAGAACTATGAGAAATAAATGTCTGTTGTTTAAGGCAACCAATCTATAGCATTTTCTTATAACAGTCCAAACTGACTAAGACAGACAGCAACTAGAGAACTGGAGAAAACAGTATTTGCTGGAAGCTACTCTAAGCAGGTGGCTGAAATCATTGTTTACTTTCGGCAGCTCCAAAACAATGAAAATCAGCTCATTTGAACTTCAGGCAGTTGGAATCCTTGCGGTGGCATCCTTGACTCTCTGCATTATCAAGCTTCCTGAAAACTGCTTTGTCCTCATTTGTTCTCCCAGCCTTCCCATTGGTTAAGTTTTTTTTACCCATATTAAATCTCTTCCTACTCAAAATATCTATGGGATTTAAATTTTCCTTACTCACTGATACACTTCCACACATAAAAGGTATCTGGGAAGTTCATTCTCTTGCATCAAGCAGACAACTTCCTAAATAATGAACATGGTGTAATGATAAGGAGACATGAGTCACTTCAACAGACTCATACTTGGACATAATGGAATGACGCACCTCATCATCCCTTGTTGAATAGGATTTCTCTTTTCATTTTTAGGGGTGGACATGAGAAGGAAGAAGCATTTCTAGTCTTCTATCATTCATTAATACAATGTTTACATGTAAGAAAAGTTAATTTACAAATTATTTTACAAATAGCTATCTTATGAATTACTTTTTAGAACATGTTCTTTTGGTAATATTGAAATAGTCTTTTTAATTACTAAATAACCCTTTGTAATAGAATATATTATAGACAGTTGAGTGAGCACTAATACAAGCCAGTCTTTCAGGCACTCTTAATTCTACATTTGTTGTCAGATTACTCTCCTTAAATTAGTTCTAATTATGGTATTGCTCAGCCTCTCAAACCTTAGTTGGATTCCATTCTATATACACACACACACACACACACACACACACATACACACACACACACCCCTTACACACAAAACGCCCAACTACTTACCCTGATTAATAAGGGTGCTCTGTAATGATGATTGATCTAACAGGTTTCCATTTTTACATTTTGCATCCCTATTCATGTACTCCCAGTTGAAAGAATGACTAGCAATTCTCCTAATACTCTTTACTCTTCTCTAACTTTGGGTTCCATCATGCTGTCCTTCATCATGAAATAATTATGTTTCAATTCTATGTGTGAAAATTTCACTTGTTATTTTTATTCTAACTTAAAAGCCTTCACATTTCCCCTATTTTCTCTAAGATGAGTTATCTTTCTTTCTTCTGAATTCTCACAGCCATTTATCTCTGCTTCAGAGAGCAATTCCTGGTTTGTATCTTTAACTTTATTTCTCTATACAGGTAAGGGGATGTTAAATTTGAAGGCTTCCTGTTATCCAGGCTCAGCTAAGACTCTATAGTTGAAATCAAATAGAGATACTACATCATCTATGCATAAATTTCTATGAGGTGAGACACCAAAATTTGTCTATCTCCTTTTTGCCCATTACTAATCTTAAGGAGACTGATCAGAGAACTTGGGAGTGGTAAATTTTCTCAAGAGTTGTTAAGGATTTATTCATAATCTCTCTTCTACCCATAGTGGTGAGAAACATAAAGTGCAGGGAGATCCTTGCCAGGTCTCACTCCTGGTTTTACATTTGAAGAATTTTGCTAGTTCTGGTGCTGACAAGTGACTAGAATTATGCACAGAGAAAGAACTATTGAAAGAACCTGACATATACACCCTGTATTTTTTGGATCCTGAACTCTTGATACTAACTCCAGACTAAAGAAATCTGAAAGAGAGTGGCTGGCTGGATCCACCTTGATGGGAGGGTGGATAGAGAGGACTACAACAAAAAGAAGTTGTATTTTCCACTGCTGACAGGTGAAGATGAATGCTTTCTCCTGAATCAAGTGGGGTTTCAGAAGATAGTCAGGTTTGAGTGAGCTTCAAAAGACCTCACTCAAGAGGTCTTCCTTCAGGAAGAGAGGCATCCTCAGTGTATCCCAGAGGGACATAAACAATTGGATATACATATATCTATATATAGAGAGATAGATAGACATAGATATAGATACAGATATAGAGATAGATATATATATAGATAGATAGATAGATAGATAGATAAATAGATAGTGTGATTTGTTATAAGACATTGGCTCATATGATTATGGAGGCTGGGCATTTCCAGCATTTGCTGGGTGAGGTGCCTCAATAATCCAGAGACACAGGAGAGCCAGTGGTGCAGTTCCAGTCTGAGAATCAGAGTCCAAAGGCCTGTGATGCAGAAGAGTTGATGGTGTAGGTCCAGTCTAAAAGCTGACAGGTTCAAGATCAGGAAGAGTCAATGATTCAGTTCCAGTCTGAAGGTGGGACAAAGTCAAAGTCTTAGTTCAAAAACCATTATTCAGGAATAATTATCTCTTACTTGGGGAAAAGTCAGCCTTTTTTTAAATATTGAAGCCTTCAACTGATTGGATGAGACCCACCCACATCAGGGAGGGTAATCTGCTTTACTCAGTTTACTGATTCAAAAGTTAATCTCAATCAAAACCACCCTCACAAAAACATCCAGAATAATGTTTGACCAAATTGCTAGTCACCCCACCATCTAGTCAAGCTAACACATAAAATTAACAAGCACACTCAATAAGCAGAGATAAAGGTTTACTCCTGGATGCTGTTATTGACTGGTCAAAGGGTGGGACATGGAGCATGCCTCACATTCTTTAGGTCAGAGAGCTCTCTCAGGAAACCCTAAAGCATGCAATAGGTAAAAGGGCAAGCATTTGAACATCTAATACATTCAGAGGGCACCAGAACTAAATCATAAGTTTAGAGTCAAGTAAGAATTGCTTTCCTTAATTCCTAAATGCCTGCTCCTGCAATTGTGCAAGAACCAGGGGCAGCATTGTTCTGCTGCTTTTCAATATGACTGAGACCTTAGTTGGAAAAAAGTAGGCTTTGAATCAGAGAAGAAAAGGAAATATTACTAACAGGCTGGATTTGTCATTTTAGTCACTGAATAATCAGACAGTTGAATTACAAAATGAATCTCAGGGCTATGAAAGGCCCATTATTTCCTGCTTTTTATGCAATTTAATTCAATTTATTGAATAATCATGGTATATATTAGTATTTTCTTTACTATATGCTTCTTAGTGATGATATTCATTACACCTCCATGTTCATCTTGTAATAGGTAAATTATCCTATATATTAGAAATACAGAAGCCTAAGTATAAGAAGAGACTTATGGAAGACAAAAAAGAAAAACAGTTCCAAACTTTTACTGTTGCAAGATTCTCTTATCATCTTTAAGATACATCCACCTTAGAAGATAAATTTTATAGCTTGCTCTTATTTACCTTTGTTACTAAGACTACATAATGATAGCTGAGGCAGAACCGCCTCATATTGACTCTCTCTCCATAAGGATGTTCTTAAATGAGGTCTGTGATTATCTTTACTGAACACTCGGCATTTATCAGGACATTGGTGATACGAAATTAACTCCTGATTTCAAGGATGATGTATGGGAGTTGGCTATGTAAAGAAATAATTATAGTAAAGACTGATCATAGTAATCAAATAAAGCATAATTAGTAATCAAATAGCACAATATCGTATGAGTTCTATTACAGTTATTCGAGCTGCATAACAAACCACTCCAAAAGTTAGTGGCTAAAATATTTATTTTGCTGATGAATGTACAATCTGAGCAGGGTTTGTTAGTGATGGCTCTCTGGCTCCACTCAGCATTATATAGTGGCTGGATTCATCTGAAGGTGTCTGGTCCCGAACACTCAAGCAGCTGGGGACTGGAACAATGGGGGCATCTCAGTCATCTTTCTTTATCTCTGTGTGGTCTCTGTATATAATCTCTCCAGCATGGACACTTAAGCAATGGCAAGCTTCTTCTGTATAGACTCAGGGCTCCTAAGATACATGTCACCAGTGAAAGCCAGGTAAAAGCTGGTCACCCTTTATGACCATGCCTCAGAAGTCATGCAATGTCACTTCACTATAATCAGCTTCCTGGGTATGTAAGATTACAGACCTCATCTCACAATGGATGAGTGTCAATATTACATTGTACAATATCATTTACATGTGGAATCTAGAAAAATGGTACAGATGAACTTATTTGCAAAGCAGAAGTAGAGTCACAGATGTAGAAAAGAGACTTATGGTTACCAACGAGGGCAGGGAAGGTGGGATGAATTGGGAGATTGGGATTGACATATATACACTACTACATATAAAATGAATAACTAATGAGAACCTACTTATAGCACAGGGAACTCTAGTCAAATCTCTGTGGTGACCTAAATGGGAAGGAAATCTAAAAAAGAGTAGATAGATGTATATGTATAATTGATTCCTTTGCTGTACAGCAGAAAATAACACAACATTGTAAAGCAAATATATTCCAATAAAAATTAATAAAAATGAAAATAACTAACCAAGAGCAGAATATTTGTAATTATAAAAATTTTGAAGATGTTTTTCAAAATGAACCATACTTTCATAACTTTTAAAAGAAAATAAAAGAACACATCAACTGGGGAATTTCATTTGGAAAATTCAGTCAGCCATAGTTGCACAGAAAAGGAGGACCTATTTCAGAGTGGAGAAGTCAAGGAAGCCTTCCAGCAGGGGGAGTCAGAAATCCAGTACAAGAACCACCTGACTCTCCCTGCCTCTACAGTCTGTCCACCAATCAATCCATTCTTCACATTACATTCCAAACAAATAATCTAAAATGCAAATTGGATGTCATCCCCATGTCTAACACCAAGCATTTATTTCCAAATTTAAAGAACCTATACCAGCACTGTCATAAAGAACTTACTGTGATAACAGAAATATTCTCTGTGCTGTACATTACAGTAACCACTAGCCTAATTCTGCCTATTGAAAATTTAAAATGTGACTATTGCAACTGAAGAAATGAATATTTAATTTTATTTAAGTTAATTTTAATTAAATTTAAACACTACATGTAGCCAGTAGTTAACATTTTGAATAGCACAGGCATTCTGTGATAAACTCCAAAGTCCTTAAATTTATATTTTAAAATCTTTGTAACATCATGATGCTCTTATTATTATTCTCTTTTAAGGGCAAGAAAAGAGGTTAAAGAGAAATATTTTCTACTTAAGATGGTAGAGCATGCCTTGTAATCTGCAGATGTTATTTTTACCTAGGTCAATGCAAGTACTGAGAACTTCTATGTGCAACATTCAGTGTTAACTCGAGGAAAAACTTTTACTGGGATCTGCTTTACTGGCATTCTTTTCTGTAATGTGACATTTTACAACCTCACATACTCTAAGAGGTTGACCAACCATGGGGAAAAAAATCCAAGGTTGTGCTCTAATTCTCTTTGAACAATTGATGATATCTGAAAGTGTTTAAAGTCACCCCTACAAGATTTTGTAAGTGATCATATTGTTCATAATCCAGAGATTTTGCATAACTTGTTATACTTGTGTACTTGGTCTTAGGGGCAATGCAATTTTAAGCATTGTTAGTTCTCTTTAGATTACCTCCCCTAAACAAGGTAGTGAAACAGTCCCTTTAACAGACGTTTAACAGTATGGTGATTTATAGATCCATTGTATTGCACAAACTTAGAATTTTTCTCAAAATGAAAATATTTAGCCAAATATTTTTGACAGAATGCTAAAATTTCATATATATTGCATGAATTGTGATAGATACGTAAGAAAGACAATAACATTTATCACACCACCTTAAATTAACAAAGCTGAAGATACCAAATTGGTAAAAAGGTCATATGTTAAGAATGGACCTGGAAGAGATCTGAATGGTCTCTTTTACATACTTATATATTCTATTTTGGGTCCATGTAATCTGATCCATACATTAGTCATCTTATTTTCAACTCAAGATTTCCTTTTACATTTTCTAGATGAAAAATAAAACTTGGCAGGGAAGATGAAAAGGAACAATTAAATTTTGTTTATTCTGTGAGTTGTAATTCACAGTTCTTGCTGATTAGCAAAGAGCAATATTTGAAAGGTTGACTGTTTTGATATTTGTTTGCTACACTTAGGATAATAACTTTCCCACACATGTGGCTAACCAGTTAATGCAAAGCACCAATTTTTATAGGAGAGAGCTATCCCAGCCAGGGGCCATACATCTAAATATTCTAACCTAAATTTCCCTGCCATTTTCTTTTCATTGAGAATTTCTCATAGGATGGAAAGTGATCCTACTGTGAGGTCAAGGCCAGTGCTTCAGCAGACTGGGTCCTCCAAGTGCTGTGTTAGCTGGAGCACACAGTTGAGAGGCAGAGAATAAAGGGAGAATGTCCTGGTCGGTGATGGTGTTGGTGTATGGGACTGGATATTTGGCTCTCCCTGCTGCATCCAGACTGAAATGAAAGGAAATAGAAAAGTGAAGTTGGGGGACTACACACTATTTAGTTCTGTATTCTTCCCACCTTTTTTTTTTTCAGTTCACAAAACTGAATAAATATTGTATTGAATGACACAAATAAATATTTCGTTCAACTCTGCCCTCAAGTCAGAGAATTATCTCACACAAGTCATTTCACCTGGAGCCTTCTATTCTGGATTTGTAATTAATGCCTAAATTATTGGCTTGTCTCAAGAAATAAATGGGTAATGCAAGTGAAATCACTGTTACTCCAACATAGTGCTCCTCAAACTTTAGTGAGCACCAGGATCACCTGGAGAACTTGTGAAAGCAGTGCTTTCAAGCGTTGTACCAACATAACCAATAACTTCAACTGATATCCTTCTATCTAACAGGAAAAGTAACCCTTACAAATTTGGATTCAGTAAACAATTTTCATTAATAATGAAACAAAAATAGATTAGGTTTTTCCAAATTGGGTCACATCAAACAATACTTTATAGTATTAGTGCAGGTAGTTATATAACCATTCTTATATCACTTGATAAAAATGATTTGAGTTTATGTTATATAACTCTTGATTATTAAATATCCAAAGATTTTTTTTTCTTTAAGAAATTTAAGGAAATAACTAAATGATCTGTTTCTAGACTTTAAAAGAAATCAGGGTAGTAAGTTGAATAGTGTTTCCCCAAAATTCATGCCTACCCTAAATCTGAGAATATAACCCTATTTACACAGGATCTTTGCAGATGTAACTAAGAATTGAAATGAAGTCATACTAGATTAGGGAGGGCCCTGAATCCAATGAAAATGCCCTTATAAGAGACAGAAAAGGACAGATGGAGAGAGGAGGCAACGAATGCAAAGATTAGAGTATGTACAGGCCAAGAGATGCTAAAGATTGACAACAATCATCAAAATCCAGGAGAAAAGCAAGAGGCAGTTTCTCTCTCAGAAAGAATCATCCCTGTCAGCACCTTGATTTTGGATTTCTGGTCTACTGAACTGTGAGAGAATAAATTTCTGTTGTGTTAAGCCACAAAGTTTTTGGTAATTAGTTATGGCAGCCCTAGAATATTAATACCTAATAGTAGATATAAAAATAGACATATGAGTAGCTTAAAATGTTTAACCTCTATTTTATTTTATCAAGTAGTTTGTTACATGTAGAAATTCTCAACAATGTTTTTGAATCCCATTGAAAATAGGTAATGCTTTCACTGGTCATTATCTCATCCCTAAAAGACCTCCTAGTTCTCTGCATTCAGTTTCCATTGTCACTTCTGTCTTCTTGTAACTTTTCGGTTGACTTTCATTTTCCACTTTGACCTTCCGGTCCTCCTTACAGTATTTGCCCTATCACTACTCTTCCAACAACAAGGTTATGCAGGAACTTTCTTTGTTTCCTCTTCCATGGTAAGCACAGATAGAGCTTTCTATCTCAAATAGCTGGCACTAGTGCTGAATAACTCTTGTGGTTTCTGTCTCTGCCGAAGCATGAAAATAAGTCTGAACGAAGACTTTAGTAGGCTGAGTAGTTTGTTAAAAAACAGCCAACCAATAAAACGATACATACATATACATATACATGTGTGCATCTCCTACATTCAGAAAAACAATTTTCACAGTATGCCTGCTTTAACTTTATTGTTATGATATTTTGCTTTTCAAAGGTCCAATCAGTTCCTCAGCACAGCTGCTCCCAGGAAGAGAATAAAAAAGAGGAGGTTTTAATATATGCTAATTGTCATGGTGCTGGTTTAGTCTGAGCTATAAAATCGGCAATATTACAATTCTCAACTGCTCTACTAAATAGCAATTACTGAACACTTTAATTTCATATCAAAACTGTCCTTCCTGGTGGACTGTCAATACAGAGTCCCATCTGTATCCATCAGAAATGTGTGATTTATGCTATTTTAATTAGTTTATAAATAATTCATAAAAGAATATGCTTGCTTACCAAGACCTGAAAACTGAATTCCTATAGCTTTAGATTTACCATTTGCCTTTTCCCTCATAATTTTTTCATCCCTTTAAGGAATGAATGACTATTTAAAGAGTTTACTGTATTTTCAATTTAATCTCCATTTAACTTTTGTGATTATGAGTCAGAGCAATTAATGTACTGATATTTTTCTGAATTGGTTATAACAATAAATGAACTTTATCAGAGAATCATCAATATAGCAGAAGCTGCATTATGTTATTTGGGCATATTTAGGCCACTGTTCCAATGTTTAAAACACCTCAAAGATCCCAATTTATTCATTAAGTAGTACATGCATTTTTTTTCTCTTTAAATATATATGTGTGTGTGTGTATATATATATATATGTATATACATATATATATTAGGAGCTTCAGACATATTTCACATATGGCACTCAAGTTGCCTACACTCTAGTGCAGAAATTCTAAAAGGTCATTTGTGAGTTAAATACCACACACAAACCTGTCTGTTTTACCTGCACAGTATTTTCCTTTGTTTTTTAAGCTTGCATTATGTTTTTTTTCGTAATTTAACAATAAACAGTTTTCACATAATAATTTAGAATTCTGACTTATTTTGATAAATCAAAATATCCTAGACACTGAAACTTGCTCTAAGTTACTGTTAATTTATCAAATGTGCACTGATATTTTGTTCACACTATTATCTGTGAGCATAATTACTATTACCTACAAGAATAGTTGGAAAGCAATTACATTTGTGATGAATTTTTAATGTTTCAACTTGTCTAGGTTTAACTTTGCTTCCTGGAATTCTCTTCCCTGTATTGTCCAGTTAGGGTAGACTACAAGAGAGATTTCTCTGTAGGAGATTTGGAGAGCAGAGTGAGGCAGCAGCCATTCTGTAGCTCACCTGTTGACTCATTGGTGTGAATCAGCAGCTGGGGGCAATTGTTTTACCTTCTTCTGGAACCTTTTTAGCTTCTCCATATCCTGGATCAGGTTTGTGTTTAGCTTTGTGACAGAGTCCCAGCTTCTTCAGAATACTTGTTTCACCAAGGTCAGAGGCAGCAATACCTTATAAAAGTTTCAGTCCATCTTTGTGAGCTCCAGCTTATACTTATGGATTCCTGCTTGCTCCCCACTTTATGTTAGTTTTACCTTCCTTATTTCTTGCCCTGTGGACTTCAAGCTCCAGCACCAGGTCTGAAGACAGCAGCCTTGCAAAGACTAGTTAATAAGCTCTCACAATTAAGTTCAAATCTATAAATAGATAGATACTTAAAAGATATCTTATATAAGATATTAAGATAAAATACTTATAAGATATTTGTGAGATACTAATATACTTCAGTAATCTTCACAAATTGCTACTCAAATTTGTTCTGAAAAAACTGGCAATAGTCCATGAACTGTTACTGGTCTATGTTGAAATTGTATGATGCATATTTATTCTGTAATAATAATACTTTGAAAATTTGAAAGCTTGTACTTTATCTTTTGTATTTTGTTTTTCTAAGGGCAATATTTTTGTACAAAATTCAAAATACTTCTGTTCTGCAAATGTATCAGGCTACAATGGATTGAGAAACAAACTAATTACAGATAGCCTGATTTTCATCACAGATAACCTGGCAAGCACTGACCTAAATGATCTTTACTTGTCCTTGTAGGCATATGAGGTTGTTAACTCTGCTCTATTAGTAAAGATACAATGTATAACAAATCATGATAATAGAAGGCAGTATGTTAAGAAGTGACATCTGAGTCATAGCCTTCCTTCTGCCTTGACTAATAATATAATCCTTCATGGAAGGGTCATGATTTGAGTGTGATAGTATTTAAAAAGGTAGCTTTGACAACCAGACAGCTTCTCAACATTTAAATATATATATGTAAATATTATTTAAATAAATATTTAAATACAAATTATATATTTATATTTATATATATTTTTTTTCTCCAGTTAGTGTGGTCATTTTTTTCATTATGGTTTCTTCTTCCTTTTCATCTTGAGTACATGAATTCTTTTGATAAATGATGGAGTATAGTTCAGCTTTATTCTGGAGCACCCTCAGCATAAGTCTATGAAACTATGATAATATGGTAATTTTATTGCAATCAGCTAAATTCACTCCAATCTATAAACAGACAGGTAATGAGTATTTAACTCTATAGCCAGTTCTATTTCTTCAATAATGGACTTAGAAATAGTAACAGTTGTGTCTAGAGTCAAGAATATATCTGCCATAGACATGGAAGGAAGGAATGGTAGTACATGTGCTTAGTGTTTGCTTTCTCTGATATCCATAATACCTGTATTGTAAAAAAATCTATAACAACATTTTTGACTGTCTAACCCCCAGCAACCTTCTGAAATTTTCTAAACAGTAGTTTGTCATATTTTCTCTAAATCATCTGTTTTCAGTATCCATATTCAGAAAAAGCTGACTGGTCAAAAATATAGGTAATGATCTATGGTTACTTTATCATTTGAAAAGTAAAGGACTCATCTAGATTATCTCGAATTACTTTGCATCTGTAAGATTGGTGATTGATTGTTTTAATCATTCATTTTTCTAAAGCATTTATAGTCAGTCTAAAAACAGCTAGAAAAGTAGAGATTTCTATTCATGATATTATAGACAAGTAAGACAAGAATGAGACCTTACAGTATATTTGAATACAATTAAAAGCTGTTTAGATGCTGCTAAGCCAAGTAATTGTTTAAATTTAGAGAAACTAAGATCATATTAAGAATTTGAATGTAATGTACCACTTGGTGAAATATAGAGGTCATAAGTTAGTTTGTTCATTTCAACATTTTTTCTCTTTCCTTTAGATCTCCCTCTTCCACTTATGGAACTGTCAGTCATATAGACTTGACTCCAACTTCCACAGGAGTGAACATAGAACAAAAGCTGGGCTAACCAACACCCTCCAGGGAAAATTTTCTTGAGTGATTAGAAAAAGGTAAAAAAAAAAAATTCCTTTTCTATATGATTGATGGCTTTGAGGATAATGCATCCTTGCATTCACAGAGAGATAATATACTTAAGAATAAAGCCAAGAGAGAAGATATCAGAGCCAGCCAGAAAAGGGGAAAGACTATTTTCATTGACATTTTGGATTTACCCATACTTGAGGCCTTGAACTTTTTAATTAGGATGCAAGGCAATAAATTTCCTATTTAACTCAAGCTAAGTTTTGTATTCCTCTTTCTTGCAACCAAGGTATCTTAACATAGTTGATAGCCCAGAATATCACTTTATATTATTAAGAGTTGGAACAATGGTGTATAACTTTTAATATATAATAGGCTGTAAATGCAAAACTAATAAAAGACTAGGAATCTTTAAAAGTGTGTGCATGCATCCATGTGCTTGTGTTTTCTTTTAATATAGTTGATTTCTTTTCTCATATTGTTGTGATAAGAAAAGATGCTTGAAATGATTTGTTTTCTTAAATTTATTGAGACTTGTTTTGTGGCCTAGCATATGATCTATCCTGGAGAATGTTCAATGTGAACTTGAAAAGAATATGTATTCTGCTGTTTTGGATGGAATGTTATATACATATATATATATATACACATTAATATTAACATATTAATATTAATTAATATAATACTATATATATCATATACATTATATATATGTATGCAATATGCTATTAAATAACCAATGGATCAGTGAAAAAAAAATCAAAGAAGAAATTAAAAAAACCTGGAAACAAATGAGAATGAAAATGCAAATACAAAATCTAAGGGACACAGAAAAGCAGTTCTAAGAGAGAAATTTTTAGCAATACAAGCTTACCACAGGGAATAAGAAAAATCTCAAATAAATAAACTAAATGCCTAAAGGAACTAGAAAAATAAGAAAAAAAAACCCAAATTTACTAGAAAGAAGGAATGCATAAAAATCAGAGCAGACATAAATGAAATAGAGACTTAAAAAAATAGAAAAGATCAGTGAAACTAAGAGTTGGTTCTCTGAAAAGATAAACAAAAGTAATAAACCTTTTGACAGAACCATCAAGAAAAAAAGAGAGAGGGCCTAGAACAGTAAAATCAGAAAAGAAAAAATTACAACCAACACCACAGAATTGCAAAGGATCATAAAAGATTGCTATGAACATTATATGCATATAAAATGGACAACTCAGAAGAAATGGACAACTTCCTAGAAATGTACAATCTTCTGACTTAATCATGAAGAAATAGAAAATATGAACAGAACAATTACCAGTAATGAAATTGAATCAATGGTAAGATAACTCCCCCAAAACAAAAGTCTGGAGCAAGATGGCCACAAGATGAATTCTCCCAAACATTTAAAGAAGAGTTAACACCTATTCTCAAACTATTCCCAAAATTGCAGAGAAAAAATACTTCTAATCTCATTCTATGAGTCCAGCAACACCCTGATACTAAATTCAGATAAAAATATCAAATGCAAACAAAAAAAAAAATTACAGACCAATATCACTGATGAACATGGATGCAAAAATCCCCACCAAAATATTAGCAAAGCAAATTCAACAATACAAAGTGTCATACACCATGATCAAGTGAAATTTATCCCAAGGGTGCAAAGATGGTTCAGTATCTACATATCAAACAATGTGATAGACCACATTAACAAACTGAAGAATAAAAACCATATTATGATCTCAGTTGTTGCAGAGAAAAAGCTTTTAACAAAATTTGACATCCATTTGTGATAAAATCTCCAGAAAGTGGGAGTAGAAAGGATATACCTCAACATAATAAAGACCATATGTGATAAGCCCACAGCTAATATCATACTAAACAGTGAAAATCTGAAAGTATTTCCTGTAAGGTCAGGAAGAAGACAAGGATGCCCAATGTCACCACTTTTATTCAATGTAGTACTGGAAATCCTAGCTTCAGCAATCAGACAAAAATAAAATATAATATATCCAAATTGGAAAACAAGTATAAATTTTCCTTTTTGCAGATGGCATGATACTATACATAGAAAATCCTCAAGATGCTACAAAAAAACTACTATAAATTATCAATAAATTCAGTAAAGATACAGGATACAAAATTAATATACAGAAATCTGTTGCATTTTTATAGTTACAACAAACTATCAGAAATAGAATTTAAGAAAATAATCACAATGTCTCACAGTATCAAAATAGGCATACTAGAGAAATAGAAAATCCTTAATAGCGGAGCAAACATGAAGAGATTCAAAAACACAGGTACACACTCTCCTATTATTTCACAAAAAAGGAGTCTGAACCTGATATTGCTGGGCCAGCAATGTGGGTCTACATTCCAATGGAGGAAGTTTGTCCCTTGTTTTTCTTTCTTATTATAGATCCAACATGACAGTGCAGATTTGTCTGTAGTGTAATACAGTGTTTGGTATCAGCTGGAATTTATAGGCCAGGTGCCCATAGGAGTTATCTAGAAATTTCAGTTAGCAGGGATCTAGAGACCTGAGGGCCCTTGGGGTTTTGCAGTGCCTTCTGATGAGGTAGGTTTGTGCTTGGCAATGGGGACCCCCAAGTATCAGGGAAACTGAGCTTGGCTATAGTATTTCCTGCTGCTAGGAAGAAAAGATTTCTCTTCCTCTTCAAGTGTGTTTGGGCAACTCAAAAGAGCCCCAAGAATCATTCTCAGACACTTCTGCTTGATTTTCCACAACTTCTTGAGCAAAGCATATCATTATTTAATTATTGTGATGATAATGATTAAAGCCCACACTGAAGCCTCGCCACACCATTATGAATTTTTTTTTCTGTAGTAATAGATATAGGTTAGAATCATGGCATAACAAGGATGCCTTTGATTCTACTGGTAACTATCTTGGATAGCATTCATGATTAACATTAAATATGCTGTTCTTTTTGAATTTTCATTATGTAAAGAGGATCCAAGTATACTAATTTTAACACATCTGTGCTTATATCCAAGTTGACAATAGTTTTTCACACTGAACTTTCTAGGCAGAATTGAAGTCTCAGGCTAATCCTTCTTTTTATATACTTGGATGTCTGGTATTAATTCCTTCACTCTGTACTTACCAGATGCTCCAGATATGTGCCTGACAATGTGAGTAGGAATGGGAAAACAAAGAGTACATATGCCCTGTGTTACATATTATTAGAATTCTAAGCAGCCTGTATTTTGGAACACCCAAATATATGTTCTAGTTTCAGCATTTTGAAGATTATTCACATTTTGAAGGAGATCAATTACAAAATTGCACTTAATTTTTGTTTTTATTAACATGACTGTACTTCAATAAAAAGTTGATTTTAGAGCTGAATGTAAGCAAAGTAATGTTACTGACCAGTATTTTTATGATTACAGATTTTACCCAAAGCAGGCATATTTCAGTTTAATACAATGTTTGAAGAATTATATTAAGGTTTTGTTTAAAAACGTTTTCATGGATTTTTATTGTAATACCTGTGACTATGAAAATATAAAGCACTGACAATATTCAAATGTTCAACTAGGGGATTAACATATATAAAATAATAAATTCTGAACAAAAATATGTCATGTAAGAAAAACCAGACACATCAGAAGCTATGAATAAAACATGAAATAATAATATACAACAATTCATTGACAGTAATGGAAATTTTTATATGTCTACTGTGAATGAAACTTTTATGATGACATCAGAATATCTTTTCACGTTTTCTGTAAACACGCTATGAAATTAAAGTTCTATCTGAAAGCTATGCGTAACTACTTAGTTTTTCAACAGTGGAATGACATTATTGCATTGGTGTTGGAATAGTCAGTCTACACTCAGAGAAATGATTTATGGAGGGGAGGAACAGAAAGGACTGTACTGGTCCAAAAACTCTCTTTTCTCCCACTCAACAACTAATTTGCTAAAATGTATATTTTGTCATTATTCTATGAACATAAGACAATGTGTTGGGTTTACTCCTAACACTGGTATGGAAGTTTTGCCCAGAGAGTATGTAGTTTAGGCTCTGTAGGCCATGGTGTTTCTCTCCCAACTATTCAACTGTCATTATAGTGCAAAAATGGCTGTGGACAATTTTGTAAATGAATGGGCATGCTGTATTCCAATAAAATTATTAACTCAGACAGGCATCTTTCCTAAGGACCATAGTTTGTTAACCCTTGGTGTAGAAATCCCTTTTAGTCAAAAGCCACAGGGTAACTACCGTGATATACACATCCTTTGTCCTGATATACACAATGTGCTTAGAGAAGATATGTGATGTTCATCATGAGTTATCAACTATTCTATAATGCTAGCAATATGCACATTTCTCAAGTTATCAATTTGTTCTATTTTAGCACTTAATTTTTAAGTTGGTTATTTCTAAATGGAGAAATTAAAATTGTAAAAAACATTATGATACATCAAATAGATGAAATATTATTAAGCTAATAAACATATAGTAACAAAGAAATAGGTCACTTTTTAAAAATATTTGAAATTTAAAATCAACTACAAAAATCAAAATGCAAATCTATAGTAGCACAAGGATTGCATCTGTGCAAAAAAAATCATCAAGGCAAGTAGATAAAAACTGTATAGTAGTAATAAAATTAATCAGAGATTATTACTTTTTCTTAGGAAACTTCTCCAATATTATTGTTATATTACTTATTAAATAAAATATTCTAAAATTAAAAATAAATTGCTTGAAACCAAAGGAAACTTTTGATAGAAATGTAAAATAAAACTTGGCAAATAGAACATTTTTATTTTGGACAGAGATAGAAATTACAAAAGAAGACTTCTCAGTATCATGAAACAGGATTACAAATGACTTATTGATACTGAGATTTGGTATAGATTAGAAACAAATACAGCTATTTTCTACTTATAAGAGTTGAAAATAATTTGACCAGCTCTCTGTCCTGTTTATCTATCTTCACTTATGGAAGGAACATAAGAGAATTATCTCTGCTCTGCGTTGGGTCTTACACTAATTCTATTTGCTGATAACAGTTTGTTGCATCAATAGTTGTTATAATAAATAAATAATGGTCATCAGTATTTAGATAGCATATGATGTGTTGTGCTTTCTCAGTCAGTAAAAATACACTGGCAAGGAGATACATCTACTATGTAATCTCTGCTTCCTTTCATACCACTTCCTCTACAAGGCTTTCAAACAGTCCCTAGTAAGTGTTTTTCAGTGTGAGTGGTTGAAATTTTAAGGAAATGAACCTGGAGGCTATGGGACAGGTGGATGAGTATAGGAAATACCTAGGGATAAGGAAATCCTGATTCTCTTTTAATAGTGAAGACATGCAACAATGAAGATATGGCTGAGCATCCAATCAATAGGAAAGAAAATGGAGGAATGTGTGTGTAGGTGCTAGATAATAACATGAGGTGGAGAGAAGCAATGAATTAGAAAATTTACATTCGTTCCCTTGACAAGTTTAAAATTTTTAAATAAAATTTCATACAAGTTTAACGAAAAGGAAAATCACTGTAAAATATCAGAAATAAGTTAAAATGTTACATTTTTCAATAGTTGAAATATGGATGTTTTTCTTCTTTTCTCTCCTTTTAATACTGAGCATATGTTTTCGCAAGGAGAAAATACACTTTAAAAAAATTTTACTGTGCCTCCTCATCTTTTTTGTTTGTCTTCTGAAACCAGTACACCTATCTATTTTTTCTACATAAACTGTTTAAATATTTTTTTAAAACATAAAGATATTTTATGTGGAGTAAAAATATCTTGGCATTTATTTAAACATCCTTGTTGTAGACTTAAAAATTCTTCCCAGCTTTGATATTACACTTGTAATTTTGGTAGGGGAATACAAAGTATAAGAATATTTAGATTTATTCCTAGTTCTTCAAAGCTTGCCTCATATGCCTACTTTTCTACTCTATCTTCTAATACTCTTTCCTTGACAGATTTAATTTGTTTTTTTTTTTGTGCCCACTCAACTGAAACAATGAAACCGTTTACCATTTTTTTTGACCACAATCCCAAAGCTAAATCTCTTCTCTCCTTTCATTTTTCTTGGCCTCACTGTTGTCCTCAGTATGTTACATGATCCTCTCCTTTAAACTAAAAACAATTTGTGTAAAGAAAATGATACTATGAATTAGCTGAAAAGTTACGTTTTTCTAAACCACTGCACGGGTCAATTAAGTGGCCACTATAGAAGCATTTGGAGAAGCTGGAAGAGAAAACAGATGTTTGAAAAAAGAATTTTGTATGTAAGATTATTTAGACAACAAACAATATTTATTTGAAAATTGATTGATCTGTCTGTATATCTGTCTAATCTTTGTTGTGTTAAACAATAACTACCTGTGATATAATAAAAAACATCTTGATTTTCGTCTCACATCATTCCTTGAAAATATATTCATTTACTATATAGGCTCTTTTTACTCTGTGGGTATGAAAGACCCTTAAAACTGGACAGTTTATCTTCTGGGTATGTCCACATTTCCATAGCGGAGTACATTTTACTTGAGTTCCGTTGACACAGGCAAACGAATGTCTTATCTGCGTAGTCAATGCAGCTCTTTCCTTAATTCCTTGAAATTCACTATTCAACACCAGTTTCTGCTGCTTGGTCCTCTACCCCTCTAACGAGGCTTATTGTGAGGACAAAAGTTACCTTACTCTGGCTCTCTTTCTCTTTTATGTTCACAGAATATACTCATGAGTCCTTTAACTTGACAACCTTTGAGAGAGCAAACTTATTCTATCAAAAACTGAAGCAAAATAAAACAAAAGTGTCTCATGGCTCAGCCTGAAAAGCAACTAGTAAGCCTATTGGTCTCTCTGTAGATTTTCAGTTGAGAGTGTCATCTTTATCATTTTCTTTATGCACATTTTTAGTTTGCAAAAAAGAAAAAAAAAAGAAGAAAAGAGTATTCCCTATCTACAGGGATACACATGTCAATGTGTGATGATGCTTACTACTGATGTTCACTTTCTCCAGAATTAAGGTGAAGGCGGTATTTTATTCTACACATAGTAGCTTATACCACTAATCCCCTACCCCTATCTGTCCCTCCCCATTTTTCTCTCCCCACTGGTAACCTCTAGCTTTTCTGCTATAGCTGTGAGTCTGTTTCTTTTTTCTTATGTTCACTAGTTTGTTTTATTTTTTAGATTCCAAGTATAAGTAATAATATACAACATTTGTCTTTCTCTGTCTGACTTATTTCACTAAGCATAATATCCTTCAGATCTATCCATGTTGTTGCAAATGGCAAAATTTTATTATTTTCTAGGACTGAGTAGTATTCCATTGTTGTGTGTATGTGTGTGTGTGTGTGTGTATGTATATATATACTATATATGTGTATATATCACATCTTCTTTATCCATTCATCTGTTGATGAACACAGATTGATTCCATATCTTAGCAACCGTAAATAATGTTGTTATGAATATTGAGGTGCATGTATCTTTTCAAATTAACATTTTCATTTTCTTTGGATATACACTGAGGATTGGAATTGCTGGATCATACAGTAGTTCTATTTTTAGTTTTCTGAAAACCTTCATACTGTTTTCCACAGTGGCTACACAAATTTACATTCCCACTAACAGCATACAAGGGTTCCCTTTTCTCCACATCCCCACCACTATTTATTATTTGTGGTCTTTTTGATGGTAGCCATTCTGACAGTTGTGAGGTGATACCTCATTGTGATTTTGATTTCTCTTGATGATTAGCAATGTTGAGCATCTTTACATGAACCTCTTGGCCATCTGTATGTCTTCTTTGGAAAAAATGTCTATTCAGGTCTTCTGTCCAGTTTTTAATCAGGTTATTGTTTTTTAATATTGAGCTGTATGAGCTGTTTAGATATGTTTGGATATTAACCCCTTGTCAGTCATTCCATTTGCAAATATTTTCTCCCATTCAGTAGGTTGTCTTTTCATTTTGTTTCTAGTTTCCTTCACTGTTCAAAAGGTTTTAAGTCTAATTAGGTCCCATTTGTTTATTTTTGCTTTTATTTCCCATGCCTGAGGAGACAAATACAAAAAGAAAAATATTGCTAAGATTTATGTCAAAGAGTGTACTGCTTATGTTTTCTTCTAGAAGTTTTATGGTTTCCCATCTAACATTTAGGTCTTTCTCACTGCTTTAGTTTCTAAATCAATGGGGATAATCTCTCAGGATAACTTTTAGGATTAAATGAGAACAACAGTGGCCAAACTGTAGTACATGCTGTTATTTTGTTGTTCTTATATTTTTATATTCTTATAACATATGGTTATAAAAATGTGTATTGTGCTACTTTTTGATGGAATATTTTATATATTTATTAAGTTCATTTGGTCGAATGTGTCACGTAAGGCCTGTGTTTCCTTGTTGACTTTCTGTCTGGATGATTAGTCCATCGATGTAAGTGAGGTGTTAAAGTCTCTTTCTATTATTGTGTTACTCTTAGTTTCTATCTTTGTCAATATTTGTTTTATATATTAGGTTGTCCTATGTTGAGTGTGTGTGTATATATATATATATATATATATATATGTATATACCATTGTTATATCTTCTTCTTGAATTGATCATTTGATCATTATGTAATGTCCTTCTTTGCCTCTTGTAAAGGTCTGTTTTAAAGTCTGTGTTTTCTGATATAAGTATTGCTACTCCAGCTTTCTTTTGATTTCCATTTGTATTGAACAACTTTCTCCATCCCTTCACTTTCAGTTCATGTGTGTCTTTAGATCTGAAGTGAGTCTCTTGGAGGCAGCATATATATGGGTCTTGTTTTTGTATCCATTCAGCCACTCTATGTATTTTGATTTGAGCAGTCTATTTACATACAATTATTAATATATACGTAATTGTTGCCACTTTGTTAACTGTGGTTGTTTTGTAGTTCTCTTTTGTTCCTTTCTTCTTCTTTTGTTTTATTCTTTACGATTTGATGACAATCTTTAGTTATATGTTTGCGTTCCTTTCTCTTTTTTTATGTATATCTATTGTAGATTTTTGGTTTTGTTTAGCATGAGTTTTATGTATAGCATTCTCTCTATATACTTTATTATTTTAAGTTATCTCTTAATTTCAAATGCATTTCAACAACCTCCAATTTTTACTCTCCTCCCCTCATGATTACTATTTTTGTCACCATATTTTACATCCATGTTGCATATTCCTTAATTTTTATTGTGGATATAGATTATTTTACTCCTTTTGCTTTTTAAACTTCTTACTTTGTACATGGTTGATTTACTATCTTTTCTGTATATTTGTTTTTGCCAAAGCTCTTTACTTTCATAATTTTCTTATTTCTGGTTGTGGCCTTTTCTTTTTCACTTAGAAAAGTCCCTTTAACATTTCTTGTAAAGCTGGTTTGGTGGTGCTAAACTCTTAACTTTTGCTTTTTTGTAAAACTTTTGATCTATCAAATCTGAATGAGAGCCTTGCCAGGTAGAGATTCTTGGTTGTAGGTTTTTTTCCTTTCATCATTTAAAATAAATATATCATGCCACTGACTTCTGGCCCACAGTGCTTCTGCTGAAAAGTCAGCTGATAACCTTATGGTAGTTCCCTTGTATGTAACTTGTTGCTTTCCCCTTGCTGCTTTTAATATTCTCTTTATCTTTAATTTTTTCCATTTTAATTACAATGTTTCTTGGTATGGTCCTCTTTGAGGTAATCCTGTTTGGAAATCTCTGTGTTTCCTGAAATTGGATGTCTGTTTCCTTTCCCTGGTTAGGAAAGTTTTCAGCTATTACATCTTCAAGTAAAATCTCTGCCATTTGTCTTTCTCTTCTCCTTCTGGGACCCCTATAATGTAAATGTTATTTCACTTGATGTTGCCCCAGAAATCTCTGGGACTTTCCAAATTGCTTTTTAAAATTTTTTTTAAATTTTGTTCTGTTCAGCTTCAGTGATTTCCACTTCACTGTCTTCCAGCTCACTGATTGTTCTTTCATATCATTTAGTATACTGTTGTTTCCTTGTAGTCTATTTTTCATTTCAGTTATTGAATTCTTCATCTCTGTTTGATTGTTCCTTATATTTTCTATCTCTTTGTTAAAAACTTCTAACTGCTTGCTCTATTTATCCATTCATCTCCCAAGTTTTTCGATCATGTTTATGATTATTACCTTGAACTCTTTCTCAGGTAGAATAGTATCTCCACTTCACTTAGTTTTTCTTCTGGAGTTTTATCTTTTTCCTTCATTGGGAACATGTTCCTTTGTTGCCTCATTCTGCCTTTTTTGCTTTTTTTATTTCTATGTATCTAGTAGGTTGGCTATGTTTCCCAATCATGAATAAGTGACCTTTTATAGGAGATCCTATGTGTTTCAGAAGCACACTCCCCTCTGCTCATGAGAACCATATGCTTTAGAGGTGCCCTCTATATGGGCTGTGTGGGTTCTTCTATTGTAGTGGGCTGACAACTGTGGGCAGGCTGGTGGGTGTGACTGGGTCTCAGTTTGGTTGGTTGCCAGGCCCTGCCTTATGTGGAGGCTGTCAGCTGCTGGTTGGCAGGGCCAGGTCATGAAGAGTCTGGCTGTGGAAACCCAGTGGTCCTGGTGCTTTAGCTGGCTTACTGGTAGGCAAGGTCAAGTCCAGCAGCTCCTAGAGCCAGTTCCCATTCACCAGATCCTGGTGCTTGTGCCAGCCCACTGGAAGGCAGAGCCAGGTCATGGGGTCTGGCTGCAGTGCCCAGGGGTCCCAGAGCTGATGTCTGACTGTTGCTGTGTGGACCTGGCTCCTGACACGGCTGGCTGAGGGACCCGTGGTGTCCTGAAGCTTGTGTTGGCCTGCTGGTGGATGGGGCTGGGCCTCAGCTGGTCCCAGGGTTGATCCTGGCCTACTGATGTGTGAGCTGGGTCCTGTCATGTCAGACTGCAGGACAGTGGTTATCCTGAGGCTGGTTTTCACCCACTGGTGTGTGAGACTGGTCCCAAGGGTAGAGAGCTTTCTGGCAGGCAGGGCCAGGGCCCAGAGGATACTGGGGCTGGTGCCTGCCCACTGGTGGGTGTAGTTAGGTCCCAGGATCACTGGTTGCAAGGGCCCTGGGGGTCCTGGATCTAGGGCCTGAACACTTGTATGGAGCCTAGTCCTGGGCCCTCTGGTGGGCAGGTTGTATCCAGGGGTGCCTGTGGGCTCAGAGAGTCTGAAGGCAGCCTGTCTGCTGGTTGGTGATGCTGTGTCCCTGACCAGTTAGATGTTTGGTATCCCAATATTGGTTCTTACAGGCTTGTGGGTGAGGGCAAGTCTGGGTCCTGAGGTTAATCTAGAGGAAGGATTCCAAAATGGTGCTTACCAGCACCAGTATACACGAGATAGAATGAGCTCCCAAAAATGTCTGTTGGCAGTGTCTACATCACATAGTGAGCTCCAGTTCCCTCCTGCCTCTCCAGGAAATTCTCCAAGATCAGCAGGTAGGTGGGAAACAGGGTCCTTTCAAATTACTGCTTCTGCAAAGTATCTTAAAGCTGTGAGATTTTGTGTGCTCCCTTTAAGAGTGGAGTCTCTATTCCCACAGCTCTCTGGCTCTCCTGAAAATAAGCTCTGCTGGTCTTCAAAGCCAAGTGTTCTAGGAGCTTGTGTTCCTGGCACAGGATCTCCCAGATTAGGAGTCTGATGTGAGGCTCAGACCCCTCGCTCCTTGAGAAGCTCTGTAATAATCATTATTCTCATGTTTGTGGGTCACCCACCTGTGGGTATGGGTCTTGAATATAACACAACTCAGTCCCTCCTACCCATCTCATTGTGATTCCTTCTTTATGTCTTTAGTTGTAGAAGTTCTTTTCTGGTTTTTTAGTTGTTTTGTAAATAGTTGTAATTTTGGTGTGCCCATGAGAGGAGGTGAGCTCAAGGTCTTTCTACTTTGCCATCTTGCTGTTTTTTTTTTTCAATATTATGGCCTGCTTATAGTTACATCACACTTTTATATATATTTTTTATCCATATCTTTTTATTGGTATACTTTATTTACATTTGATGTAATCACTGTTTTCTTAAGGCTTAAGTCTGGCATTTTATTTCTTTCATTTTCCATTTGTTCCTTATTTTTTATTACTTTGTTTTATTTCCTTTCCTGCTATATGTTACTAGAACATTTTTTATAATACTATTTTAATTTATCCATACTATTTTAGGTATATCTCTTGTATAATATTTTATTGGTTTCTCTAGTTATTGCATTACACATAGATAATTTATCAGAGTCTACTAGGTTAAACATTTTAACAGTTTGAGTTTAGTGTAGAAATATTTCATTGTTTTAACTCAACAATCCTCTATAGTTTATAATATAACTGTCTTAAATATTTCCTCTACATATATTGAGAATAACATCAGAAAATATACTTATTTTTACAACACTTAAACATATATTAGAAAACTCAAAAGGAGAAAGAAAACCTTTTGCTCTTTTTATTGTTCTTTCTTCTTTTCTGATGTTCTAAGATTTATTTTACCATTCCTTTTTATTTAAGTAATTTCCTTTGGACATTCTTTTAGAGTAGGTTTACTCATGATCTGATAATGTTTTTATTTCCTTTTCATTTTATGTCATGGCTACTGTGAATAGTGCTGTAAAAAACATGAAGTTGCAGATTCTCTTCAAAATACTGATTTAATTTCCTTCAGACATATACCCAGAAGTGAGATTACTGGATCACATGATAGTTGTTTTTAATATGTTTTGAGGAACCTCCATATTGTTTTCCAGAGTGGCTGCACCAATTTTCATTCCAGCCAACAGTGCACAAAGTTCCCTTTTCTCCAATTCTTTGCAAACATTTGTTGTCTTTTGTCCTTTTGAAAATAGTCATTCTAAGAGGTGTGAGGTGGTATCTCATTATGGCTTTGATTTACATTTTCCCTGATGATTAGTGATATTGAACATTTTTTCATATACATGTTTGTCTCCTTGTGAAAAAATATGTATTCAAGTTCTTTTCCATTTTTAAACAGGCTTTTTGCTATTGAATTGTATGAGTACCTTTTATATTTTGGTTATTAAACATATATTTTTAAATATCAGATAGGTGAATATTCTCCCATTCTATAGGTAGGCTTTTCATTTTGCTGATTGTTCATATTGTTGTGCAGAAGCTTTTAAGTTTGATATTGTTCCATTTGTTTATTTATGATTTTATTGCTTTCACTTTTGGTGTCATATCCTAAAACTCATTGCCAAACCCAATGTCAAGGAGGATTTCCCTATGTTTTTTCCTAACATTTGTACAATCCTTGGTCTTAAATTTAATTTGTTAATCCATTTCAAGTTAATTTTTGTGAGTAGTGTAAGATAGGGGTCAAATTTCATTTTTTGGCATGTGAATATCCAGTTTTCACAATACCTATTTATTGAAGAGCCTATCATTTTCCTACTTAGTATTTTTGATTTCCTTGTCAATTATTAGTTGACTGAATATGCGTGGGTATATTTCTGGGCTCTCGATTGTGTTCCATTTTTCTATGCATCTTTTTTTTATGACAATAACATACAGTTTTGTTCACTAGAGCTTTGTAATAAAGTTTATAATTAGTAATTGTGATGCTTCCAGTTTTGTTTTTTCTTTGTGAAGATTGCATTGGCTGTTCTGGGTCTTTTGTATTTCCATACAAATTTTAGGATTTTTTTCCCATTGCTGTGAAAAAAGCCATTGGAATTTTGATAAGGATTACATTGAATCTATAGATTGGTTTGGTGTGTTGTATGGACATTTTCACACTACTAATACTTCTGATCCATGAACATGTGATATATTTCTGTTTATTTGTGTCTTCTACAATTTTTTAATAAACTTTTTGTAGTTTTCATCATACAGGTCTTTCACCTCCTTGATTAAATTTATTTCTAATGATTTTATTTTTGATGCTATTGTAAATGGGATTGTTTTCTTTATTTCTTTTTCAGATAGTTTGTTGTTAGTGTATAGAAATGAAACTGATCTCTATATGATGATTTTGTATCCTGCAAGATTAATGAATTTGTTGATTAGTTCTCACAGATTTTTGGTGGGGTCTTTAGGATTATCTGTATAAGAGAATAACATCTGCAGGGAAAATTTTACATCTTCCTTTGTTATTTGGATACTTTTTATTTTTCTTGCCTGATTGCTCTGTCTAGGACTTCCAATACTATGCTGAATAAGACTGGTGAGAGTGGTTATCCTTGTCTTGTTCTAATCTTAGTGGGAGAGTTTTCACTCTTTTACCATTGAATATTATTTCAGATGGGTGTTTGTCATATATAGACTATACTATTTGGGGATACATTTCTTCTATACCAATTTGTTGAGAGTTTTATCATTATACAATGCTGAATATTTTTAAATGCTTTTCTTCATCCATTGAAGTCATCCTATGATTTGTACTTTTTATTTTATTAATGTGGTATATAATATTTATTGATTTATTTATGTGGAACCATCCTTGCACTGCAGAGATAAATCGCACTTGATTACGGTATATGATCATCTTAATGTGCTGTTTTATTTGGTTTGCTAGTATTTTTTTAAAGAACTTGTGCATCTGTACTCATCAGGGATATTGGAGAGTAGTTTACTTGTATTGTCCGTATTTGGCTTTGGCATCAGAGTAATGCTGCCCTCATAATATGAGCTTGGAAGTGTTTCTGCCTCATCAATTTTTTGGAAGAGTTTGAGATGATTGGTGTAAATTTTCTTTAAATATTTGGTAGAATTAACCAGTGAAAACACCTAGCCCTGGGAGTTTCTTTGTTGTGAGATTTTGATTACCATTTCAATCTCTGTATTCATTATTGGTCTGTTCAGATTTTCTGTTTCTTCATGATTCAGTCTTGGTAGATTATATGTTTCCTGAAATTATTCATTTCTAATAGATTATGCAATTTGTTGACATCAGATTGTTCATAGTATGCTCTTATGATCCTTTCTATTTCTGTGGCATCAAACATAATGTATCATCATTTATTCCTCATTTGGTCTTCTCTCCTTTTATATTAGTTAATATAGTTAAAGATTTGCCAATTTTGTTTATCTTTTTTAAAAAATACCTCTTAGTTTCACTTATCTTTTCTGTTGTTTTTCTGGTCTATTTCATTTGTTTCTGCTCTGCTCTTTGTTATTTCTTTCCTTCTCCTAACTTTGGGGTAGTTTGTTCCTTTTTTCTATTTCCTTTAGGTATAAAGTTTGGTTGCTTACATATGCTTATATGTCTTTTTTGTTCTTAAAAACAAGCTTTTTTTTGCTATAAATTCCCTCTTAGAAATGCTTTTGTTGCATCCAATAAGTTTTGATATATTAAGTTTCCATTTTTCTTTCTTTCAAGACATTTTATTTCCCCTTTGATTTCTTCTTTGAGCCATTTATTGTTCAGGGGGTTATTGCTTAATTTCCACACATTGTGATTTTTTTTCATTTTTCTTTCTGCTATTATTTTCTACTTCCTGGTTGAAAAGTACTATGTATGATTTCAGCCTTTGCTGAAACTTGTTTTGTGACATATCATCTATTCTAGAGAATGTTCTGTATGCTCCTGGGAAGAATGTGTATTCTGCTAGTATTTGGTGGAATGTTCTGTATATATTTGTTAGGTCCATTTTGTCGAAGGTATAGTTCAAATCCAATGTTCTCTTATTGATTTTCTATGTGGATGATCTATCTATTTTTAAAAGTTATGCATTGAAACCCCTCCTAGTCGTGTAGTGTTGTCTATTTCTCCTTTCAGATTTGTTAGTATTTGCTTAATATTGGGCTGGCCGAAAAGTTCATTTGGGTTTTTCCATAAGATATTAAGGAAAAACCCAAATGAAATTTTTGGCCAACCCAATATTTTTAGGTGGTCCAATGTGGAGTGCATGTATTTAGAAATTTTAAATACTTTTGATGAACTGACCTCTTTATAAGTATATAATGACCTTCTTTGTTTATTACTATTTTGCTTGACATAGCATAGTTACTCCTGATCTCTTTTGGTTTCCAATTGCATGGAATATATTTTTCATCCTTTCACTTTGATTCTGTGGATGTCCTTAAAGCTGAAGTAAATCTCCTACATGCAGCATATAGTTTGGTCTTGTTTTAAAATTCATTCAGCAACTCCTTTGCTTTTTGAATGGAGAATTCAATTCAATTCTCTTTCTTTGTTGAGCCTCTCATTTTGTCCGTGTATTCTTTTCCTAATTTTATTCAGTAATTTGTCTGGGTTTACTTGTAGTTTACTGAAGTTCTTTAAGAGAGTTATTCTGAATTCTATGTTGGGGAGTTCATAGAATATCCATTTTTTATGGTCAGTCATTGGAGTTTTCTTTGTGGTATCATGTTTTCTTGATTAGTCATGATCCTTGTGGTTCTGCTTTGGTGTCTGCACATTTAAGGAAATAAGAACCTCTTCTACTCTTTACCGACTGGCTTCAGCTGCAAAGACCTTTTCATGTCAGCCCAGCCTGAGGTTCTAGGTGAACCATATCATGGTTCTAGATACCATATCATGGTATCTGCAGGCAGGCTTGCTCCTGGAGTACTTGGGCAGAGAGGTCTGGTTCCTGGGCTCTAGGTGGGCAGGCTTGGTGCTTATGTTCACAGGGATGGATCTAGAGCCTAGGTTCACTGGGGTGGGTCCAGTTGCTTGAGTTTGATGTGATAGGCCCACAACCTGAGTCTGTGTGGGCAGACCTGGATGCTGGATCCACAAGGGCCAACCAGACACTAAGTTCCACTGGTGTGGGCTGACATTTGGGTCCATAGGGGTCTGTCTAATACTAGCATGTTCTGGGTTGCTGGTTTCACAGGAGTTCACCTAAGCCTGAGGCTGGGGAGTTGGCCTGACACCAATGTGAACATGGAGCCTGGGGCTACATTTGTTGGCCTAAATCTCGAACCTTGGGAGCCAGGCTAGCACTGAGGCAGACCCAGAACCTGGGTGCATGGTAGCCAGCCTTGAGGCTGGGCTGCTGCTAGAGTATTTTCACAACCTGGGTCTATAGTAGTTGGGCTGGCACTGTGCTCATACTGGATCCTGGATTCACATATGTCTACCTGGACCCTGGGTTCTAGGGGCTGATTGGGAGCCTGGAGCCACAGGAGTCATGGGAGCTGGCTAGTACTAGATTATGCCTAAAGCCTGGATTTGAGGGAGTCCACTGATGGCTCTGTGCCACTGTAGCCAGACTGTGTCAGAGTGGGCTGGAAGCCTGGGTTTGCAAGAGACTGCCTGGAGCATGGGGTCATAGGAGCTGCATAGGGCCATGGAAACTGGTTAGTGTTGGGGTAGGCTCAGAGCTTGGATTTGCAGGAGCCTTCAGGGAGCCACCTAAGAATGTGGGAGTTGGTCTAGTGCAGGAGCAGCCCAGCTCTTGGATCCACAGTGAAGTCAGATTCTTAGTTCCCTCTCCTTGTCTAGTGGGGAAGGTGTCTCACTCCAAACTGGGTTGCTTGGTCTTGGGAGTGGATGATGGAAGTAAAATGAATCTATTTTTCCTACTGTCCTGAATGTTTCTTTTTTCATTTGTGTGCTTTCCCAAGTGCTGTAGTAATCTGTCACCTAGAATCCTTGGTTCTTGTGAAGGTATTTTTGTGCACAGATGTTTTTCAAACTGATTTTTCTGGCTGAGGAGATGAACACTAGAAATTCCTTTGCTGTCATTTTGCTCAATTCACTAAATTTTTTTTTTTTTTTTTTTTTTTTTTTTTTTTTGTGGTACGTGGGCCTCTCACTGGTGTGGTCTCTCCCATTGAGGAGCACAGGCTCCGGACGCGCAGGCTCAGCAGCCATGGCTCACAGGCCCAGCTGCTCCGCGGCATATGGGATCTTCCCAGACCAGGGCACGAACCCGTGTCCCCTGCATCAGCAGGCGGATTCTCAACCATTGCGCCACCAGAGAAGCCCTCAATTCACTAAATTTTTTAATCTTTCCTTTCCATTTGGTGATTGAGCCCATCCAGTAAATTTTGTTTTTTTTTTAAATTTTTCAGTTTTATAATTTTCATTTATTTCTTCATATCTTCTGTTTCTTTGATGAGAATTTCTATTTTCCCCCATTTGTGTCAATCATGTTTATAATTTTCATGGAATCTTTATGATAGTTGTTTTAAAATCCTGTCACAATTCAACATCTGTGTCATCTCACTGTTGGCATCTGTCGATTATTTTTCACATTCAACTTGAGATTTTCCCTTTTGGTGGGACAAATGAGTTTTCATTGTTTCCTAGGTATGGTGGGTATAATATTAAAAGACACTGGATCTTATTTAAATCTTCTGTTTTAATAGACTTTCTCTGACACTGTACCAGTGGAAAAAGGGTAGTATTGCCTTGTTACTTCTAGAAAGGGGTAAAAGTTCAGGTTTCCCACTAGGCCTCCTTTGATGCCTTTGGTAGAGAAAGTTTACTTCATTGGTTGGGTGGAGCATATATTTCAGATTCCCCACTAGGCTTTCACTGACATTACCCTGGCTGTGAGGGAGAGGAGTTCCTGGTTACTGGTTTCTAGGTGGCCTCCACTAACACAATGGGAAGAGAGAGGAATCATTATCATGATGTGACAGTGAAAGTTGCATTCTCACTCTGCATCCTCTTACACAGGCCTTGGGGATATATGGTGCCTTATGGTGGTTGGAGTCAACATCCCCACTTGTTCTCCACTGACACTATGGAGGGGGTCCTTGTCACCATTGGACTAGGAGGAAACCCCCAGCTCCTCACTCTGTCTGCTCTGAAACCAGCCTGGGGAACAGGCTGCAAGGGTGACTCAGCCCAGAAAGAACAGAAGTCTAGGGTGTTCATTTGGCCTTTGCTGATTGGGGTGAAGATGGTACCATGGGTTCCTTCACCATGTTTGTTGAGATAAGACAGTTATTGTCTAAAATTTCTGCCTTGCTGGGTTGCCTTTTTCCTGGTCTTAGGAAGAACAAGTTTTCTTGTTTCTTTTTTGTTGTTGTTCTCATTGGCTTTTCCAAGTTGCCACCTTCTTTAGCACCAAGTCTGGAATATGTGAGGCAAAAAGAAAACCCGGGTATAATGGTCAGTTTCATGTGTCAATGAGGCTATTCTGTAATACCCAGTTAGTTATTCAACCGAACATTAACCTAGGTGTTACTGTGAAGGGATTTTGTACATGTGATTAAAGTCTGTCATCAGATTACTTAAAGTGAGGAAGGTGATTGTACATAATCTTTGTGAGTTTGATTTAATCAACTAAAAGACCTTAAGAGCAAAATTGAGGCTTCCTTGAAGAAAACAAATTTTGCTGGTGGATGCAGCTTCAACCTGTGCCTGAAAATACTAATCTGCCTTTCCCAGTGGACTACATGACAGCTTTTGAACTTGCCTTGCCAACCTCCTCAATCATATAGGCCATTTCCTTGCAATAAATATTTTCATACCAGGAAGTGATGTTCTGCAGTAACAAATGCCTAAAATATGGAAGTAGTTTATAATTGGATAATAGATAGAGGCTGGAAACATTTTAGGAAGCATGATAGAAAAAGCCTAAATTCCCTGAACAGACTGTTGGAAGAAATATGAATATTAAATACTCAGGACTCAGGAGGAAGTAAGGAGCATTGTAGAGAAAGCTTGTATTGTCTTAGAGAATACATGTATCATTATAAGCAGAATGTTGGTAGAAATATTAATGTTGAAGGTTCTTCTAGTGAGAACTCCAAAGGAAATGAGGAACATGTTATGGAAAATAGAGGAAAGGAAGTTATTTCTGTATAATGGAGAAAACTTAGCTGAACTGAGTACTATGTTTATGTGAAAGCAGATTTTGTAAGTAATGAACTTGGATATTTAGCTGAAGAAATTTCCAAGAAAGTTGTTCAACGTTGAAGTTCTAACATCCAGTACCTTATTTGAAGACAGGGTCTTTACAGAGTTAATCAAATTAACATGAGGTCATTAGAATGGCCCCTGCTCTAATATAACTGGTGCCCTTATAAGAGAGGGAAACTTGGACCCAAGCACACACACAAAGAGAAGGCCATGTAAGCATGTTAAATAGTTATCTACAAGCCAAAGAGAAGCCTGGAATAGGTCCTTCCCTCCTTAGGAGTAACTAGCCCTTTTAACACCTTGACTTTGAACTTTTAGCCTCTAGTATTGTGAGACAGCAAATTGTTGTTTAAGCCATATGGTGTGTGGTACTTTGTTATGGCAGCCCTAGAAAACTAATATATATACTGAACCAATTTTCAAAGTGAATGGATGGAGAAAGGAATATGGTAATTTGATTACTTCTCTCAGAAAATCTGATCCTCCCAATCAGTGTGTCTGAGATGTCTTAATCTTCCAACCTTGTTACCTTTCCTTCAGACTAGCATTTTGCTGAGGGTTGATAATCTTACTATTTAAATTTTGTTGCACCTGGGAGATAGTATAGATTCAAGCAGGCTTTAGAGTCATATTGCCTTGGCTTACATCCTGACTCTCTCATCTATTATTTGCGGGTGTCCTTTGGCAAGTTACTTACTGCTTTGTGCATCAGTTTCCACATCTTTTAAATGTGTATAGTAATGATCTCACTTCTAATACTATAGTGAGAATGACATGATGTAAGCTCAATTAAATAAATGCTAAGCATAGTTTTCTTTTTTTTTTTTTTTTGCCTCATATTTTTGATCTTTATTCTACTCTTCTGAAAAAGATTCAAATCCACTTCTGTAGCTCTTTCACCTGGTGAGCAGTAGAGTATAGTGATGAAGAGCATGGACCTTGGAGATGAGCCAGGGCTTAAATGCAGGCTTTTCTCCTCACTTGGTTTGTGATCAAGGGTAAATTACTGAATGTGAGAGTTGCTGTGGAAATTAGATAAAAACAATGATTTTAAACTACTCAGCCTGGTGCTTGGTACATAGAACGTATTCAATATTAGTAACTATTATGTGCACCACCCAAGCTTGCTCCATAGTCAGCTATTTCTTATGATTCATCATATTATCATATACAGAGCTCTGGTCAGCTCTTTGCACTGACTTTATTTTTTACATTCTCCCTTCCATTCTGGCTCATTTAATTCAGGCTTTTCAAAATTTCACGATGAGCAATCATTTCTCTTCCTATTTGTCTGTCCCAGCTTTTTACTGCATCACAAATTAACCACAAGTTCTTAACTTTCAACCACTTATCTCTGTTCATATCTGGTTCTCTGTCTCCAGAATCCCATAAGTTCCTGACATGAAGTCATGTCACAAGTATGCATGCTTTTTTATAGATTTGTTTTCTCTTGATTTCCTTCTCCCATTTTTTTCCTTCATTAATTTTCATGCTGTTGAATTTTTGAATAGCCTCCTATTTATCAATCATTTGACGACTTTCCTATTCCAAGAACAGTTTGAATAGATTTCTCTCAGAAGTACTTTTTAGGAACATTACATGGATGGATTTAGAAACTTTTGTTTCCTCAATCATGCTTTATGTCACCCTTCTTAATATTTAGCATTTCATGGTTTAAATTCAATTTTAAAATATATTTCATAGTTAGATGTTTTTATGGTCTGAATTGTGTTTCCCCTCCAAATTCACATATTGAAACCCTAATCCCCAGTACCTCAGAATATGATTGCATTTGGAGATAGGACCTTTATGGAGCGAATTATTGTAAAATGAATCATGTGGATGGGCCTTACTCTAATATGACTGGTGTCCTTAAAAGAAGAGGAGATTATAACCCAGACATGAATATAGGAAGGACCATGTGAAGACAGAGAGAAGGCCATCTACAAGCCAAGAAAAGTGGTCTCAGAAGAAACCACTCTGATGATTCCTTGATCTTGAACTTCAACCCTCTGGAATTGTGAGAAAATAAATTTCTATTGTTTAAGCCACTCAATCTCTGGTATATGTTATGGAAGCCCTAACAAACCGATATAAATTTTTTTATGAATTTACACAAAATAAATGATTCTTTTTTGTAGAGAAAATCTTACCTTTGTAGAATGATGGTAATTATTATATGCCCCCAATCAGTAAGCAATGCAGTTGGTTCCATGAAAAGCAAATTTATAAAGCACAGAATAATATCAATTGTTGCTATTCCCAATTCCATTTGCAATTGTGTTAGATGAAAGCTTCTGGATTCAAGATTCCTCTCCTTAAACTATGGAGCTCTTTTGACTGTTAATTGAAGACCAGGCCCCAAATGACAAAATTTGAATTAATGAGTACAGTTAATGTTGAAGTAAATAAAATGAAACAGTTTAATAGGATCTTTTGGAAACATTTTCAAAAATGTAAACAATATTGTATAAGCATTTCTGAATTACCCAATAATTAGATAAAACCCATCAAAGATGAAACACTAATAAAAAATGGAATTGATAAAATATATAGAAATATACAACCATAAAATTTAGAAAGTATTTTAGAAAAGTGGACAATAATAGTTCTTCAGTGCTTAGCTTTTGTTGAAAATCCTGGTCTAGTCCTGGGTGCAAATTATCTGTTAGAGTATATGAAAAACAAACCTTTTTCAGGCTTTGTTTTTGGTTTTTGTTTGTTCGTTGCAAAACCTGGGAACATGTTCCAAGAAAAGTAACCACCCTATCAGTAGGCTTTCCTTCTAGCTTTGTTCTTATTTCTATCTAGTCTTATAACTTCAAGAAGTCTTTCCTTTTTCAAAACTATTCTTTTGTAATTATCATAATTGTAAAAATTAATTTAGTCACACTACAAATCTAGCATGTGATCATGAGATGTTCACTATGTAAACCTCTTTAATAGTTCTCACTGCTCATAAACTTCCTTCTAACTCTGCTGGGCTTCACTTGAAGCAAGCCCAACACCAAGATTTTCTTCTCCTCTGGGTGATTCTAAAGCAAGTAATCTGTAGACCCACCAAGAAAAAACAAATAAAATCTTAGTCTTCTTGCTCTGTTTCTTCCTTATACGTTTTTGTTTCTAATCTCTGTTTCTCTTTACTTATTCTCAGAACAAAACCATTGATAATGATTGCATTTCCCATTCCAAATGAAGAATATTTGACTTTGCTGATATTATTTCCTCTGTGTTCAACTTTCTGTACTCCCTTCCTGTGTTTAATTTCTATTTACCTTATTTTTATAAGTAAACAAAAATACCAAACATATGACCATTTTACATGACCTCTCTTCCACAAACACCCACTGTGAGGTTAGGGAACTGTCTTCTTCATTTTCTTTATTTACAACTTTTGTAACTTTTATCATTTGATCCTGCAAATACCTGTTTACTTAACTGTCTCATTTACCAGACCTTTAGCTTCTTGAAGATAGTGACCATAGTTGGTTGTTTGTTTTTTACTGGGTAGTATAAAACATTTACATAGTGGGCAGTTAATATATGTTCACTGAAATAAACTAGAACATCATGAACAGACATTCTACCACATTTCTAAACTATATTTTTATTAGATATATAATATAGTATTACACTATAATAACAAAAATTTCTTAATTCACTACAGAATATCAATGATCTTATATGACAAGATTTCATATTTTCAAATATACATTCAGTTTACTCAAATGTAGGTATTTATAGAGTGAAAGTTGGCAGGAGTTTAATAGAAAATAGCCAAAACTTGGCAGTTTGTGGCACAAAGCTTAAGAAGAAACTGTTTTCTTGTTTGTACAAACATAGAGAATTTAGGTCACTAGACTATCCTTACATAGATTGAAACTGGTCCAGGTTATAGGCTAACCATCCTGCTCTCTAGCAAAATGTGCCTTGGGATGCTTAATGACCACAGATGATCAGGACTTCAGCTTTATGTCTCATCCAATAAGATCTGTTATCTCTCAAGACACTAAAATGAAGAATGAGTCATAAGGTAATCAACAGTTTTGTATTCAAACAAGGCTATTTAGACCAAAACACATTCCATTTTCTCAGTCATGGAGCCAAAGAGGAAAGGGAGGAGGATCTGCATTCATTTGAAATTGCACACAGATGGACCTCTTGGTTCCCACTGCCTAGTGAAGGCTCCAAAGTGCACACAATTAAATGTATTTTATCAAAACTAACTTTAAAAATGCATGTTGTTTCCTCCCATTTATCCAATAATTGATTAATTACAGCCTGCTTTATTTCTCTCTGTGTCATTTTCTAGTTTCATTTGTCCTTTACATTTTTGAAGTTTGGTTGGCTTTGGGAATTGTGTTTTAACTGAATTTTTGAAAGATTTGAAGATATTTGATTTCCTTTAAAAGAACATAATGTATCAATTTTCTAAAGTCATTAGTTGTATATATGGATTTATTACTTCCCATTTTTTATGCTTTCCAACACAAAGCAGAGGTCATATAACTGGAAAGGCAAGATGGTTGTTTCTAACACCTTAGGAATTTGTTCATATTCTACTTCAATGTTATGAAATAGAAATATAACGTGAGTCACATATATAATTTTAAATTTTCTAGTAGCCATATTAAAGAGAATAAAAGAAACAATGAAATTAATTTTAGTGCTGTATTTCATTAATTAATGAAATTAATTTTAGTGCTCTATCTTATTTAACCTAGTGTGAAATAAAATTCATATTTTATGGCAAGACAAGAAACATTTAAACATAAAAAAAATTCTTCTCTGCTCTTTGGCTTCCTCTCCCCTCCACTACTGTGCATTGTGTATCTGCATTATACATCTACCAAACCTCCTCATTGGCAGAAATATCTGCTCAACCATACAGAACAACATGCTCCTAGCATCAACAAGACAACTCCTTAGGAGATAACTTTCCTTCTTGATCTTGTAAGGGGCCACAGTGGCCCTTAGATCTGGATTGTGAATAATATGTCATTTAATGTAAAGCCAGCCCTGTGTCTCAAAAAACATATAACTGTGCCTTGACTTCTTACTGGTGGAACAGTTCTCAGAGCTTTCAGTGATATTCTTCACAGGTTATAATCCTCAAATTTGGCACAAATAAAATTTTCCATTTCTTTCTTCAATCGACTGTTTAATTTTTTATCACCTGGTGACATTGGTATTGTACATCCAGAATGTTAACATTTCAACATGCAATCAATATAAATATTATCAATGAGTTATTTTACTTTTTTTCTTAGTAATAAGTATTTGAAATCTGGTGTGTATTTTACGCTTAGAGCACATTTAAATTTACACTAGCCACACTTAAAGTGTTTAGGCTACCATAGTGAACATCATGGCTCTACTTGATCTAACTATAGCACCACAATAATAATAAATCCCTTTGGAAGTTGCATCATTGCATTTCTCCATGTCCAAATATTAAAATCTCTTGAATATTACTCTCTCCCTCCATCACTACCACCACCAAAACAAATACAAAAAAAAGTGTGATTTATTTTACTTCAAAATGTCTGCAGATTATACAGGATGTGGTAGGTTTATGATCAGTGCTTAGAGAGCAATTAACATTTGAATTAAGCCACATGAAGATAAAAACAGGCGATTACCCATTTTAACAGCTGCTAAGTGGTGTTAATTGCTGGCTGTAGACCACAAGCTGAGCAATTTTCTGTGTATTAAACAAACAGAACAAAATAAAATAGAAGTTTAAAAAAAGTATTATCCCCGTTATAATAAGGTACAGTATCTGGGAATATAATGTATCCTTATAACCTCTGCCATTTATGAAATTGACCATGAACAGATAATATTTATGAGAGAAATTATATATATATATGATTGCTCATTTTTATTTTCAAGTAGTAAATACTCAAAACATTCATACATACAGTTAGAAGTGTTCTAAACATTTCATAATTTATAAAACTGTCAGTGGATAAAGTTCTTGTTATTTAAATTAATTAAGAAGAGATGTGGTTAAACGTTAGTTGCAGGAAGGTGGGAAATATAAAGCATAGTTAAATTAGTTCTGTTAAGAACTGTTTAAAGAAGTGGAATTTATTAGATCATTAGGCTGTGCTGACTGAGTTAAGTTCTATCAATATTTATTGACATTTCAGCTTCTGGTTTTAGTTCCTGAAATGATGACTAAAAAAATATTATTGGTTTCCATTTCCAGTCAGTGGGATTGAGAAATAAACTGATCACATGGAGAAATTAAAAGTGTTTGGTTATATAGAATGGTAAACATGATCATTGTAGTTTATTCTTATTAATGCATATTGATAAAATGAAGATATTGATTTGATATAGAATATTTCATGGTCTACTTTAGGATTAAATTGATACTATTATTTTGGCAAAAGCTACTCACATACAGAGTCCCCTTGATTTCTTATTCTGTACAACCATCTGTTGATCAGTTTGGCTTTAGGGTATGAGTTTCATAGTCCTATAATGTGACATGTGTATTTTCAGTGAAGGTTATTGTGTTGCTACATTTGCCACCTGATGCATGTTGTAATTTTATCTTTTACTACTAGGTCATATCCCAACTCTAGCCAGGCTTTAACTATTATCAATTGGCCTCAATATTCCCCTCAACTTGATGAAATTTTAGACATGCTTGCTTCTTCCCTACTATTGGCCCCTGACCACACCCCCTTTTCATAGAGCATTTCCTTTAGAGCAACTATAAATTCTTTCTCTGTCCCTTTGAGATGTAAATCTCCCAACCTCTTCCAGTGTTATAACCCAGAAGTCTTTCTCAAGGATTGGGGGTCATTTTATTGAAACATAACATCAAGAAAGACAGGATTTCTATATACCAGTCTTTGTGAGATGACTGATGGCTAATAAGCCATTTGATAAGCACAAATTAGCAAACACAGGTGGATTAATTATTGACCAACCTCTCCCCTAATCCCCTCCAGTACTTTTCCACTAATTTATCCCAGTGTTTCAAAACTAATCTGTCTTCTGTTTCAATGGACTTGGAGTTGAGTTCAATCTCTCTCCCCTACCTACCACAATAGTCTTAATTCCTAGTGTAATAGTCTTGAATAAAATTTTCCTTCCTCTTTAATTTCATCGTGTTTGACTCTGGTACAACTTTTCTTTGACTCTTTCAAAAGCCCCATATCTGGGCATAGAAAAAGAGGGCCTTGCAAATTTACTTTATATAATTAAGTCTTACACTTACGGCATTCTAAAATCATCTGCACTTAATCTAGCACTGATCTCCGGTGGCCTCGGCCTGCAGCAGCTTCAAGCAGGGTTTCAGTTCCCAGCCAGTGACTGAGGTCAGGTCCTGGCAGTGAGAGCACCGAATCCTAGCCACTAGACCAGTGGTCAGTGACAAGCCCCTGACCCTATGGCTTTGCAGAAAAAAGAATTCCCACAAAGACAGAAAGTAGTGAAAGAAGTACAGTAATTTATTAAGGGAAAGAAAGAGTACAGTACGTGTGGATAGACACATGGATGGGCTCAGAGACAGAGTCACGCCCTCATGGCAGTTTGAATCACTTTTATGGGGCATTTCTTCCATGTTTCCTTTTACCAATCATTTTGATTTGCCTCGTTCAGAATCCATATTTGGTGTATCTCAGGATTTTCCCACATGTGCATACATCTCTTAGCCAAGATGGATTCTACCAAAGAGGCCTATGGGAAAGTGAGCATCAGTAGGTATCACTCCCCTTTTTACCTCCAAGGAGCCTTTCTGCGCATGTGTAGTTGGGGAGGTCTCCTGACTTCGAGAATGAGGAATATGTGGTCTCTTATCTTCTGTCTGGGCAGAACCCAGCCTCCTCTCTCAATTGTCCTGTTATTCCTGTCTCAAAGTATAGGTGCACAAGGAATGAACTCAAACCGTTTGCCCTGGTGGCCCATCTGTCTCCTGCCTCAGTACTACACAGCTCACAAAGATGTTTTATATGGAATTATTGGAGCTTGGAGAAAGGTATGGAAAGAAATATCATCTGGTTGCCTTGGTTACATCAGAGAAGTAGAGATGCTGAATGTGAAAGGAGAGAGGTAGAGCTTAACTCCTATTATGCCTTCCTTTGTATTCTTTTGTATCTTAAATTTTTGTTAATCTTGTAATTAAAACATATATACTAGGGTAAAAAAAAATCCAAAACAAGAAGAAAAAAGCAAGTTTGCAAATAAATATCACTGTGGCTGATGATTTCTTAGGGGAAATAATCTTTATTTATAAATGATAGATTTTAAAATGTATTTAGAAAGGAATTTTGAAGGTATGTATTTGGGGGGAAATATAATTAAAAATAAAATGTCCTACAAACCCAGACATTTGTACAAAGGTAGAGGAGAAAGAAAACAATTTTATTATTGAATGCATTAAACTAGAATGTAATGTGCATCAATTGCAGCCTACTAAAAGATGGCAAAGACAGAAAGAAATCTCAAGTGTATACATAGCCAAACAGACGCAGCCATTAGGTATATGTTCTCAACATAAAGAATAACTAGTTCTCAGGTAAGAGGACTTGACACTACTGTTTGTCAAAGATAATTTATCCTCCACTAACTTGATAATTGAGTTGACCATCTGTCCAAGTCAATTGGTTTTATACAAAGGAAAAATAAACCTGATATCTTTATGAAAGGAGGTAGTTTTACAAACTAGAGACTAAAGCCTGCTGAAGTTAGACTTTTAGTCTTCAACAGAAACTGGGAAATAAGAGCACTATCTTCCCTGCGTGTTTATATTCCAAATAGATAGTTTTCAGGTCCTTGAGAAAGACATTCTTATATCAGAAATCTGGCAAAAGGATTTAGCTCTTAGAAAAATGTACATATATTTCAAAGAGACAGAGAAAGAACTTACAAGTTTTCAAAAGTAAATATTCTTATAAAAGGGAGAACAGTAAAATTCCTTTCCTTGATTTTCACCAAGGAAATTGTCTCTTGTTTTTAATTTGTATTTGCCCCGGCAGTACCACTATTTTTCTTGAATGAAACAAACAAAAGAAAAATACTTTAAGAAAGCTTGAGAGTCATCTATTTACTAATTGAAGGAATAGTCAACAGAATGATCATTACCTGCTTGGCTCTTAAGTATATATAGAGAGGATCAGTGTCATGGAATGAATGGTTTTGTCCCTGCCAAAATTCATGTAGTGAAGCCCTAACCCTCAATGCGATGGCAGTAGGAGCTGGGACCTTTGGGGAGTAATTAGGATGGAGCCCTCATGAATTCTATTTGTACCCTTATAAGAACAGACCTGAGAGAGCTTATTTACTGTCTTCCTATCTTCCACATGAGGATGAAAGGAAAAGGTAACCATATGCAAACCAGGAAAAGGAAGGACCCTCACCAGACACTGAATCAGCTGGCACCCTGATCTCAGACTTCCCAGACTCCAAAACAGTGAGAAATAAATTTCTGTTGTTTAATCTACCCAATATATGGTATCTTTTATAACAGCCCAAACTGAAGAATACAAGCAAGTCATTGAGGCAGTGCTCTGCTAATCTATGTATTTTCAGTTTAAGTAATATAATTTTTTATTTCCCTACTTATTCTATAGTATTTGTTAAGAGATTTTCTAGAAAATAAAACATATCTATAAGGAAGAAAATAAAAATAATTTTGATCAAACATTGTTAACATTTTTGGTAAATTTTCCATTAGTATTTTGTACTTATACATTTAAATATAACTGAAATCATAGTGTGTGTATGTAGTTAAACTTTTGAATTTAGTGTTATATGTGTTTTGATTGTGCAATTAACTTTAAAATTCATCAGTATAGATAATGTATTATATTTTCCAAGCTATGCTCTAGGGGCTGTTTTTTTCTTAGTTAGTAATTCACACTCCAGGAGGAGTCAACTAACATTTATCAGAGATACCACACTACATAGGCTGCTTCAGTGAGTAATCTAGCTAATCTATGCCCCATCTGTACCAGCTGCTTTATACAAGATATGTTAGAACTAGGTTTTTATTGGTGAAATTAGCTAATTGCCAAAATGAATGTTAGGAATGGTTTTGTAGATGAATGGATTATTTAGAATATTGTAGAGACCCTTCTCCAACTTTGCATTAGCATGGTATAAAAATATAGGGAACACCTTAAAATGTAATGCTGGGAAGGTTCCTTAGGCTTGATCCCTAAATGGTCAATATTCTCATCCTTTTTCTGAGAATTCCTGATTACATTGCCCTTATAGAGGGTGTGATAAATGCTGTAACTGGAATATGGTCGCATTTGTCTCAGGTGAACCTTTAATAGAGGATGTTTTGAGAATTCTGAAAAAGGTAGAGAGATTATAGAACATTTAGTGTCACTGTATTTTATTAAATGCTTACTTAAAATAAGTCAGCATGTGTGGTAGGAATTGCTGTCATTGTAACATTTTTGTGGGATAATTCTGAAGGAGCAGCTAACCCTCACCCAGGGCTACTAGTGACTATTAACAATGCCCAATTAACTTACAGTTGTCTAAGATAAATTGATATATGCCAGTTTCAAATGTAAATATCTGTCTTATTGCATTTCTTTATAAACACTAATTTATTAAATGAATCTTAAAGACATACTACAGTTTATCTAATCAGGATCAATTGATAGGCATGTGCATGAGAAACAATGTAGCAAAAATCATCTTTGTTCTTGAGTCTTTGAATTTCTAATAATTTTATTGTGATATAATGCCAAAAGTAATATTACTTCTTCAAAACATATGATTGTAGCTCTTTATCTACTGTCAAGTTGTTTTTCAGAAAATAAATGCTAGTATATAATTCCTCTATTTCTCTGAAAGTTACCTCCATTTTCTCTAAATCATCTTTTATTTTGAATGTAATCAGAAAGAAAAGAAGTTAAGCTTCCTGACATTTCAAGACAAGCTCTCTTTACTAACCATCTTTTTCTTCTATTTCCACTCTCAGTGCATATTGCACACCTATGGATAAGCAGTAATGTATGTGGAAAGAGGGGATTAGGGGCATTTTTTAAATCACTGGTGTGATGATCAGTGGATAAATTCTTATTCTTTCACTCAAGAAAAACTCAAACAAACACCTAGAATATTTTAGCTATGTGGAAAGGGCAATAGCTAAAGGAAAATATCAGGGTATTAAATTCACAGAAGCCAAGTTATCAATCATATCCAAAGGAAGTGATGAACAGAACACACTAAAGGGGAAGAGACTACACCAAAGACTGTTACTTAACCCAAGTTGGAAGACGTGGAAAAGATATCCCTGCATGTTTTATAAATGATATTGTAGTTTACTCTCTTTAGGAAAATTTAAGATATTATAGCCAATGAAATATTAAGAAGATTTATTTGTGATCATGGCTAGTGAGAATTAGAGGCAAAAAAATGAGAGGTCTGTCCAGATAAGAGGTTTGTTTCCTTGTGTGTGTGTGTGTTTCTGTGTGTGTGTGTGTGTGTGTTTGTATGTGTGTTGGTATTTGTGTTTATTTGGGGTGTCCCCTCTGTGAATTACAACAGTATTTGATCATACTTTCTCTGGCATGAATAATAAATTCATGAATATATCCCTAAATGGTTAATAGATAACTGGGGGTGGGAGCTGAGTATGAAGAGTAGAGTTTAACTCCTTTTATGTCATTTGTACCTTTTTACATCTTACAATTTGTATTGGTTAATCTTGTAATTAAAAATATATATAAACCAGAAAATATTAAGCTGGTAACTACATAGTAACTAAAATAATTACATAAATACATAAAAAGAAATTAAAAAGTAAAATATTGAATAAATGGAACTTTCTAATAATAATTTTTTTAGCTGAGTTTATTTATTTTGTGATGAATATCAAGTATGGGGTATTTAGAATCTCTTTGGTGATCAGAGTAAAATCATATCATAAATATCCTAAAACAGAAATGGTAACTTCTGGTGAGTTATAGTTGCTGGATTTTGTTTGTTTGTTTGTTTGTTTTACAAAAGAATAACTATTAAGACTAAGAAAGATAAAGTCTGAACCAGTTAAGAAAGGTAAAGGGCTGAACTATTATCAATTACTTTGATTTAAAAAGTAGATGATCGAACTGAATCAAACTGAATTTTTCAAACTCCCAGCACATGAGTTGATAATCAATACCTAGAAAATTTATCTGTGTGATATAAGTTCTTCATGGCCTTCTTATTCTTATATGTTAAATCAATATTTTTTAATTTCATTTTATACCTAGGATATGTAGTCTCTGATTCTGAAGAAATTCATGGAAACTGAGTAAATAAGTAATAACATTGTATCACCATTTCCCAAAATGCAATACTGACAATTCTTTTTATTTTTGAACTTAATGTGTAGTCTGAAAGTCTTGTTCAAATATGCAAACATTTGCAGAATGAAAACAATAGACAAGAATAAGAGGAGGAGATCATTTGTATGTAAATGACTTTGTAAAGAAGTAATAGAGCATGTATTTCTCTATGCTATAAAAAATTTCAATACCCTGAAAAATAGTCTTGTTACAAGAAATTAAGTTAAGGAAAGGAAAACACAATATCTTAATGAGTGAAGCAATTGTCTGGCTATCTGATATGCATGAAAATTTTTCTGAGAACCAAATGCAACCACTCAGACTAACAAGAAGGAATCTGATCAAAGCCTTATTATATGCAGAATATTCTGAGCTATCATTTTCCCTTCAAGCAACTATCAAAGTAATGTTAAATGAGCATATTTTAAAAGCCAGACGTATAAACCATGGCCTATATTATCATTATTTATTAATAAAATATGTCTCCAAAATGGTATAACTCTTTTGCACTGAAACAGAGTGAATATGCTTAAAGAAATTTTTAAAAGACATTTTTATATAAATAAATAAGTTCTTTAGCTAGAAGATGACTAGTTATAGAACTCTGAAACTTAAGTTTTAAACCTAAAGTTAGGATGAATGTCATATCATATATCTATATAACTAGAGAAAACATTTTAACATTTTGAAATTCAACCTAATGCAATCACAAAGAAAACCCTGAGATACATTTGGAGTCATTGTACTGAAGAAACAAAGTCATAGAAATGTAAAGCAATTAGGTTAATTATATCCTAAGAGAAAGAATCATAAATCATTTTTTGAGAATCCTAATATATTTTAAATATTGCTAAATGATGAAAGTTTCAAATGTCAAGTGATAAAAGCTAACTATGAAACATATGGCATTATTATTCATTTTCAAAAAAAAATACTTAGTTAATTTTGCACTCATACGCATCTCACACACAGACCTCAACATCTTGCATGCCTTTGATGTACCTGGAAATCAGTGATATCTGTAAGAAATTATTACACTACAAGAGCACATCCCATTCCTTGCAAAGCCTTATCACCTAGAAAAATTCCACAACTTCAAGCATAAATACCTTAATAAGGGACAAACAAACCTACAGCATCAGGATACCAAAAAAGGAACAACCATTCTAACAAGCATCTAATGCTTGTCCAATTAGAATCATGGATACAGAACAAAATGAATTAGTGTCTTTGCAATTATGATAGGAAAAAAATTTGAACCTTTAATTTGATGCTCAAGTTATTGGTGAAGCGTAAGAGTAAAAAGGATACTCTCAAGTTTAAGACTTATGAGCCTATTAAATTACTCAAGAATGTACATCAACCATAAAAGTACTCTTAGAAAGAGAACAAATCTCGGGTGGCTGAGTAAGATCAAAAATTGAAGGAAGCCAGAATGCAATTAAAAGAGCATGCATTAAATTTTGATAAAACTAAATTAATTTTTGAGATACTGATTCTAATAGCATAGTATTGTATCTTTTTCTATTGGTACTACAGTAAGAACATTTTTAGTGCATGTTTAACATATATTTTATTGGTTTCAGCTTAGACTAAAATCCCCAAGTGTTTCCGTATATTTAGTATTCACAAGAACTATTTGAGGATATAGTTACAAATGCAGATCTCTATTCCTCATTTCAGAGCTGCTTAATTAGTTCCCTGAAAGTAGACATAAGAATCTGCATTTCAATGAGCAGACAGGGGGTTCTGATGCATGTGGCCCATATACCTTAGTTTAGAAATCCTGCTAACATAACAAAGAGGAGACTTAATTAGCATTACTGAATAAAATGCATATAGTGTGAATTTTGATTATATGAAATATTGAAATAACTAACAAAACCTGGGAGACTAAAAAGCCAGTGCATGTGAAAGGAAGGATAAATAAAGTCCTCATTTTCATAGAAAAGAGTGATCAGATTCACTGTTAGAAGGAGAAGAGTTAAAATAGGCAGAAGCATATTATTTAAAGTTGTATTCTTTAGTTATATTTTGTGATTACCAAAGGAAATGACAACTGTATTTAGTTCTGGAGGAGAGAGAAAGGGATTGGTGATAAAGTAATAAAATATTTATTTTCATTTTATACTTTTCATAATTTTTTAACATCTTTATTGGAATATTGTTGCTTTACAAAGGTGTGTAGGTTTCTGCTGTATAAAAAAGTGAATCAGCTATACATATATATATATATATATACTAGGTCATATCCCAACTCTAGCCAGGCTTTAACTATTATCAATTGGCCTCAATATTCCCCTCAACTTGATGAAATTTTAGACATGCTTGCTTCTTCCCTACTATTGGCCCCTGACCACACCCCCTTTTCATAGAGCATTTCCTTTAGAGCAACTATAAATTCTTTCTCTGTCCCTTTGAGATGTAAATCTCCCAACCTCTTCCAGTGTTATAACCCAGAAGTCTTTCTCAAGGATTGGGGGTCATTTTATTGAAACATAACATCAAGAAAGACAGGATTTCTATATACCAGTCTTTGTGAGATGACTGATGGCTAATAAGCCATTTGATAAGCACAAATTAGCAAACACAGGTGGATTAATTATTGACCAACCTCTCCCCTAATCCCCTCCAGTACTTTTCCACTAATTTATCCCAGTGTTTCAAAACTAATCTGTCTTCTGTTTCAATGGACTTGGAGTTGAGTTCAATCTCTCTCCCCTACCTACCACAATAGTCTTAATTCCTAGTGTAATAGTCTTGAATAAAATTTTCCTTCCTCTTTAATTTCATCGTGTTTGACTCTGGTACAACTTTTCTTTGACTCTTTCAAAAGCCCCATATCTGGGCATAGAAAAAGAGGGCCTTGCAAATTTACTTTATATAATTAAGTCTTACACTTACGGCATTCTAAAATCATCTGCACTTAATCTAGCACTGATCTCCGGTGGCCTCGGCCTGCAGCAGCTTCAAGCAGGGTTTCAGTTCCCAGCCAGTGACTGAGGTCAGGTCCTGGCAGTGAGAGCACCGAATCCTAGCCACTAGACCAGTGGTCAGTGACAAGCCCCTGACCCTATGGCTTTGCAGAAAAAAGAATTCCCACAAAGACAGAAAGTAGTGAAAGAAGTACAGTAATTTATTAAGGGAAAGAAAGAGTACAGTACGTGTGGATAGACACATGGATGGGCTCAGAGACAGAGTCACGCCCTCATGGCAGTTTGAATCACTTTTATGGGGCATTTCTTCCATGTTTCCTTTTACCAATCATTTTGATTTGCCTCGTTCAGAATCCATATTTGGTGTATCTCAGGATTTTCCCACATGTGCATACATCTCTTAGCCAAGATGGATTCTACCAAAGAGGCCTATGGGAAAGTGAGCATCAGTAGGTATCACTCCCCTTTTTACCTCCAAGGAGCCTTTCTGCGCATGTGTAGTTGGGGAGGTCTCCTGACTTCGAGAATGAGGAATATGTGGTCTCTTATCTTCTGTCTGGGCAGAACCCAGCCTCCTCTCTCAATTGTCCTGTTATTCCTGTCTCAAAGTATAGGTGCACAAGGAATGAACTCAAACCGTTTGCCCTGGTGGCCCATCTGTCTCCTGCCTCAGTACTACACAGCTCACAAAGATGTTTTATATGGAATTATTGGAGCTTGGAGAAAGGTATGGAAAGAAATATCATCTGGTTGCCTTGGTTACATCAGAGAAGTAGAGATGCTGAATGTGAAAGGAGAGAGGTAGAGCTTAACTCCTATTATGCCTTCCTTTGTATTCTTTTGTATCTTAAATTTTTGTTAATCTTGTAATTAAAACATATATACTAGGGTAAAAAAAAATCCAAAACAAGAAGAAAAAAGCAAGTTTGCAAATAAATATCACTGTGGCTGATGATTTCTTAGGGGAAATAATCTTTATTTATAAATGATAGATTTTAAAATGTATTTAGAAAGGAATTTTGAAGGTATGTATTTGGGGGGAAATATAATTAAAAATAAAATGTCCTACAAACCCAGACATTTGTACAAAGGTAGAGGAGAAAGAAAACAATTTTATTATTGAATGCATTAAACTAGAATGTAATGTGCATCAATTGCAGCCTACTAAAAGATGGCAAAGACAGAAAGAAATCTCAAGTGTATACATAGCCAAGCAGACGCAGCCATTAGGTATATGTTCTCAACATAAAGAATAACTAGTTCTCAGGTAAGAGGACTTGACACTACTGTTTGTCAAAGATAATTTATCCTCCACTAACTTGATAATTGAGTTGACCATCTGTCCAAGTCAATTGGTTTTATACAAAGGAAAAATAAACCTGATATCTTTATGAAAGGAGGTAGTTTTACAAACTAGAGACTAAAGCCTGCTGAAGTTAGACTTTTAGTCTTCAACAGAAACTGGGAAATAAGAGCACTATCTTCCCTGCGTGTTTATATTCCAAATAGATAGTTTTCAGGTCCTTGAGAAAGACATTCTTATATCAGAAATCTGGCAAAAGGATTTAGCTCTTAGAAAAATGTACATATATTTCAAAGAGACAGAGAAAGAACTTACAAGTTTTCAAAAGTAAATATTCTTATAAAAGGGAGAACAGTAAAATTCCTTTCCTTGATTTTCACCAAGGAAATTGTCTCTTGTTTTTAATTTGTATTTGCCCCGGCAGTACCACTATTTTTCTTGAATGAAACAAACAAAAGAAAAATACTTTAAGAAAGCTTGAGAGTCATCTATTTACTAATTGAAGGAATAGTCAACAGAATGATCATTACCTGCTTGGCTCTTAAGTATATATAGAGAGGATCAGTGTCATGGAATGAATGGTGTTGTCCCTGCCAAAATACATGTAGTGAAGCCCTAACCCTCAATGCGATGGCAGTAGGAGCTGGGACCTTTGGGGAGTAATTAGGATGGAGCCCTCATGAATTCTATTTGTACCCTTATAAGAACAGACCTGAGAGAGCTTATTTACTGTCTTCCTATCTTCCACATGAGGATGAAAGGAAAAGGTAACCATATGCAAACCAGGAAAAGGAAGGACCCTCACCAGACACTGAATCAGCTGGCACCCTGATCTCAGACTTCCCAGACTCCAAAACAGTGAGAAATAAATTTCTGTTGTTTAATCTACCCAATATATGGTATCTTTTATAACAGCCCAAACTGAAGAATACAAGCAAGTCATTGAGGCAGTGCTCTGCTAATCTATGTATTTTCAGTTTAAGTAATATAATTTTTTATTTCCCTACTTATTCTATAGTATTTGTTAAGAGATTTTCTAGAAAATAAAACATATCTATAAGGAAGAAAATAAAAATAATTTTGATCAAACATTGTTAACATTTTTGGTAAATTTTCCATTAGTATTTTGTACTTATACATTTAAATATAACTGAAATCATAGTGTGTGTATGTAGTTAAACTTTTGAATTTAGTGTTATATGTGTTTTGATTGTGCAATTAACTTTAAAATTCATCAGTATAGATAATGTATTATATTTTCCAAGCTATGCTCTAGGGGCTGTTTTTTTCTTAGTTAGTAATTCACACTCCAGGAGGAGTCAACTAACATTTATCAGAGATACCACACTACATAGGCTGCTTCAGTGAGTAATCTAGCTAATCTATGCCCCATCTGTACCAGCTGCTTTATACAAGATATGTTAGAACTAGGTTTTTATTGGTGAAATTAGCTAATTGCCAAAATGAATGTTAGGAATGGTTTTGTAGATGAATGGATTATTTAGAATATTGTAGAGACCCTTCTCCAACTTTGCATTAGCATGGTATAAAAATATAGGGAACACCTTAAAATGTAATGCTGGGAAGGTTCCTTAGGCTTGATCCCTAAATGGTCAATATTCTCATCCTTTTTCTGAGAATTCCTGATTACATTGCCCTTATAGAGGGTGTGATAAATGCTGTAACTGGAATATGGTCGCATTTGTCTCAGGTGAACCTTTAATAGAGGATGTTTTGAGAATTCTGAAAAAGGTAGAGAGATTATAGAACATTTAGTGTCACTGTATTTTATTAAATGCTTACTTAAAATAAGTCAGCATGTGTGGTAGGAATTGCTGTCATTGTAACATTTTTGTGGGATAATTCTGAAGGAGCAGCTAACCCTCACCCAGGGCTACTAGTGACTATTAACAATGCCCAATTAACTTACAGTTGTCTAAGATAAATTGATATATGCCAGTTTCAAATGTAAATATCTGTCTTATTGCATTTCTTTATAAACACTAATTTATTAAATGAATCTTAAAGACATACTACAGTTTATCTAATCAGGATCAATTGATAGGCATGTGCATGAGAAACAATGTAGCAAAAATCATCTTTGTTCTTGAGTCTTTGAATTTCTAATAATTTTATTGTGATATAATGCCAAAAGTAATATTACTTCTTCAAAACATATGATTGTAGCTCTTTATCTACTGTCAAGTTGTTTTTCAGAAAATAAATGCTAGTATATAATTCCTCTATTTCTCTGAAAGTTACCTCCATTTTCTCTAAATCATCTTTTATTTTGAATGTAATCAGAAAGAAAAGAAGTTAAGCTTCCTGACATTTCAAGACAAGCTCTCTTTACTAACCATCTTTTTCTTCTATTTCCACTCTCAGTGCATATTGCACACCTATGGATAAGCAGTAATGTATGTGGAAAGAGGGGATTAGGGGCATTTTTTAAATCACTGGTGTGATGATCAGTGGATAAATTCTTATTCTTTCACTCAAGAAAAACTCAAACAAACACCTAGAATATTTTAGCTATGTGGAAAGGGCAATAGCTAAAGGAAAATATCAGGGTATTAAATTCACAGAAGCCAAGTTATCAATCATATCCAAAGGAAGTGATGAACAGAACACACTAAAGGGGAAGAGACTACACCAAAGACTGTTACTTAACCCAAGTTGGAAGACGTGGAAAAGATATCCCTGCATGTTTTATAAATGATATTGTAGTTTACTCTCTTTAGGAAAATTTAAGATATTATAGCCAATGAAATATTAAGAAGATTTATTTGTGATCATGGCTAGTGAGAATTAGAGGCAAAAAAATGAGAGGTCTGTCCAGATAAGAGGTTTGTTTCCTTGTGTGTGTGTGTGTTTCTGTGTGTGTGTGTGTGTGTGTTTGTATGTGTGTTGGTATTTGTGTTTATTTGGGGTGTCCCCTCTGTGAATTACAACAGTATTTGATCATACTTTCTCTGGCATGAATAATAAATTCATGAATATATCCCTAAATGGTTAATAGATAACTGGGGGTGGGAGCTGAGTATGAAGAGTAGAGTTTAACTCCTTTTATGTCATTTGTACCTTTTTACATCTTACAATTTGTATTGGTTAATCTTGTAATTAAAAATATATATAAACCAGAAAATATTAAGCTGGTAACTACATAGTAACTAAAATAATTACATAAATACATAAAAAGAAATTAAAAAGTAAAATATTGAATAAATGGAACTTTCTAATAATAATTTTTTTAGCTGAGTTTATTTATTTTGTGATGAATATCAAGTATGGGGTATTTAGAATCTCTTTGGTGATCAGAGTAAAATCATATCATAAATATCCTAAAACAGAAATGGTAACTTCTGGTGAGTTATAGTTGCTGGATTTTGTTTGTTTGTTTGTTTGTTTTACAAAAGAATAACTATTAAGACTAAGAAAGATAAAGTCTGAACCAGTTAAGAAAGGTAAAGGGCTGAACTATTATCAATTACTTTGATTTAAAAAGTAGATGATCAAACTGAATCAAACTGAATTTTTCAAACTCCCAGCACATGAGTTGATAATCAATACCTAGAAAATTTATCTGTGTGATATAAGTTCTTCATGGCTTTCTTATTCTTATATGTTAAATCAATATTTTTTAATTTCATTTTATACCTAGGATATGTAGTCTCTGATTCTGAAGAAATTCATGGAAACTGAGTAAATAAGTAATAACATTGTATCACCATTTCCCAAAATGCAATACTGACAATTCTTTTTATTTTTGAACTTAATGTGTAGTCTGAAAGTCTTGTTCAAATATGCAAACATTTGCAGAATGAAAACAATAGACAAGAATAAGAGGAGGAGATCATTTGTATGTAAATGACTTTGTAAAGAAGTAATAGAGCATGTATTTCTCTATGCTATAAAAAATTTCAATACCCTGAAAAATAGTCTTGTTACAAGAAATTAAGTTAAGGAAAGGAAAACACAATATCTTAATGAGTGAAGCAATTGTCTGGCTATCTGATATGCATGAAAATTTTTCTGAGAACCAAATGCAACCACTCAGACTAACAAGAAGGAATCTGATCAAAGCCTTATTATATGCAGAATATTCTGAGCTATCATTTTCCCTTCAAGCAACTATCAAAGTAATGTTAAATGAGCATATTTTAAAAGCCAGACGTATAAACCATGGCCTATATTATCATTATTTATTAATAAAATATGTCTCCAAAATGGTATAACTCTTTTGCACTGAAACAGAGTGAATATGCTTAAAGAAATTTTTAAAAGACATTTTTATATAAATAAATAAGTTCTTTAGCTAGAAGATGACTAGTTATAGAACTCTGAAACTTAAGTTTTAAACCTAAAGTTAGGATGAATGTCATATCATATATCTATATAACTAGAGAAAACATTTTAACATTTTGAAATTCAACCTAATGCAATCACAAAGAAAACCCTGAGATACATTTGGAGTCATTGTACTGAAGAAACAAAGTCATAGAAATGTAAAGCAATTAGGTTAATTATATCCTAAGAGAAAGAATCATAAATCATTTTTTGAGAATCCTAATATATTTTAAATATTGCTAAATGATGAAAGTTTCAAATGTCAAGTGATAAAAGCTAACTATGAAACATATGGCATTATTATTCATTTTCAAAAAAAAATACTTAGTTAATTTTGCACTCATACGCATCTCACACACAGACCTCAACATCTTGCATGCCTTTGATGTACCTGGAAATCAGTGATATCTGTAAGAAATTATTACACTACAAGAGCACATCCCATTCCTTGCAAAGCCTTATCACCTAGAAAAATTCCACAACTTCAAGCATAAATACCTTAATAAGGGACAAACAAACCTACAGCATCAGGATACCAAAAAAGGAACAACCATTCTAACAAGCATCTAATGCTTGTCCAATTAGAATCATGGATACAGAACAAAATGAATTAGTGTCTTTGCAATTATGATAGGAAAAAAATTTGAACCTTTAATTTGATGCTCAAGTTATTGGTGAAGCGTAAGAGTAAAAAGGATACTCTCAAGTTTAAGACTTATGAGCCTATTAAATTACTCAAGAATGTACATCAACCATAAAAGTACTCTTAGAAAGAGAACAAATCTCGGGTGGCTGAGTAAGATCAAAAATTGAAGGAAGCCAGAATGCAATTAAAAGAGCATGCATTAAATTTTGATAAAACTAAATTAATTTTTGAGATACTGATTCTAATAGCATAGTATTGTATCTTTTTCTATTGGTACTACAGTAAGAACATTTTTAGTGCATGTTTAACATATATTTTATTGGTTTCAGCTTAGACTAAAATCCCCAAGTGTTTCCGTATATTTAGTATTCACAAGAACTATTTGAGGATATAGTTACAAATGCAGATCTCTATTCCTCATTTCAGAGCTGCTTAATTAGTTCCCTGAAAGTAGACATAAGAATCTGCATTTCAATGAGCAGACAGGGGGTTCTGATGCATGTGGCCCATATACCTTAGTTTAGAAATCCTGCTAACATAACAAAGAGGAGACTTAATTAGCATTACTGAATAAAATGCATATAGTGTGAATTTTGATTATATGAAATATTGAAATAACTAACAAAACCTGGGAGACTAAAAAGCCAGTGCATGTGAAAGGAAGGATAAATAAAGTCCTCATTTTCATAGAAAAGAGTGATCAGATTCACTGTTAGAAGGAGAAGAGTTAAAATAGGCAGAAGCATATTATTTAAAGTTGTATTCTTTAGTTATATTTTGTGATTACCAAAGGAAATGACAACTGTATTTAGTTCTGGAGGAGAGAGAAAGGGATTGGTGATAAAGTAATAAAATATTTATTTTCATTTTATACTTTTCATAATTTTTTAACATCTTTATTGGAATATTGTTGCTTTACAAAGGTGTGTAGGTTTCTGCTGTATAAAAAAGTGAATCAGCTATACATATATATATATATATCCCCATATCTCCTCCCTCTTGTGTCTCCCTCCCACTCCCCCCATCCCATTCCTTTAGGTGGACACAAAGCACTGAACTGATCTCCCTGTGTTATGTGGCTGCTTCCCACTAGCTAACAATTTTACATTTGGTAGTGTATATATGTCCACGTCACTCTCTCATTTCATCCCAGCTTACCCTTCCCCCTCCCTGTGTCCTCAAGTCCATTCTTTACGTCTGCACCTTTATTCCTGCCCTGACCCTAGGTTCTTCAAAACCTTTGTGTTTTTTTTAGATTCCATATATATGTGTTAGCATATGTTTTTTTTTTTTTTCTCTTTCTGACTTACTTCATTCTATATGATAGAATCTAGGTCAATCCACCTCAGTACAAATAACTTAATTTCATTTCTTTTTATGTCTGAGTAATATTCCATTGTGTATATGTGCCACATCTTCTTTATCTATTCATCTGTTGATGGACACTTAGGTAGCTTCCATGTCCTGGTTATTGTAACTAGTGCTGCAATACATATATATATATATATATCCCCATATCTCCTCCCTCTTGTGTCTCCCTCCCACTCCCCCCATCCCATTCCTTTAGGTGGACACAAAGCACTGAACTGATCTCCCTGTGTTATGTGGCTGCTTCCCACTAGCTAACAATTTTACATTTGGTAGTGTATATATGTCCACGTCACTCTCTCATTTCATCCCAGCTTACCCTTCCCCCTCCCTGTGTCCTCAAGTCCATTCTTTACGTCTGCACCTTTATTCCTGCCCTGACCCTAGGTTCTTCAAAACCTTTGTGTTTTTTTTAGATTCCATATATATGTGTTAGCATATGTTTTTTTTTTTTTTCTCTTTCTGACTTACTTCATTCTATATGATAGAATCTAGGTCAATCCACCTCAGTACAAATAACTTAATTTCATTTCTTTTTATGTCTGAGTAATATTCCATTGTGTATATGTGCCACATCTTCTTTATCTATTCATCTGTTGATGGACACTTAGGTAGCTTCCATGTCCTGGTTATTGTAACTAGTGCTGCAATGAACATTGCAGTACCTGACTCTTTTTGAATTATGGTTTTCTCAGGGAATGTGCCCAGTAGTGGGATTTCTGGGTCATATGGTAGTTCTATTTTTAGTTTTTTAAGGAACTTCCATACTGTTCTCCATAGTGGCTGTATCAATTTACATTCCACCAACAGTGCAGGAGGGTTCCCTTTTCTCCACACCCTCTCCAGCATTTATTGTTTGTAGATTTTTTGATGATGGCCATTCTGACTGATATGAATTGATACCTCACTGTAGTTTTGGTTTGCATTTCTCTAATGATTAGTGATGTTGAGCATCTTTTCCCATGTATTTGCTGTCAATCTGTATATCTTCTTTGGAGAAATGTCTATTTGGGTCTTCCACCCGTTTTTGGATTGGGTTGTTTGTTTTTTTGATATTGAGCTGTATGTGCTACTTGTATATTTTGGAAATTAATCCTTTGTCAGTTGCTTCTTTTGCAAATATTATCTCCCATTCTGAGAGTTGTCTTTTGCCTTCCTTATGGTTTCCTTTGCTATGCAAAAGCTTTTAAGTTTCTTTAGGTCTCATTTGTTTATTTTTGGTTTTATTTTCATTTCTCTAGGAGGTGGGTCAAAAAGGATCTTGCTGTGATTTATGTCATAGAGTGTTCTGCCTATGTTTTCTTCCCAGAGTTTTATAGTGTCTGAATTTACATTTAGGCCTTTAATCCATTTTGAGTTTATTTTTCTGTATGCTGTTAGGCAGTGTTCTAATTTCTTTCTTACATGTACTGTCCACTTTTCCCAGCACCACTTATTGAAGAGGCTGTCTTTTCTCTATTGTATATTCTTGCTTCCTGTATCAAAGATAAAGTCACAATATGTGTGTGGGTTTACCTCTGGGCTTTCTATTTTGTTCCATAGATCTGTATGTATGTTTTTGTGCCAGTACCATACTGTCTTGATTACTGTAGCTTTGTAATATAGTCTGAAGTCAAGGAGCCTGATTCGTCCAGCTCCATTTTTCTTTCTCACGATTACTTTGGCTATTTGGGGTCTTTTGTGTTTCCATACAAATTCTGAAAATTTTTGTTCTTGTTCTGTGAAAAATGCCATTGGTAGTTTGATAGGGGTTGCATTGAATCTGTAGATTGCTTTGGGTAGTATAGTCATTTTCACAATGTTGATTATTTCAATCCAAGAACATGGTATATCTCTCCATCTATTTGTATCATCTTTAATTTATTTCATCAGTGTCTTATAGTTTTCTGCATACAGCAGAAAACTATACAGGTCTTCTGTCTCCTTAGGTAGGTTTATTTCTAGGTACTTTATTCTTTTTGTTGCAGTGGTAAATAGGTGTGTTTCTTTCATTTCTGTTTCAGATTTTTCATCATTGGTTTATAGGAATGCAAGAGGTTTCTGTGCATTACTTTTGTATCCTGCTACTTTACCAAATTCATTGATTAGCCCTAGTTTTCTGTTAGCATCTTTAGGATTCTCTATGTATAGTATCATGCCATCAGCAAACACTGACAGCTTTACTTCTTCTGTTCTGATTTGGATTCTGTTTATTTCTTTCTCTCCTCTGATTGCTGTGACTAAAACTTCTAAAACTATGTTGAATAACAGTGGTGAGAGTTGGCCACCTTGTCTTGTTCTTGATTTTAGTGGAAATGGTTTCAGTTTTTCACCATTGAGAATTATGTTGGTTGTGGGTTTGTCATATATGGCCTTTATTATGTTGAGGAAGTTCCCTCTATGTCTACTTTCTGGAGGGTTTTTATCATAAATGGGTGTTGAATTTTGTTGAAAGTTAGCAGAAGGAAAGAAATCGTAAAGATCAGATCAGAAATAGATGAAAAAAATGAAAGAAATGATATCAAAGATCAATAAAACTAAAACCTTGTTTTTTGAGAAGTTAAACAAAATTGATAAACTATTAGCCAGACTCATCACGAAAAAAAAAAAGGGAGAAGACTCAAATCAGTAGAATTAGAAATGAACATGGAAAAGTAACAACTGACACTACAGAAATACAAAGGATCATGAAAGATTACAACAAGCAACTATATGCCAATAAAATGGACAAGCTGGAAGAATTCGACAAATTCTTAGAAAATCACAACCTTCCATGACTGAACCAGGAAGAAATAGAAAATCTAAACAGACCAGTTATAAGCACTGAAATTGAAACTGTGATTTAAAATCTTCCAACAAACAAAAGCCCAGGATGAGATGGCTTCACAGGCAAATTCTATCAAACATTTAGAGAAGAGCTAACACCTATCCTCCTCAAACTCTTCCAAAATATAGCAGAGGGAGGAACACTCCCAAACTCATTCTACAAGGCCACTCTGACACCAAAACCAGACAAAAATGTCATCAAAAAAGAAAACTACAGGCCAATATCACTGATGAACATAGATGCAAAAATCCTCAAAAAAATACTAGCCAACAGAATCCAACAGCACATTAAGAGAATCATACACCACGATCAAGTGGGGTTTATCTCAGGAATGCAAGGATTCTTCAATATACACAAATCAATCAATGTGATACACCATATTAACAAATTGAAGGAGAAAAACCATATGATCTTCTCAATAGATGAAGAAAACATTTCATATTGTTTTTTAAATGGATATGCACTACTTTGTTTTAAAGTTTAAAATTTTTTAATATATTGTGCATTTCCTGCTTCATTGAATTTTTACAAATATTAGCACATCCTTATTTAATTATTGTATTTTGCTATAACAGTTCTGTCTTTCCTCTAGGTTTTTGCTGGGAGTTATCACTTATGCTATTACTGTCAGTTCCTTTGGTCTCTTTGTAATATGCTGGTTGGGCTGTGCTTTATTCTGGAGAAATTAAACAAATCAAGTGTTTGAGAAGGACTTTTGTACATCAATAGTTAATCATTCTAAAGAAGATATTAGGACATTTTTCAATAATAAAGTACAAAAAGTTTTGTACATAAGCTTTGTGAAAAATGTGCCATAAGCCTTCTTGTTGTGTTTTTGTTTGTTTTCTCCCTAACTACTTATCATAAAAGTCATTTGGTTCATCTCTGAGAAGATTTAGCACATCCTTCTATAGTGACAGGAATCCACTGCAGGTCCCTCAGGTTTCATTAAAGAATACTAACCCAACCTTTTCTTTTTTCAAATGAAGACATTTCTATTGTATATACTGATAAATAATTACCTCTATAGGAAATACTTAGCAATGAATTGCCATGTCCACTCTTTGACACTCATAGAACATTGTATATTACCTGACATAGCATCCCTTTAAAGCACATGTCCAAATGAAATTTATAAATGTCTTGTTTCTAAGAATAACTTTAATTCTGATATTTAAAAAAATACCATGACATCTGTAAAATACATAATTGACTAGAGTTTGTAGGTAGGGGTTTCGAAAGCCTTGTATACTTTGGCCACTTGTTTGAAATAATATATTGCATAGTATACAATTTAGGTTAACTTATGTTTTCATTTTAGATCTATCCCTTATTTTTCTACCTTAACCTTCCCCTATTCTTCATTTGTTTGTTGCTGATGAAGGGAAAAATAGGACTTACTTTGGCATTGGATCTTTTTAGAGCAAATATTGCCTCTGCCCCTTCCAAACTGTAGGATTGTGGAAAAAATATATGACTTATGCAAACATTGATCTCTTCATCTTTACAAAAGAGTTATTAGCAATATCTAGTTCATAAGGTTTCTGAGAGTACTAAAAGAAACAATGTGAGTATAGCAAATAGCATATGGTCTGGCATGTAGCAATTATTAACCATCATTTCTGTAGTAACCTTCCCTAAACTTTTTCTAGATAAAAAAATCAGTCTGCCTATTTATGTATATGTGTACATATATTTTATATATATAATATTTATATATATGCATATATATAATCATATATACATATACTATTTGAACCACAGACATTTTGACCATAGCATATAGTCTCTTTACATTTTTATTTTTATTTTGTACTGTTAAATCCAACATAGCCATTTTTAAGAGAGAACCCAATAGCTTGGCATTCAGCAGGGAACATACATTCAGGATAATTCTCACAGTTTTCTATAAATGCCTGTCTATGAACACAACCTGATGCAACCATTAAAAGTGCTTTGCAGAGAAATATAGGAAATGGGACAAATAATGGAAAATATAAGTATATTCTAATCAGTTTCTAAGAAAAAGGAAATGTGTGCATGAAATAATATTAAACTTAAGGCTGACACATGATATGTCAAAATGTATTCCATGTTCTCATCTGAGGTTCAAACAGCATTCTATTCTTAGAAATTCCTTTTATTTAAAGTGTCTCCTTTTCCCAAGAAGTTCAGTGAAATCACTTTTCTTTTGTGGAAATAAAATACACTGTCTTGGAAAGCACATTCATACTATCATTTATTTTAACTAGTTGATACTATTCAAATGAAGATGAAAGTCTGCACAAAGCAAACTCCCCTTTCTGTCTTATCACTTTCCTATACATTTCTTTTCTTCCTCACTGCTTTATTTTCCTTCCCCTCTTCTCAGCTTCATGCATTTTCTAAAGCTTGCTAGGGGAATTATTGTGTGCACAGCTGTGTCTTTTAAACTACTCTAATTTTTTTTTCATCATAATTGCTCTTTTAGTCTTTGGAGAAGAAGGTAAATAGGCAAAATGAAGAGAGGGGAAGTTTATTTCCACTGTTAATTCCAATCCTGAAACATTTCCTGTTTATCAATTACAGACTTTTGACTAAAATCTATACTTTCTTTATTAGAAAGAGAAAGGAAATAAGCATATTCCTTCATCTGCAAATATACATTCAACAATCAGGGTCTCAAATACACAGGTTGCTTTGGATTTCATACTTATCCATCTACCACATACCTCATAGAAGTCATTGCACTCTGTATGATTGGGAGAGAAAATCCATTAGCCAGCAAAGATACAGGATAATTAAAAACCATCAACTCGATTGTATCCATGATGTATCTCTAATTTCACAGTCTACTTCCTCATGCCATTGCGTCAATGGCAAAATTCCTAGATGCTAATTTATATTGTCTAGTCTTGAAATTTTTTGAGAGAAATCTGGGATCAAAGTACTGCTTGCAGACAAATAGCCAAGAGATCAAATGTGTTAGATTTTTTTAAAAATGCTGTTTGTTTGCAATTGTGGTTTAAAACTGTAAGCAAATGGCAAAAGGCACCATTCTAAAAATTGCTCTTAAAGGAATTTTCCTCCTGAGAACAGATGAGAATGACTTCTTTTAAAATTAAGAAAGAGGCGGGCTTCCCTGGTGGTGCAGTGGTTGAGAGCCCGCCTGCCGAGGCAGGGGACATGGGTTCGTGCCCTGGTCTGGGAGGATCCCACATGCCGTGGAGCAGCTGGGCCCATGAGTCATGGCCGCTGAGCCTGTGTGTCCGGAACCTGTGCTCCATAACAGGAGAGGCCACAACACTGAGAGGTCCACGTACCACAAAAAAAAATAATAATAGTAATAAATAAATAAATAAACAAACATTAAGCTCTCTAGAGTACAGATGAACATATTTCTCCAAAGGCAAACACTTAGGGTTTCCTGTGTATTCTCTAAAATATATTTCCACAAGATTACTAAATTGTATGCTTTTGTTTTTTAAAAATATTATGAATAAAAACAAGAGGAACTGAGTTCTGAGAGAAGAAGGAAGCATCACTATTTCCTGCTTGCTTATTATTTTTCAGCTTCTTCCTGATAATTGAATATCTGAATTCATTAGAGATTTAAATCTGTTTATTATTTCTGTGTACTCTCATTCATAATGAATGGTTTCTTTGTGTGTTGGGAAATTTTTATTATAAGCATCTCTTTACTTGAACATAATCTGCAGTATAATAGGACCTATATTGAGGAAGCTTTCCTCCTTAGTAACAGAATTGCCTTGTCTTCCCCAGGGAGCAGGGAGCGATGTTAATCTAGGGTTATGCTCCCCTCCAAAAAAATAAAAAAAATAGTGGGTCCTTGACTGAATGTGAGAATTTCAGGTTCAAGTCCTCTAATTTATTTGTGCCTCACGGCTTAGTATCAAGATCACATGCTCACATTTGTAGCTGAGATAACACAGACTTCTGAGTTTTCTTACCACTTACAACCACCTAATCTGTTTTCAATTTCTCATTCTTTTAAAAAAAATTCTTTGTAAGTCCAGAAATGTATTCAAATTACATTTGTTGACTGGAGCCAGAAACTTTAGAAGCACTTGGGATCTTGTAGACTATGTTTAAGCATCTCCCACTGTGAAATAGTCCCAGAAATGAGAAACCCAGTTAATGGATTGTTTTCTTTAAATGAAAGTGGCAAGGTTTAGTTAGAACTAGAGGAGTTAACTACAACCTCTCAAGGGGATTGGGTTTCACCACCTTATTATCCTACATAACTTTGCATCAGAAACTTCATTGATTTATAGATAAGTATTTCCTCGAAAACATTTCCCTGTTTTCAAATGAAGGGAAACACCCTTACTTATGTTTTGTTGACCAGGATAAGATTTTTCTCTCTTTAAATTTTGTAAAGCATTTTATCTGAGGCACACTTGGGTTATTTAGTGTAATTTGTTAGTTAGGCATTGTCCTATAACCTCCATAAATTGCAAGCTATATGAAGGCAAGCAGAGCCTCACTCAATTTTTTAATCTCCTGATCAAATATGTAAGACACTGATTCAGGCTTTTGGAGAAAAAATTGTGACAAAAAAACCCATAACATAAAGTTTACCATAGTAATTATTTTTATGTATACAGTTCATTTATGCTAAGTATAGTCACATTGTTGTGAAACAGATCTCCAGAATTCTTTTTTCTTATTTTACAAATCTGAAATTCTATACAAATTAAACAACTCCTTTTTCCCTGAAAGATTCAAATTTGTAAGTCGACACTATGTTTAGAAGCTATTGACTCAAAGCTTAAACAAAGGACTCCCATAGGTATAATTTTTGCCAAGTTTTGTAGGGGTTGTCTTTTGATTTCTTTTTTTATAAGATCTTTGGAGATTCTAATGCTTATGCCAATTTACTGACAAAGGATCAGATGGTATATATTAATTTTTGCTTTTTTAATCTAGGAGTGCTAATCTTTTTTTTCCTTTAGGTTAATTATTAGATGATTCTTGGTCAAGGCAAAAAGTTGAAATATTCGCCTTGGGGAGATAAAGGTATAAAACACTCAGATTAAGGCATCTCTCCTACCCATTTTGTCTATTAATTAACAATTTCTAGAGAAAATTTTGTGATTATCCTCTTGATACTGTAAGAAAAAAAAAATCACATGTTTTTATGAAAATACGAATAAGCTCATTCTCCTAAAATGTATCCAAAGCCTTGATATGTCATGACTTTATATAAATTAGAGCTGTTGTTGAGTCCTCCAGACATCAGTAATTCTAAGTTATCATCTTAAACTGTTTGGAGGATTGCAGTCATGAAAACAATTAGTTTAGCAAGGTTGAATGTCTGAAGGGCCATAAACTCTTCTAGTACTAATGCATTTACAACAGAGAAATTGTTTTCTCTTTCTTCCTTCCTTTCCTTTTCTATTTTCCATCTTATTTTTCTTCCTATCTTCTATTCATTCCACCATTCTTTCCCTTACCTTCTATCCTCTGTTTTTCAGAATTGTGTAAGGGAAAAAAACAACTAAAATTTTATGGCAAAACCAATCCCTTGAAAATTGAAGAAACTTTTACTATCTGAAAGGCAATGTTTTCAATTAAATTTCATATTTAAATGTTCATTTTTTGCTTTCAAAAGTCTCCTGGCAATTTAGAGAGGAAGAATCATGTGAGAGGCAGGGCCATATTATGGGCTCAACTGTAACAGTTCCGACTCCTCACTAAGTCGCCATGAGACATTAGGAAATGCTCAATTGTAAGAGAAACTCCAAGTCTTACTGGACACTTTCTGTGCCAAAATCAGTAAAGATGGAGACATGAAGATCACTGAGGACCCCTCTGCTTTCAAGTACCTTAAAGTTACATTGGAAGATACAGGAAAACATAGAAACCAGTGAAAGTATATACTAGATACAGAACAAATATACAAAGTGTTATAGTTCCAAAAAAATGTGAAATGTAATGTGAATTGGAGATAGAAGATAAGAGGGAAACATATTTAAGACTGAGCTTTGAAGAACAGATACAATATTTATAGGTGAATACTTAGGTATAGAAATTTCTAGGTGGAATAGCATGAGAAAACAAAGTTTTAAAGAAAGTTCCATAAGTGAAAGTAGAATTATTTAAACAGTATAGTAGGTATTTGGTTGAATATTTCACTTTCCTTCACTCTTTTTGTGTGTAGACTAAATTTTATTAGCATCTACCTCACAGGATATTATGATAATTAAGTGAGGTAATAAATGGAAGGCACTTAGTAAAATATATGGAACATAGTGATTGATAAAAAAATTAGTAAACTTATTAAGAAACAATGAGAAACAGTGTAAATGTGAGGACTACTTTATAGTTAATTTTGGTTGGACACAAATGACCAGATGAAACAATTATGAGAGAAAGTACTCAACAGATTGAGATAAGAATCTAATTTGAACACTTCTGAGAAAAGGAAATTAAGTCTTTGTGTTTATTTGATTAGGATTTCTGCTTCTACTTCATTTTCAGTTATATGGCTTCTTAATGTAGTATTTTATTTTAAAAATTCTACTTATTATAGTAATCCTTTAAAAATTAAAAAATAAAACTAGTCTCTTACTACAGTGAATATGAATATGTACATCCTTTGCATTGTAAAATCATAGCATTATTATTAAATGTCAAAAGTGGCAATAAAAACAGAACTAATTGTGTGTCATCTGACAAAATACTAGTTGTTATTAAGTGTGTATACAAGCCTTAACATTTATAAGAATAAAACTAAATACCTTATTCAAAACTTAATTTGTAGAATATTGTAGGAATACTATTTATAGCTTAATTTGGTCTCCAGAGACCTTTTAAAATATATGCTTCCTCAGAAGCAAATGCTCTTTAAAAGTTGTATTTAATTTATATTATGGTCATTTCTTTTATACTTTACATTAGAACTTATAATATTTTTTTCCTCTTGACATCATACATTAACTGTTGCCTACTTGTTGATACATAACCCACGTATGCAGGCTAAACAATTCCAAGCATGCTTTTGGAAACCCTATCCGCTTCTCTTTTTCTCTTACTCAATAAAATATATGAAATTGCAAGTAACGATATGGCATTATTCTAGGGAAAACTTTGAATCTTATCCAAATTTTAAAAATTTCTGACTGAGTTGGTATTTTAAATAACATAAAAATAATTTACCTGTTACATGTCAGAAAATTGGTCACTAGTCACACATTGCTGTGATACTGTGGTATATAATGCTTTATCTGAGAAATTTGGTTCAACTGAGTCCTGTTGAGGCATTTTGAGAAAATTCATATCTTCCTGAGGTAGTTTTTCTTTTGAATGAAGATATTCCCATGATCAGTAAGTGAATGTGTTTCTTATTCCAATTCCTCTGAGGAAGTGAATAATTTGGTGGGAAGTCAGCCAGCTGTGTTTGGAGAGGTGGCAATTTATAATTTGTGAGTTAAATAGGATGCTCAAAATATTGGTCTCAAAGGCAATCGGAGGAAATGGAAGGTATCAGAAGTCATCTTAGCAGGCTTTATCATGTACACCGCAGAAAGGAGGAAGGGTTGGAGGATACAAGCTTGAAAAGATGATGAGTCTAGCTAAATTAACAATATGTAATATAAAATCTCTATCACAACCTATCTATCAGGAACCCCAGGGTATATATCCTTGTATCTTTTCTTGTACACTGTGTCAATAAACATGTATTATCCCAACCCATTACCCCACCTCAACTAACCAACAAACATACCTAAGGTTGATTTACTTAGGCATCAGAACAACTGTTTTCCTTTTAAGCCTGAACCATTTTGTAAGTAGAGAAAGGGCACCTTGTCCTAACGTCTTGATATTGTGGTCTTGGCGCTCGGTGCTCATAACATAGGAGAGTTCCTTTGCTTAAAGAATTTGAATTTGGCTCCAAAAACTTCTCCTTCATGATCTACATAGAATTATACACTTTGATATGTAAGAATCGAGTTCTCCACTCTCTTACTTCATTCTTCCAGGACTTCTACTTTATCATTCAGTGTTTAAGCATAGCCATAAGTGTGGCATCATGGTATATTATGCCCCAATACCATGCTATTTGTTCCTCTTACTTGAAACTCCACTCTCATGTGCTACACTCTTACTCATTCTTCAAGATCCAACTTAAGCATCTCCTGTACTGTGAAATCTTTCCTCAGCTTACCAGATGAAGTTAGGAAGTTAGTTATTCCTTCCTTTGTGACAACCCTGAATCCTATATTTTTTTCTATTTAAGCACAGATCATACTCAATTGAAATTATTTGATTACTTGCTTATTTGCCTTCCTAAACTATGATTTTCCCTGCACTATTAGCAAGTATATGATTAATAATCTAAAGTTCAATAAAATATGTTGAATAAGTGAAGATAAAATGGAGACAAAGTTAATGGAAACAAATTTATAGCATAAGAAAAACAGAGTATTTATTCAACTAAACACTTATTTAACTAAGCACTTAGAAAGGATAGTCATATATTTAACTATAACAGCAACTATATAGATTTACTGCAAAATAAAATGTAATTCAGTTTAAAGAGAAATCTAACATGTGAAAGAAGAAGATTCAAAGAAAAACACAAAATTTCATCAGCAGCAGTTGTGATTGTTGTAAGGATCAGCTCATAATCCAGCCCATGTGTATTGAACTGTACTCTGAATCCTGGGGATAGAGAAGAAACCATGAGCTCTATTTTTTTAAAGTAACACTCATTTTAGAGAGTTTATGGTATGAGAACATAATTTTTATTTTGGCTCCCTCTTTGTGGTAGGCAAAACAATCTGTTTGTGTGTTTATTTATTAATTTGTTTACTTTTTTATCTGTTTAGTCACAAAACACAGAAAGGGGGTTTACTTGTTTTCTTTCCAGACTTCCTCTGTCTTCTATGGAGGCTTGCTTTTCAGAAATACTGTGGTTGCTTTCTAAGGTTCCTGTTTGAAAGATACAACTGACACATACCGAGAACACACAGAATGTCTCCTGGCAAAGTGGAAGGGTTTCTAGTCAAAAACATAATATAGATGGATTGCTAGGATCCTTTTACATGGATTGCTAGGATCCCTGATTGGTACATAAGGTCTTTATGTTGAAGATTCTATGTGTTTATACTCATTTTCGTATGACAATCAGGAAGAATTAAGCAACATTGAAATTTATTACACATACACTAACATAGTAGTGTATGTGTAATTTATAAATTAATGTGTGTGTATGTGTGTGTGTGTGTGTGTGTATTCGAGGGCATGTCAATAAAAAATTTTAGATTTTTTTTATGAATGGGGGCATGTCAATAAAAACTTTTAGATAGTGTTAATATGCAAAGTTGTAGTCACTGATATATACAGAATAGAGAGTTACTAGGAATGTGGTAATCAAGTCCAGAAATATGATCAATTTCCTGATCTAGTTATATTCAAAATATACAGGAATATAAATATTATATAAAATTGCATTTGTTTTCTTGCCTGAGTATTACATTATTGCTGCTGTTTCTGTTGTTATTTAATTATGATGACAATGATGATGATGGTGAAAATGATGACAACGATGATGGGGGTTTTGGGAGTACTTTTTCCTCAACTTTGATGTGTCTACGTCACAAAAAGCAAAATTGTTTTGCTTCTGGACCTTTATTTTGTCCTTTCCATTATTGATACATAATGAAGAATAAGTGCATGGTTGGCTCCCTCTACTCATTTTTTTTAATGGGAGGGAGAATGCATCTGCTCATCAAGATCACAAGATATAATGCAAACACCTAATTGCCTAATTCTGGGATTTAGTTAGAAAGCCCATGGGCCAATAGAATTAAAATCTTATTTTCCAATCTGGCCTCATTTAGTTAAAAAAAAACCAGTTGTTTTGCTTCATCTTTACCCCTTAAATGGTCGAATTCTCTATATTGGATGCTCTCTCTGAGACTTCAACAGTAATTATGATGTTGATCTAAACTGAATAAAATCTCAGATAAGAAGATGAGCACAAAATTTTACCTACATCCTCTTCAGCAGGAATCTGACTAAATTAGGCACACAAAAACAGTGGGAACAGAAATTATTTGACATGGATTCTAAGAAAAGTAGTTAAAAGTGGTGTGAAGGGCTTTAGCACTATTGAGTATATTGCTATCTGTATTAGATTTCTATTGCTGTTGTAATAAAACACCACAAAATTAGTGGCTTAAAACGACACACATTTACTATCTTATAGGTCTGGAGGTTGGAAGTTCTAAAATCAAGGTGTTAGCAAAGGCTGAGTTCCTTCGGAATTCTCTGGGGAAGAAGGCATTTTCTTGCCTTTTCCATCTTCTAGAGGCCACCCATCTTCCTTGGTTCATGAACTCTTCCTCCAACTTCAAAGCTGGCAGTGTAGAGTGTTCAATTTTTTTTCTCTCTCTCCCTGACCTTTTTTTCCATGTCACATATTTTTTTAAAGACTCTGATTTCCTGCTTCCCTCCTTTAAGAGTTCTTATAATTACGTTGGATCCACCCAGGTAATTCAGAACAATATCCCTATTTTATGATCTTAATCTGACCTGCAAAGTCTCTTTTGCCATGTAAGGTAACATATTCATATGTTTCAGGGATTAAGAGGTAGCGATCTTTGAGGACTATCATTCTTTTCGTCACACCATCTTTTTAATAAGATGGTAAATCCTTTAAGAATCATTTCTTGCAAATAGATTTAATGGAAAATTAGAAAAATGAAAGAAGAAAACCATGACTAAATGTTTATTCAAGTTTAGATTTTACTTTTTAACTTTTCATTTGAAATAATTTCACATTTATATAAATGTTGCAAATATAAATAAAATATTTATTTCCCATATATCCTTCATTTGGCTTCCCTAAGTGATTATATTTTGCATAAACACATAAAATTATCAAAATTAGAAGTTTATCATTGGTACAATGTATTAACTAATTTATTGGACTTGCTCAAAATATATTTGTCCCACCAATATCGATTTTCTGGGCCTGGACCATATCAAATATCCTATATTAAAATTAGCAGTCTTATTAATCTATTTTAAGATCCTTAGCTTTTCTTTGCTGTTCAAAGCCTTGACATTTTGAAGAGTACTGGTCAATTCATTTATAGACTATCCCTCAATTTGAATTCTCTTACGTTCCTTCATGATTAAGTTCAGAAGTGATGTTGTGCCCTTCTTAGCACATCATTTCAGAGAGTATATGATATATTGACCAGTAATATAGAATTTAAAGAGTCTTTCATTCAGTTAAAAAAAAAAAAAAGTAAAAACTTACTACAAATATACAGTAATCAAGTCAGTGTTGTACTGGAAAAACAAAAGATATGTAGGTCAATGGAATAAAACTGAGAGTCCAGAAACAGATATCCACATTAACAGTGATTTGATTTTTAAGAGATTGTATCAAGGAAATTTAATGGGGGAAAAGAATGGTCTTTCAACAAATGGTTCTAGGAAAACTGGATATCTACATGCAAAATGGGTCTAAATGTGAGAGCAAAAACTATAAAAACTATAAAAAGTGTTCAACATCATCACCCATAAGAGAAATGCAGATCAAAAACACAATGTGATACCACTCACACCCACTAGGATGACTATAAATGAAAAGTCAGATAATGTCAAGTGTTGCCAAAGATGTGGAGAAACTAGAATGCTTATACATTGCTAGTAGAAATATAAAATTATGTACCCACTTTGGAAAATAGTCCAGGAGCTTCTCAGAGTGTTGCACATAGTGTTATCACCATATGATCCAGTAATTGCACTTCTAAGTAAGTACCTAAGATAAATAAAAACATATGTCTACACAAAAATGTGTAAATGGATATTCATTACAGCATTGTTTATAATAACCAAAAGTGAAATGTCCATCAACTGGACATATTGCAACCGAATGTCCATCAACTGATGCAATATGGTATATCCATACAATGAAATATGATTTGTCAATTAAAAAATGAAGCATTCTTATATGCTGTAACATAGACAAATTTTGGAAATATTATGTTAAGTGAAAGAAATGAGTCACAAAAGACCATGTATTGAATGATTTCACTTACATCAAATGCCCAGATTAAGCATATTTACAGAGAGAGAAGGTAGATTAGTGATTTCCTACAGCCGAAGTTGGGGATGGGGTGGGACAGTGATTAAGGATAAGTGGGAAGTGCCTGCTAATAGTTACACATTTTCTTTTCTGGGTGATGAAAAGCTTCTAAAATTGATTATGGTGATGGCTGCACAAGCCTGTGAATATACTAAATCTACTGAATGTTACAACTTTAGGTGAATTGTACAGTGAGTGAATTATATCTCAATGATGTTGTTATACTAAAAGACAAAAATTACTTGTATCTTTCTCAACATACTTTGCCCTATTACCTTTAACATTTTTTATTCCTCAAACGTACTCATTATTTAATTCAATAAATATTTATTGAATGTATACTGTGTGTTAGGAATTGATACAACCATTTGGACTACAGGAGTGAAAATTGAGGCAAAAATTACTGCCTTAAGATTACATTTTAGTGAGGCAGATAGAACATGATCAAGATTAGAAGTATAAATATCATGCTAGATAGAGATATTACCTAAGAAGAAAAATAAATAAATTAAGGAAAGGAGAATTGTTCAGGCACAAAACTTTAGACAGCATAGTCAGGGAGAGTCTCATTGAGAACATGGTCTCTGAAGACTGGAAGGAAATGAGGCAGTGAGTCCTGGATTTATCAGGGGAAAGAGAAAAATAGAGGAGACAATAAGTATAAAGTCTGTGAAGTCATCTCAGGACTATTAAGAGAACATTGTAGCTGAAGAATATCAAGTGAGGAAAAAGAAATAGTAAATGAATTTAGGAAGAAAGTGTTGACAAAATCACATAGAGCTTTGTCGATTATGATAAAGATTTAGACCTTTTTTTCGATTGAAACAAGAAAACATTGGTAGATATTTGTTATAAAAGTGATGTCATGTATATGATATTTTTAAAGAATCGATCTTATTTTGGTTTCAAGGATAGTCTGTAGCAGGGTAAAGGATAAATCCAGAGACCAGCTATGAGGTATTTGCAGTAATAGTGACAAAATATATTAGCTTATATCAAGATTATGGTTCTGAACCCAACACACAGAATATAGTGTGAATGGTGCTCCTTGGAATTTTGCCACATGAAGACTTTAGTTAATGCAGTTGGTGTAAAGGGGTCAAATTCAAAAATATTTTGAAGATAGAACCAACAAAATTTATTTACAGATTATCTGTGGAGGACTTTGTGAGTAAAAGAGAATCACAAAATATGATCTTAGGTCTTCAGCCTGAGCTCCCCTAAGAAAGGAGTTGTCATTTCTGAAATTGGGAAGATTGTAGGAGAATCATGTGGGCACAATATCATGAGATCAGTTTTGTGCAAGGTAAGTTTAAGACATCTATTAGATATCCAAATGAAGCTGTCTTTGCAATTAATAGATGAAGTTGAGGGAAGAAGTCTGGTCTGGAGACATAAATTTTGGAAATATCAAATTAATGTTATTTAAAGACAATAGCCAGAATGAGAACATATTGACCTTTATAAAATTCTCCCCGAATTCATCACCTCTTCTATTAGACTTTCTCTATGCCTCCAAACTGTGTTAGATGCTCCTCCCATGCACATTTTTAGTGATCAGTACAGCATACAGCAATGCCATAACATTCTTATATGCTAAATGTTGTGTGTGGTAGGAATATGCATCACCTTATTATACTTCGGTTTAAGCTTTATTTCTGTATAGCTTTTCACAGAATAAGGTATTTATAAATATGTATTAAATGGATGAATGAAGGAATTTTGAAGCAATCTACAAGGTCTGAGATAAAAGGGTGACTCTAAGAAATGAATTTGTAATTAGTGTAATGAATTCCCTTATGAGATTACGAGAATCTCATCACTGAAAGTATCCAAGTAAAATGTAAAATATTTAATTTCTGTCAAGATTCTTGTAAAGGGCAGTCTTGTGCATGATGGACAGTAGCTCTGAGAAATCTAGCAACTCTAAAATTTTAATGTCTATCAATCAAATGAATTTATTAGTAGGGCAATGAAATGAGTGAATAATACAAGCATAGGAAGATCCACTAAAATAAAAGGTAGTGATGTTAAGGTATCATCTGCATTTCCAGCTGTCTTTCTAAGAAAAGGCATCAATAAAATGTTATTACCTTAGCAGTTTCATCATATTCCATGTTGCATCTCTCAGCCAGATCCTCAAGGATTTAAAGATGCTTATTTATGCACAGAGAATTCACAAAAGACTTGATATTGTATTTATTTATTATACAATGAAAAATTGAACTGTCAAGGGTATAAGATAGTCAAATAAGTCTGAACAGTTTTCTCTGTAGGAAAGCCATGAGGAGAATGAATTTAGCAAAATAACATCTTGTTTAACAGGAACAAGAAGTCATCACAAGAGGAAATATAGGTTTATCATTTGAATGTTTCAATGTTTGTTCAGGCTTGGATGTTCTAAGGCCAATCATCTCAATAGGATGGACTTCCTCTCAGTACTCTCTCCTATAGAGGTGTTAAGAACTTTGCCTCTGGCTGTTGCTTTTCTATGTTCCATTTCTTCCTAACACTACTCTGATTAACTTGTTTTTTATAGATATATAACGACTTCAGTTTAATCTTGCTCTTCTTATGAAATATTCCCTTTTGTTAAACCATTTGTTATAGTTGATGTACAACATTGTGTTAGTGTCAGGTGTATAGCAAAATAGTTCAGATAAACATATATGTGTGTGTGTGTATATATATATATATATATATATGCAGTGTCTTTACCCGCCTCTTCTTGATAAATGATGAGTTGAGTTTACAGTCTTATTTTCAGGGAGGAATGAGTTAAAGCAGCTGGCCTGCTGTCCATTCAATTTATTTAAAAAGAAGACACTCCTAGAAGCAAGAAAACAAGGCAGGGAACCATGTTCAGTCTCCTTTTCTGCTGGACCTCTGCATAAAGAGGAGGGAGAGACTTCACCTCTGAAATGATCTCAGGATCTGTTCTGGCTATGGGTATTCTATAACTAATAGAGCCTAGGATCTTTGAAGCATGACTGGAGAATGTCACCAAAGCACACAACTCCATGGAATTAAAAATAGAGATGTTCTGGGACTTCCCTGGTGATCCACTGGTTAAGACTCCAAGCTTCTACTGGATTTATCAGGGGAAAGAGAAAGGGAGCATGGGTTCGATCCCTGGTCAGGGAGCTAAGATCCCACATGCCACATGGGTGGCCAAAAAATAAATAAATAAAAGAAACCCTTCTCTAGAGCGAGCACTCACCCATCCCACTGATTTATCACTTAAAAAAAATAAAGATGTTTTGTAAATTAAGTGCTCCTTATTGATAAGAAAATCTGCAGACTTAACTCAGACTCCTCCTCTATCTCGGCCAGAGGTGCATGCCATACATAGTAATAAGAACCTGGGGAGCCACCCTCAATGTCATAGATGTATTTCTGCTTCTTCTGAGCTTCTAATTTATGGTATCCTTGAAATTACTTAGTAAATCTTGTTACTGGGTAAGGTCTTTGATTTGTGTGTGGCCGATTTGACAATCAAAACCTATGAGTTAGATCAAATGATAGAAGTGATATCTTATTCCTTCATCTCTAATATGTAGAAGAGTGAAAAGGGAGATCACTTCATTATTACCACTATGTAATACCTCCAAGAATTATATCTGTACAGAGTTTTAAAATATACATATATATACACATATATATGTATGTATGTAATTCAAATAATGGAATGGGACCATTAATCCTATGACTAATACAAAGAAGTTCAAATAAATTTGAATGGTTTTACTAGGTAATGTGATGTAGAAAGTTGATATAGAAATTATTTGATGTTTATAGAACTAACCACACTCTTCTAGCAATATTCATTCTTTGAAATCCTGTATGCTTTGAGTGCCAGCTCAATAATATTTGTAAGAATATGATCTTATTTACCTATAATGAGATGCATTACAAAACTATATAGCATTTTAACTTCTTTATGTACTACAAAGCTCATCCTTCCTCCTTAATTTACAGGTCAGAAATCAAGACCCTTACAATTTATGTACATTGTTCAATATCACACAATTATTAGCACAAGGGACAGAGCTATATCCCAGATTTCTGACTTTTCTTTTACTGTTACCTCCACTATAACAAAGTATAAAGCATGAAATTCATGTTTGAAAATCTCATACTTGAGAAGGGTGGGTCTATAAGGAAAAATGTAAAATATGTAAAAGATTTTTCTGATGTTGTTTTGTTTTCTTTTTTTTTCTTCCTTTCCCTTTGAGAAACAGTGTTTTGTTGACTCTCTCACCCTTCTAGATATGTTACTGTGTGATCTGTATCTAGAAACCATACTAAAATTTGTCAGTTTTCTAGGTCTAAGCAATTTTCTTAAATAGTATAATTTATTTGTAAGAACACATCAGCCAACTGTAAAGTTTGCAATTTCAAATTGCAAGTCAGAAACTTATTAAAATACAAGATTTGCCATAAAAGTAAAAATGATAACAATAGCAACCAAAGCAATTGCAATCTAACATGTAAATAAATTACAGCTATGTTATTAGGAAAATTATAATTAATGATGTGTCAAGAACTTTCAATAGGAGATCCATTTTTCAGGGTGTTTATAAGTTAAACATAAAATGATTAATTCTGACAAGTATAGTTGTTTACAATAAGAAAACAGACATTTTATATGGATGTACAAAAAAGAAATTATCTCCAAAAAGTAGTTTATTTTTTCACTAACAATAAGGTGGTTTCTTGAATATGTATAATAAGCTATTATATATTTAGTAGGTCTAGATATTTTAGTGAATTAAATTTTAACCTAATTTTATATTTATTCCCTCAATTAGCTGTTCATTTCTATGTTTAATTTAAAACATAAGATCATATAAAGTTATATTTGAACCAAACCATATAGTGTAAATTTAGTGTGGCTGCAACAAGCCTATCTCATTAAAAAAATTTCATTAACAATATATATACATAACTTTGAGGTAACAAATATCCCCCCAAAATCTAACATTTGGCAAATAATTTAGATTTAGAAAACAAGTCCTAACATCCCAAAATGAAAACAAAAACAATCCCCTAAAAATGTGCAAAAGGCTCAAGAAATCACCTCACAAAGGAGATATAGGAATGGCCAACACATTAAAAAAGTGATCAGTGTCACTGGTATCAGGAAAATAAACACTGAAACTACATTTTGTTACCATTTGAAACCAACTGAAATGAATTAAATATAAAGACTGACAACACCAAATATCAGTGAGGATATAGAACATATGTTACTGGTGGGAATGTAAGTGGCTTACCCATATTGTAGAACTCCTTTTGCAGATTTTAATAACTTTAGAGATATTTAGCCAAGATAAATGAATATAAATATTTTCAGAGAAATACTGTAGTCTTATTAATTTAAAAAATCCAAATATCCATCAAAAGGAAACAAATTCTCATTATGTCATATATATTATGCAATTCAACAACAAAAAATAATTTGATATGCACAAAAACATGAGTGAATCCCACAGTCATTAAACAAAAGAAAAACTGACATAAAAGTATTTATACTGCAGCATTACATTTATATAAAGTTTTAGAACAGGAAACATTAACCTTTGTGCTAGAAATTAGAAGAGTGGCAGTCTCTTCAGAAAGTAAGGATGACAATTTGACTGGGAAGGATACAGGGGCTTTTCTGGGTAAGAAAAATGTCATAACAAGTGTGATCCAAGTGTGGTTTACATGAAAGTATACCTTTGGCAAGACTTACTGAATTTTATGCTTAAGATCTATTCACTTAACATAGATTATACTTCACACTTAAGAATACTTGTTCAGGGCTTCCCTGGTGGCGCAGTGGTTGAGAGTCTGCCTGCCGATGCAGGGGACACAGGTTCGTGCCCCGGTCCGGGAATATCCCACATGCCACGGAGCAGCTAAGCCCGGAGCCTGAACTCACAACAGGAGAAGCCACAACAGTGAGAGGCCCGCCTACTGCAAAAAAAAAAAAAAAAAAAAAAAAAAGAAAGAATACTTTTTCATCTTTTGTTTTCCAAACTAAATTGTATTTTCATGAAGGCCAGACTTATACTGCATTGCCTAATATAACAACTTATGTAGAGTGGGCAAGTGTTTATTGAATCAATGGATGAGTTTGATGGACTGATCTTGATGAACAAAGAAAATAAGTTAATTATGACATGTATTTTTGGCCTGACAAAAAGTGGATGATATCAGAATTAGTCAAATGCATTTGATTTGAGAAATACTGGAGGAAAATCTAGTTATTTTGAAGAGATAAGTTGAGTTTTGAATATGTTGACTTTAACGTAAATGTATGGCATTTGTGTAAAATATTACACAAAATATGTATCTTAATTTCTATTATTTGTTCCATAATAATCCAGAGAGCAAGCAGATATTTCAATCCAGCTCAGTCATTCAGAGTTGCATCTTTTTAGCAAAGGTATTTGCTGAGACTAAACATAGGAAGTATCTGTCTACATTGAGCATAAGTGTAACATCACTTTCCTTACCCCAATGCAATTTTGACAGAGAATTACTAAAAATAAAGACAAATGAGCCTAGAACATGATCAAGTTGAAAATTAGTTACTGATTAAAAGACTTAAAAGAGCTCTCTTTTAAAATAAAAAAAAGAATGTACAAAATTTGCAATAAGTAAAATAATTCCTCTAGTTAAGTTCATTAAAATTAACTAACACTACTGAACATTCACTAACCTTTCAATAAAGATTACTTATTGCCTAATAATTTACAGAAATGGCACTATGTGCTGAATAATATGTAACCCATGCTTCTAGTGATTGTTGGGATGTACTCCATTATTCATTCCACTGAAATGATGACAGTTATATAAAATGAGAAAGTCTCATTCAAGACTTTTGGCAAATAGAAACAAAGAAAAACTATTCTCTTTCTGGATAAGAAGAAAGGAACACATTTCCCAAGTTGCTACTGGCAGCCAACTTGTGACTCTAAAAGGAATTAATATTCTTAGAAAGTTAACCCACAAAAAATATCTTAAAATTGTGTGAAATGAAATATGGCTTTCTGATGTTTCTGCTAACCCACAGAATCAACCAACCTTTGAGTGTATCTTACCTGTGGAATTATAATTGGAGGTAGCAATTCCCTTATTGGTTAAAAAGCATGTCAGAGTTTCTGCTACGTACAGCCAGAAATATCCTTACTGATCCAGTTAACATGATGCTCATATTACTAAAAAGAAAATATGTACTCACTCTTTAATTACAATGACATAATGCTACTGTGGGAAAGACCAAGTACCCCTAAAGTGTTTTTTATCTACTTGTAATCTTGTTGCGATAACCCCTCCCGAGTTGTCAAGACTCAGTTAGCTGCCTTAAAGACCTGTCCCTCAAAAAGATCCTTGACTAATCATTGAGCAAACACACAATCACCAATGAAAGACTGAATGTATGCCCATGACTCCTTTCCTTCCAGCTAATTTTCTGAATTTTGACTTTGACTGATTGCTCACATCCTTCCCTAGAACTAACAGGTAAAATCCAAGTTTGATTTAATACCCCAGTTAAACTCAGTCACACCAGAAATCTAAGCCTCCCTGACCATTCACTTTTCACACAGATCCTTCTCCTCATAATACTCTGTACATCTCCCAAATATGACCACATCAACTCCATTCTTGCCCATACCACACATTTCCTCTCTCATCAGTCAACAATATTTCTCATCAGAAAACCCTATATCTACACACTTTTTATAAAGTTCCCTTCATATTCTTGCTTTAACTGAAACATGTTTGTCCCCTTAAAATACTATTTTCCCTATACACCTCACAATTATAGGCTATTTACATCATTACTTCTTCATATTCCCATGTACTTTGAGGCCTAGAGTTGAAGATATTATTCTTTTTGCAATTTATTGTTTTTTTCCAAACTACTTTTCTTCTTCACTCCTTCAAATCCCTAAGACATTTCAAGCACGTATTGTCAGATTCAATACATTTTATTTTCTAGGAGTCATCTTTTCTGCAAACAAGTAAAGATCAGAAAAAGACAAAATATTATAGTTTCAAAATTCAGATCCCTACACACACACACACACACACACACACACAGTAGGATAGGGGGTCTTTTGTCAAGAGACAAAATAATCAACAGAATCAGATTCAGAGATGACCAAGCAGTTGGAACCACCAGAGAGAGAGAGACTTTAAAATAAATACAATTAACAGGACAGGAGATATAGTGAAAAAGATGGGTACCATATAAGAACAAATTCAAGATATTTCTTTATAACTAAAGTAGCACATAAAGTATCTCCACATGAATCAAAGCCATTGAGTTTTGACATACTCATGACTATTCATAAGAGTGTGAAATTTCAGAAAATTGGAACCAAAGAAACTCTTGAAATTTTCTTATAAGTTTAAAGAACAAAAAAAATCAAAGATGTTTGTGAATGTGTGTGTGTGTGTGTTTGTAATTTTATTGGATATCCTGTGTAGACTAAGAGAGACTGAGGTAAATATTATTTATGTCTGAGAATAAAAACACCTCTCTTAAGGCATTTAGAGTGGGATCAAATCAATCTAATCAGGAGTTTAGATGGATTTCAGCTTTGTTGCTTGTCTGGGTATCTTCAGTGTACCAGAGGATTCAGATTTCTCTGATGATTCCATGTAATTATAGTATGCTGAAGGGTTTTTCTTGATATAAAAGTTCGTTTCACTCTCAGCTTTGAGCCATTCTTATATGTTTGCCTCACAGAGGGTTCTCTCTCCATGGTCTTTCCTCACCTTCAGATTTACACAACTGTTGCTCATTATTAGGTACTTGCTAGGTTTAAAGTAAAAAGGCAGAAGAGATTCCTCTTATTTCTAAGTTATTTTTCTTAACTTTAGTTTTGGGTAGTCCATGAATGCCTGGCTGCAGATTTAGGATTTTCTTGCATTTCGGCTGCTCCTCATCACAGTTAGCCAAATTATTTCTTGTAACTCTGCCCAGGAGGAGCAGGCATTTGTGTCTTTCTTCACACTACCACACTATTTCCTCTTCCATATCTGCACTGTGAATGTAGGCTCTCTCCAGTTTTTTCCCTGTCCCCACTCGTTCTTGTGAGTAGCTAGTGAAACTGTCAAAAACATCTTTGATTAGGTTTAAACTCCTTCTGTGTGTTTCTCAGAATTTCTGTAATAATATGCTAGCCCATATTAGTAAATGTTATGTTGCTTATTGAGTACTAAATAATTTATTGAGTACTATATATGTTTAAAATTCTACCAGAAACTAAAGAGTAATAACTGAAAAAGAATCATAGATATTTCAAATACAAGTTCTAAAAATGAACTTAAAGATCATTTATTTTAACAGCTACTGAATTATTGTCCATAGATATTAACATATTTTAGGCCAAAATATTTGCATATTTTAAAACATATATAAATGTACATTTAAAAAAAACTGTCAATTTAAACAAAGTTAAATATTTTTCTTTATCTCATGATTTTAACATTTAATGTCCCCTGAGAAATACCACAATATAGATACTTTAAGCAGTGTTTGTCAAAATCATTTGACTAGAGAATTATTAACTTTCAGAGAAAATTTCTACGGAACAATTGGACATTTATTGGCAGATTCTGATCTAGTCTAACCCCTTCATATAAAAATTTGCATGGTGAAGCTCAGAAGGTTCTGAGGTTCTTTGAGGAACTAAGTTGCAATATATAAAATGCTTAAGTAAATATTAGATCTGATATATCTTTGAATTTGTGTAGCATTTTATAATACCCAAAATAAGGTCCCTTAGTTTACCACTAAGTCTACAGAAAAGTCATAAAATATATTATTATTAGTTCCATTACAAATATTACTATTCATTCCAAACTAGTTTCAAAGAAGTCAAATGACTTATCCAAAGTACTAGTTCTAAACAAATAGCAAAATTTCCAGGAATTGAAATTATCCTTTCTTATTCATCCTATTATGAATGGATATTTCTGAGAGAGAGAGAGAGAGAAAGAGATTTATTTCTCTTCTATAAGGAAAAAACATTCTGCAAACTAAAATGATTTAAGAAGGCTTCATTGTATATTGGCAGCACTTACTGGATGAGTTGCATTTGGACAGGTAGAGAAGAACATGCTTTATGCAAAGAGCATAGTATAAAGAAAGGCATGAAAATAAGAACAGAATGGCAAAAGTGGAGGAAAGTGAGGCAGAAAACCTAGCTAGAGTGCAGTATGCATAGGCTCTATGGGAGATAAGTTTGGGTAGACCAGGAGGAGCTCTGCTAAAAGATATCTAAAATAGTGCTAAAACATTGTTTTTTAAATTTGCACAGGAGGGATAGGGAAGAAGGCATCCTTTTTTAAAACATTGATGTTGAATGCAAGATTTAAAATAATGCAATTAAAATCATGAATGTAGTAGTTAGACTAAGGATTACATTGCAAATTTAATTCCTTCACAGTACTTTATAAATTTTATCCTCATTATTCCTTGTGGGTAGAATTTGGTCTGTGCTCAAAGCCCCTTATTTCTTAAAAAATATACTTGTGGTATTTTTAAACCCATTCATATGGTTTTGAGTAATAAGTAATAGGAAACTTTTGTACATTTAGAAGAAAAACACTTCAACTCTTTTTTTTCCCTTTGGTATAATTATAAAACAAAAACAAACAAACAAAAACAAAAGCTGAAGCTGAAGCTATAGAGCTTCAAAATTGGCAAGAGTGCAGTTTTTACTAAGGTAAGATAAATTATACCATATTTGAAGAAAATTGGTTAAGTATTTTTGGAATTTTGAGGATTTAAGATATGCATTAGAATATGTATAAGGAAAATGTTCTTATTTCTGTTCAATGGCTACCTCAGCTATAGCCATTTAAGAAAGCATCAGCTCAAAATTCTTCAGTAAAGATAGTTTTTCTGGATTAGGTCTAAATTATGGGTACTGAAGCAAAAATGAATTTTCTATGTATAAATGTGCATCATCAAAGGGAGCAAGTATCAACTGAATTAACTAAAGATTCTTCCTTTTTTTCTGTATAAATTGCCAGTGAAATATAATACATTTATGTAGAATATTTCCACTCTAAAACTTTAAGTGTGCTTCAACTTCACTGAAGTAATATTTATATGATGCTGTTGTTTGAAGAAGGAATTTGAGGATGTATAAACCAAATTTGGCTGTAGTTTTCATATGGGACCAGAATTTTCCTTACCAATTCTTTCAGGTGTTTTTGTATGATTTACTCTACAGAAAAGAGATATCAAAAGTCTCTTACTCATCCATGCCATTCTGAGTTTCACAATGCTTATTTTTATTCAGCACCATTAGAGCCAGTCTCTTTGTAGTTGAAGAATACAAGCCTTATTAAGCATAAATAAGTTGGTCAAGGTAATGAAAGTAAAAATCAATAAGATCAAGATTCAAGTCCTCCTCTATTTGATCATAAAGTCCAAGCTTTTCTCATGACCAGAGACTCACTGCATAAAAAGGAAGTGTAATGTGCCTTTGTCTTTTTTGAACATTATAATTTATTTCAGTGTGAAAAAGATATGTAAAAACAAACACTACAAATTAGAATATATTTAAATACTAAATTGGGTGATACAATCATTAAATGCTATTAACATTTTAATGGTGGACATAGTGAGGGCTGGTATACTCTAACAAGTCTAATGAAGTGGGTGAGACTTGCTCTGTTGTACAAAACTTAAGAAACATTTAGAAGAGTAAACATAATTGTTAATATTTATGTTTTTCCAAGAATATCCTCTGATAGGTAATTGCCATCTTCCTTCCTTCCAAGATCATTGCATAATCTTATCACGTGACCCAGACTACCCTTTTAATCTATTCCCATAAGTCTGGCAAAAGAGACCCCGTGATAGTGATGTCCACACCCTTGTTATGGCACTATTGGTTCCTAAGGTGGCTTCACCACAGAAATTGTATGTTTATGTGTATGTGAGTATGATACCTCCAAAGGATGAAATCTTTTTGAGGACAAGGTCTATACCTTCTTCAGAAAAACTCTGTATACTCAAGGACTAGTATAATTTGCGATATTTAGTCAGTAGGAGCCCTAATAAAGGTATCTAATGGATTGAACATAAATCACTGGACTTCTGACTCCTGTTCTAAGTTGCAGAGACCTGGAAATAGGGTTGCTACTTAAGCAAAACATAACAAGACTAACATCAACTTTATGATTTATTGAGTATATCAAAGAATTGAGGTCACATGGCCTTAATTTGGCCCAAATTCTAAGGGAAGAGAGATGAGTGGAGGTGGGGGGGAGTGTTGTTTAGGATCCATGAGCATGCACTTACTTACAGGATACAACTAGATATAAATGAGTTCATCTACAATAGTTCACTAGTTGGTGAGTTGGTGAAGGCCATGTACAGGATGGCAGGGCTGTGTGAAAGAAGATAATCACAAGCATTTGAAGACTTTACAGTATTGAGTGTTATCTGAGCAAAAAAAAGAGTCAGTCTTAGCTCAAATCGTAACTAGAATAGCTCATAACTCTTCACTTAAGGCTTAGCAAAGGGAAAGATTTACCTGTTTCCAGACATTTAAAATTATCGACCTCCATTTCTGCTGACTTACATGAGTTGTCCATCTTTCAATAAAATATTACAAAATATATGGAAAGACAAGAAACAACACACTTCCAAGAGACAAGGCAATAATCAGAATGAAAATAAGAGATGACACAAATGTTGGAATTATCTGATAAGGAATTTTAAATAACCATGATTAGTATGTGAAAGTTTTAATGGAAAAGTGGGAGCATATAAGATGGGATGGGTAATCAGCAAATATATGGACTCAATGTAAGAATCAATTAGGAATATTAATGTTAATTGAATGTTAGGAAAAAAAAAACTTAGTAAAAATTGTTTTCAATGCTTCCATCAACACGCTTGGCATAAATGATAAAATAACTAGGGAACACAATAATAGGTAAACATAAAATAGCCAAAATGAAATAAAAAGAGAATAAATAGTGAAGTAAAAAATACAGAACATCTAAGAGCAGTGGCACAATATTAAATGTTGTAAAACATGTATAATTAGACTCTCAGAAGGACAAGAAATAGAGAAAAGAAGTAGAGATTGAAGAAAAAGTATTTGAGACTTTCAAAAATTAATGACAGACACCAAACCACAAGCCCAAAAATATCTGAGAGCACTAAGAAGGATAAATAGCAAAAGCAAAATGAAAGTCAAACTGCTGGAAAAAACTCAATATTCTGTAATAACCTACATGGGAAAAGAATCTGTAAAAGAATGAATATATGTATATGTATAACTGAATCACTTTGCTGTACACCTGAAACTAACACAACATTGTAAATCAACTATACTCCAATAATTTTTTTTAAAAAACACAGATAAGCAAATATTTTGAAGGCAGCTAGAAGAAAAAAAAAGAAAGAAAGAAACATTATGTTCACAGGATAAAAGATAAGATTATAAACAACATCTCATAGGAAACCATGCAGGCTAAAGACAATAGTGACATCTTTAAAGTGCTGAGAAAAACAGAAACAACAATTATCTACCCAGAATTCTACACTCAGCAAAAATATCTTTCATAAATGAGGAGAGAAACCAAAACTTCTTATACAAATAAAAACTGAGAGAATTCATTACTAGCAGACCTAATCTACAAGATTAGGAATTTAATTCAACTAACTGGTTACTCAGATAACAAAACTACTGATAAGTCAATTAGTGATGTAATCTAGGGTTTAGCAATAAAGTTGCTATCATTTCAGGGCTTAAGAGACAGCAGGATCAGATTGTGGCTCTGAATAAAGAAGCTCTGCTGTCCAGCAGGAGCTAGAGCTCTGATACCAGAAGCATCTGGAATCTCAGAGAAGCCACAACCACACATAGAGATGCTTCCTGAAATAGCAACTCCCTCTGGGAATTCAATTGGCTAAATAAAGCTGGAAAAGAGTCAACCCCCTTTGGGAATTCAACTGGCAAGCTAGGGTAAATTAGCCGAGGAAATACAGACTGCAGCGTTCAGCCTCTCAAAGATATAAAATAAAGAAAGAGTAAGAATTGCATCTGAGAGAAAAGAGACAAATGACCTATCCCATTCACATTTAAAATATTTTTCTGTATCCATTTCACCACTGTACTCTAACTCCTAAACCAAACGTCATGTCTCTGCCTAATATTATGCAACTATATTTCATAAAACACAACTTCTCTTCCTCTCTCTCCAAAGTCTCATCAGTTATCACATTAATTTCAATAGTTTGGGATCTCCAGGTAATATGAAGACTTCCCCATCAATTCCATATATAGCTTCTAGTGGTCTTGTGACACATGGACTAAATTGAAAATTTAAACATCATTCATACTCTTCATAGAAATAACAGGACAGAGGGAGGGAGACAATAGAATTAGTTAATATATACAGGTTAATGTAGTAGTATACAGGTATATATAATCTCTTTCTCTGTCTCTGTCTCTGACTCTCTCTGTCTCTCTCTCTCACACACATGCACAACCTGCTAAATTCCTCATTGCCTCATTTCTATTATTTTCTAGAATACTGTAGTCATTTATCGCTTCCTTTTTCTACAACCTATACCTCCTTTGTCCTAAGACAGCACCTCAGCTGAGCACTTTTTTCTTTAAGACTCTTGTTGAGTTAAATTCATTCCGGAAAGGTCTACATATTTAGTTGTCCAGATTTTATTGAGTTGATGTGCTTTTTACTTAATGTTTGATATTAGACATGACAGTAATCAGGAGAATTCCAGTGAATCCTCTGGTTTCCACAAATAGACCTACAATTGCATTATGGAAACAAAAAACCCACTTATCCCTGACAATCAAAATTAATCATTCCAGCCAGTACAGACCTTGTTTTTGGCTTATTGAGCACCAGTGATATAGCATAGACATCTAAGAAATCTATGCTTCCAGTAAGAATTAATGGAATCATTCAAACAGCAGTAAGTGTTTCTAGCTATGTGTGGGAGACTTTTGTTAAAAATATTGTTGACTTAATGTTGATTTTTAGAATATTAACATTGATATTTTCTCACTATGAATTCCCTGTTTTTAAACCTTTAGTGTTGGTCTAGCACAACCTTCACTGTGAAGTTAGTTAAAACAGACAAAAGTTGTGTAAACTACTAAATATATTTCTTTCAAAAAAAAAAAGATGAAAATCTACATAGACTTAGGAGAACCCTGTTAGCTGTGAGAAGCTTGGCTTATGGAAATTAACTGGTTTATCTTAATGACAGCTATCCTGATTAGGTTAGCTTTAACTGCTGGCATTAACTGCAGATCTTTTAATTGTGTCTGTTTAAAAGTCACAGGGAGGACTGAATATACTGAATTCTATCCAAAACAAGACAAATAATGGCTAACAAATGTCATGATTAAACACATGGAAACCAACCAAACTGTTGAAGTATGATGATTTTTCGTTCCTCAAATGCAGTGTTATTTACAAAGAATAAAATTCAATATGATTGCATTTATTGACATTTTAAAATGGTCACATTTTTAGTTAAAACAAAAAAAAAGCAGAATTAGAGAAAACAAGTTTATGGAGATTGATATGCTTCCTATATTTGCTGAGGAAATCAAATTTTCCATTAGGTGAATTAGATTTTAAATGCCTTAGGGTGAGAGAATTATAGTTAGTAAATATAAAATTGAAGAAAATATCTGTGATATAAATAATTTCCTAATTTTTTGTAAGCATTATTTTTTTTGCATGAGGTTTTCTTGAACAGGTATATACTATAATCTATATAGATTTTATATATATCAATTATCCTAATTGATATATGATTTAATTACTACAAATCAACCTTAAAGTTGCTTTACTATCCCAATTGAATGTTCCTGCATGTCTAGGGAACTCAAATGAGAATGAAAAAGTGGCCTTTAATTAAGAGATAAAAGGGTGCATTTCTTAAAACAAAAGATTTGTGGCAGAATTATTGACTCCACTTTGCCACCAGCTCAGCACATTGGCTGATGGTATTGACTGCTGAAATGCTAACAAATAATGGGACCATAAAAAACTGCAATTGTCTATGGCTATCATACCAGTATCAAGAGGTACTAAAAGCAGACTAGTTGCCTTCGGTCATTTGAAAATTACAACAATCAAATATATTCCATCAGTGATTCACAGTATAGCTGGGTTTTGTTTCAGGAGCTTTCCTTACTTTGTTCTTAAATTCAAAAACATATTTCAAATTAGAATGGTTACAATTTGTGTGAAACATATAGGCTTCAAATATCAACAACTTAGAATTTTGCTGCTACAAGAAAGAATGAAAATATTAATTCAAAATATCACTGCTTGATTTCTTAATGATCTGTTGTTCTCTGCCACTAATTATATATTCCAGTAGAGGAGACAGCTATAAAATGCAAACTTCTCCCCACTGCTCTCAGATATTCATGAATTTCAGTTTATATCATAAATTCTATAAAGTAGAAGAGAATGGTGCTATAAAGACAGATCTTGCAAAACCAACATTATACTGAAATGAAAAAAAAAAAGAATTTCAGACTAATTATATGGAACCTAGACTTATTCCTATACCTATACATGTCTTATGTGAAGCCTCATTCACATGCCTCAACTTTCTCATTGTAAAAGAAGTGTCTTTAAAAGACTTCTGGGATATTACATGTTCAAGTCATTGGTAAAAAGAAGATGCCCTTTGTATTTAAATACATTTAATTGGGATTCCTTGTGTGTCACTCACCAGCTTTTATTTACTTCTGTTTAACCTTGAGAAAGTTACATTTTCTAAACCTGTTTACTATATCTGTAATAAGGAGAGTTAATTATTTATATATTATATTAATAAGAAATAAAAGTGCTTTGCATCCTCTAGGCATTAAATGAATACGTTTTCCTTGTATGCTTCATCTTCCCCTTTAGAGTTCCTTCTAGCTCATCCTATGGTACCATCCTATAATTCTAATAAATACAAAGAATATTAAATAAAGCTAGTGTTACTATGATAATTTACTTCAACAATACTTGCATGGGTATAATCATCTTATTTGCTTATTTGAGTTATTCCAGACAAATAGATTGCAAATTATGCCATAAGAGTAACCCTCACATTAAAAAAATTGTGGTTGAGTGTTTCTAAAATTAGCTATTTGAAAAAAAAACTGTATATCACAAGCAGTATAATCTTCTCTAACAAAAAGATTTCTTCATTAAATAAATATTTATTGTACTTCCTTAGAGAGTTATAAAATTTTTTTTTATTCTAACAACTTTTAAGTTTACCAATTACAGGGCTGCATGTTACGTACTAAAAAAATTTTCTTGTTCGGTGAAAACTTTATGTTTACTCTCACGCATGGTTAAAAAAAAAAAAATCAACCTTAGAACTTATTTCATTTGACCTTTCTGATATAGTAAAAAGCACAGTTCCAACCCTATATACCTCCATGTTCTGTGGCCAATAGGCCTATGGCTTGAAGCTTTGGGTATAGAGGACTCCTACTTGGGAGATAAGGAAACACTGACCTTTGTTCAAGGGGCAGAGTTAAAAAAACAGGAAAAATGGAGACCAAGAGGCAAGATTAATCTCATTCTAACTTCTTTCAGTATATCAGTTATTTTTTTAAATAAACATTTAAAGACTTAATCTGAAATGCCCTTAACAATGTATCATTGGTTATAAAATATTTTTACTCTGTCAAGTGAATGAGTATTTATTCACTGCCTAAAGCTAATCACCACTTCACACTCTATGGGTCTGATAACAAATTATTTAAACTACTACCATTATTTTCATTTTTCCAATAATATAGGAATCTTATGCAACCTGTATGGGCATAAGTAGGCTTCTAATGAAGTACTGTAAGATATTAAGACAAGCTCATGTGTTTATTTGGAGGGAAATGAACAAATAATGATATCTCAAGTAAACATAAAAAAAGAAAAACAGAGAGAGAAATGGTTTCACAGAATTATAGAGTGAGTAGCTAGTGTTTCTGTTAGAATCTAGAATTTGTTCCTCTTACTGAATAATTGTTACTTAAATTTTCCCAATAATGGCACAATTATGCCTTTTTTAAGACTTAGACTTTGGTCAAGAACAACAAAAAAAAGAGTTTTTCAGATTCCCTGCAATTCTTGAAGAACTGCAAGGTTTGGGCCAAAAACAAATGGAGAGACTATATATTGAAGAGAGTTCTAAGTTCAGAGAGTTCTAAGTTCAGAGAATTCTAATTTCAAAATCCAGCTCTGCCTCATTTTAGTTGTCTTGGGCAATTATTTTTGCAATTCTAATTTCAAGGGTCCTTATTACTGAAATTGGATAATAATAACAGTATATTCCTTGTAGACTTACTTTAAAAATGAAATGAGTTGATATATGTAAAATGGCTATTACCAAGTCTGATACAAATGTTTATTAACTGGAATAAAATAACACAAACAAAAAATGTGGAATAGTTGAGAGAAACCCATTTTGCTGTGGTGTGGCTAGACCCAGCCAGATTGTCACATTGTCACTAAAGTACTCATCTCAGTCTCTCCCCCTCCTTCCCTTCCTGCCTTTCTTCTTTCCCCTGCTTCCCCCATGCCCTACCTCATTTACAAACACACCTATATTTTAAAGTATAATACTAAGAGCTTATCATTGTTATTTAAAGGTGAAAATATGGGAGTTATAATTCATCTTAGTAAGATTTTTATTGTCAATATTTTCCAACTCCTGTAGATATATCTATATAAACATACAGATGTGTTAGCATTTTCTGCTGGTCTGAAGTTCTCATAGGCTAGTGTTTCTATTTCCATTTGTCCTGAGTTCTCTCCTTATAGAGTCCCTAATGATTAGGTACCTAGTTGGGCACCAGATGTAGTATGTGGCCAATCAGTTTAAAAATACACCAGTGTAAGCAAAAGGTTCATGTGCAGAACATGTTAAGGTTTTGAAACATTTTAAAGCTATACAAAGCATTTGAAACAACTGTCCTCATCTTTTATGTAGATAAAAAGGTGAAGTGTTCAAAGGCAGAATTTGATCTAAATCTGTAACAAAGGAGTAAAAATACACTTGGAAAAGAGAAGAGGTTATTTCAATCTATTCATGAGTTAAACTCACTTATAAGCAGAAAACATTGTTTAAATTGCAAATGTCTAAAATTAGTTAGAAAATATTTAGAAATAACCATATTTTTCCCCAGCACATCCAAGCTAATATTAATTGTTAATAAAGACTTTAGTCAGAACATTCCATCTTATGAATATATGAATAGATGAAATTATCCTGATACAAGGAGGTCTATCATACCCAGGCAGGATCAATAAATAAGTATATGGAAATATCAAGGAAGATTTATCAGGTATTGACTCAGAGCAAAGCTGAGTCCTCATTACCTTATTAGTACAAAACGTTCAGGTACCTCTTATTTGTGTAGTTATGTTCCAAGAACATTGTGATTTTATACTCAAAGATACTAGTGATAAAGGTACTTTTGAAAGAAATGAAACAATAATATTGCTCATATGCTAATTTGTCTTTTAGCTTTAAAAATTTGGTGTATCTCAGGGTTGGTGTTTAGTCCAGTATTACTTCATTAATTTTATTGAATAAAAATCAAACATTTTGTAAACTATATCTTCACTATAATACTGCTTGGGGGTTCTATCCTGTTAAGGCCCTAAATGATATTACATTATGAATATGAACATTATGTATAAGTATGAATATATTAACATTATGTTTAAAACTAAACAATATTGAATATTGGACTAGATTGAAATGTGTTAAATTCTAGGGCTAGGCTCTAGCCTATACCTACTTATTGTTGTAAGTTCCTTCACTTTTCTCTGTCATCTCTGTTTGTAAACTCTCCAGGCAGTTGATTCTCTCCTCTCTGAATGAAAGGTATTGTCTTGCTTGGTTGCTGTTTAGAGATTTATTGAGCAAATAAATTTTGCTTTCTGCCACGTTGCTTCTAAAACTGAATCTTTGCCATTTTCTCACTTTAAGGGAAACACGATATTCTATGGTGTACATTTTAAATGCTAAGGAAGCAATAAACAAAGCTCCCTTATTTTTAACTTTTTGTTGGGTTTTTTTTTTTTTTTCCCCTTCCTTATGCTGTACTTTAATGAAAAACTCAGATTCATTCCCATGTCCTCTGTGGTAATATTCATTGCAAACATCATTACGGATGTGAGGTCTCTCCCTTAATTAAGAACTAAAAGGCTTCATTTCCTAAAAGGAAAGCATGTGGCAGGTTTTATTGATCTGGTTTGTGTTGCCAGCTGAACACATTAGCAGAGATTATTGATTACTCTAGTGGTAATGAGCTTGGGTTCCTTGTCAGGTGAAGTCCACATTCCTTGGGAGCATTTTCTTGAAACGGGCTAATGTGCAAGTATATGTTCACTGTGATATATGATTCAGTAGACTTTTTAAGCTTTATGGCCAATGAATCATTCTTTAAAAATATAACAGCAGTCATTAAAAAGGTTATTTTCCAGTCATTATCTTTTGATAATTTCTTCTGTATGCTAACGATGCACTTATGAATAGATGTTAAACCAAAACAAGTGGAACATTAAAGAGATGTGATCACATATGGCTCATACTGTTTTTAATAAGTTTTCAAGTAACCATCTTCATTATCGTCTGATGACCAAGCTGGGTAACTTAACTAGTTCAGCTTCATCATGATAAATAGTCGTGATCTCCACCCAGTGTTTGAATAAGAATTGATGAAAACAACTTCAAGGATTGATGAATAATAAGAAATGGTAATCTAGGTAGTAAATGTGTGTGACATTTCTTAAGAAAAATGGTGTAACTTCTTCATTACGGGAAATGCTTTAGATAAATATTGCTAAAATATATCTCACCCCAAAATTTCTATTCAGGTAAAAGACATGCTTATTAATTAATTAGGGTGGAACATTGCCAAATGGGATGAATGAAAGCAATGAGGGGCTTATTATCCTTTTGACAGGATAACGTCATGGTGATAGTTGCACTTCTTGGATTATTATAGATATATATGTGTTCAGCCAAAAGAAACTGGGTGATCTTAAAAAACATTCAGAAATGTCTCTGGGAAATCATTAGAATATTTGAGTTTTGAATATACTAGCTTCATTACAGATAAATTCAAAACAACCTGAGGGATAAAATTCTATCCTGCTAAATGGAAGGAAGAGACATTCATGAAAATACTGTGCAATGGTTTAATAAGAAGTACAGCCAATGAAAATTCTAAGAGATGTTATTCGGAGCCCAGAATTTTCATGCTGATTTTGGACTTATGAAAAATTATTTCATTTCAAACCTTCAATCTTTGTATAGTCTACGAGAAGTTTTTGCTCAGTCACTGAATATGTTACAAGGCCCTCTGGGGCCCACTTCCAGAAAAAGAAAACATCTACCTTTCCTCTCTGACCATTTCTGCAACACCTGATTGAAGGAACAAAATTGTTTCTGACCTTTGAATCAACACAATTACCAATTCTCATCAGTCTGTGAAAAAGGTATCCACAATACATTGATAGTTTATATTGTTTCCATCTCTGGTAGATCGTACAGTATGTGAGCCCTAATGAAGTGATATATAAAGTTAATGGAGATGCAAACACAATGGACAAAATAATATGCTATTTGTAATTTAGAATCAAGTTCACCTTTGAAAATGGAAAAAAATTGATATTTGGCAATGTGGAAATCAGCAGCAGGTTTCCAAAGCCAGGTTTATCAATATAACTACAGAATTTTGTTATCAAATTCTTTTCCAGTTAATGCATAGTTCTTCTGAAAATTTGCTTACCTGTTTCATTTACATGGCATTTTATATTGATTAGATTATCATGTTAAATGACAAAGTTTCAAGCAGAATATTTTTTTCTGAATGATTTAGTATTTGTTAGGTAGTATCGGTAAAACCATCTTGCATGGTATCACAAATGGGTCCACCTCATACCAAAAGTTCTATACTCTTCACCATTGGTAAGTGTGACAGGCTATACATTACATACATTTTTATTTTCTAATAGCATGATTTTTATTAGAGATGGCCCAATTCTTGAAAATAAAAATTGAAAACTTTAATTCAATGAACATCTACAGAGTGAAGTATAAATCCTCATCACAAAATCTCAGTGCCTCCAAGATCTTGCCCTACTATCCTTCCCAGGTTAGCTAATTTGCACACACACACAAACACACAAATACACACACACACCCCACAACAATAGCAGGGAAATAACTTATTTTTTCTTCCCTAGACATTTTCTTTTCTCCAATTCTGTCTGTCCTGTTTGCTCTTCTTGGAATGTCCTCTATTCTCTCTCTACTTGGCAAAGTTGCTCCTGTGGCGAAGTGGCCCACACCTAAGAAGACTTCTCTGACTTATGGAATAATAATAATAAAACTCTCAGTGCTCTGTTATGCTCACAAGTGTTTTTGTACCTTATCACATTATATCTCACATTTTAATTTACATAGAGCATCTGTTGCCTTCCTAGGCCTGAATATTCTGCAAATATAAGTTTTGAAACGTGCACCTCTGTTTCTCTCTAAATATCTGGAACAATTTCTTGCATGCAGAAAATATTTATTTGAATAAAATTGAAATGATACCTTAAAATGCTCTGTCTAAATGTGCTGTCACTTAAATGCTATAAAAGGATTTCACTTTCTAAATACAAAAAGGGTTTGTTGTTAGGTGTTCTCTTTATCTATTGATAAAATAGCTGATAATGTATGCAGTAGTACTTTCTAACATATGGAAATTGAGAGTTGCTGCAATATACCACCCTCCCCCCTTTTCTCCTTATTCAGGCTCTGGATTTTATTTTTCTTTGTTATCAAAGAAAACAAAGTATATTTGTCCTATACTGTTTCTTCCTAATATCACCATCTTATTCCATCTGTGGTGTGGCTTTTCAATAAAGACTAAGGGGGACCTGGGTTCAAATCTTGCATTTTAATACTTAAATGTTCTTCATTACTTTGTATGCTATTTATCAAGTTTCAGTCTCCTGATCTGCTTCACAGGTTTTTCATGAAAATTAAGTTAGTTATGCAAGGAGATATTGAGAATGGTATGGGCTTTGAAATATGATTAACCTGAATTTACATCTTTGTTCTACTATCTACTAATCTACAGACAGGTACCTCTCTAAAGCCACAGTTTCCTTATTTTTACATGAACATAATAGCACCCATTTAATAGAAATGTTGGAAAAAATATTAAAATAGACTATTTCTGTACATGAATTATACCAATTAATCTACAAATGTTGATATATTCCCTGTCTATCAAATACATAAAAAACACACACACTGATAAGTTGTTGATACTGATGATTTGTTTGATATCGACATCAGAACAGATGCTTGTTTTTTGTTTTCTACAAATACTCCATTTAATAGTACATAAATGATGTATTAAATAGGGTCTAATGCACATGTGGATTTTTAATTTTTTTCATTTTTCTGAAGTTATATAATGGTTTTTTGGGGGTACTCTCTACCTATTTAGTACTCTGGAGAAGACAAGTTATAGCAAAGTATCATAAAAGCACCTTTTTTCATCACTTTAAAAAAGGAAATAGGATATATTATCCAATGACATACTTTCAAGTTACTGTATTCTGTTTATCCGTGTTATACCTTCTCTTCTTATCAACCATTCATACCTCCCTCCATATCTTTCAAACCCATTTGATTCTATTCAAATTTGTCATATCAATCCACATTTTACATCATAATTGTAGCTGATCCTAAACTGCTCAAAATTCTTATGGAAGTCAATAGTTATATGATGAAATTTCTCTTAAATTAATTCATATAGTCTCAGGACTTCCCTGGAGGTCCAGTGGTTAAGACTCTGCCCTTCCATTGCAGGGGGTGTGGGTTTGATCCCTGGTCAGGGAACTAAGATTCCACGTGCTGGGCAGCATGGCCAAAAAAAAAAAAAAAATTAATTCATATAGTCTCATAATATCACGAGTACTGATTAGACAATATGTAAGCCTCTTTAGACTGCAGCAGATAACAAAGCTCTAGTCATGTCTAAGAGGGTGATGCAGTCTTCTATCCATCCTTATGGAACTTGTCCATTCAGGTTACACAGAAGCAATGGCTTTGCACCACACTATATGAACAATCTTGAACAGGCCCTTTGTATGAAGATAAGAAAGTGAGAAGTGTGTGTGCTGCCTAGGCAGCCACAGGGAAAGAGAAGAAAGTGATCTCTACATCTGTAACTAAGACTCTTCATTCTTTCCTGTACATAATACATTTTAAGGTAAACAATTTAAATTCTGTCACTGACATACTTTAGTCATGGCATTCTTTATGACTATTTTGCAGACAACTATTATACTCTGATTTGAAAAAATAAATATTAATACAGATTTTCTTTTAAAAAACATGGTATAGAGGGGAAGTTTAGACTATTCACTACTACTGACAGAGAAACAGGATAATACAGATTACCCACACAAATGCTTATTTTGAATTTTAAGATCTAGGGATAACTGAAAGAATTTTTAAAATCTCATTTTTTTCTGATATCACTTTAGAAGGAATAATACGGTAACAGCACAGACGACATTTTTGTTTAAAAATCTGCTTTGATTTATCTCATATAAACTTTAGTTATAATTTCCCTTGGGTGTTTTCTGGTGGATATCCTTATATATTGAAGAAATTCTCATTTGATTCAAATGATTCAGCAAAATGTGATTTGATTCTCAATATATGTCATGTCTTAACTCATACCTTGTTTTAGTCACATAAAAGAATATTAGTTAATAATTAAAATTCATAAATGACAATAACATGCAAACGTGAATTAATCTAGCAATATGATAAGTGGAAAATACTACCAAATGTTTATACATATTGCTATATCTTTCAAGTAAACAAAAAGTCATTTAAGGAAGACATATAGATTTTAAAAAAGATATATAAAAGAGAGAGAGAGAGAATGATGAAAGCAGGATTTGAGATAGTAGTTACATTAGTGAAAGGCAGGAAAATGGATTGGTGGGAGGCACTATGTGATTGATAAGCTATTAGGGGCTGTTGATGCCAAAAACTCAGCCTCTGTGCAATGGCACTGAATTGAATCTCAGAGACAGATTTTTGTGTGAGGTAGATAAGAATAGCTTTATTGCTTTGCCAGACAAAGGGGGACACAGTGGGCTCCAGCCCTTGAAAACCGTGTGTCCCAACCTGGGAGGATTTGGTAAGGAGTTTTATAGCAATGGTTCAAGGGCAGAGTTGCTGATAAGATTAGGGTGTGTACAGGGTCTGCACTCCTTTAATCTTGGCTCAGGTTATCTCTTGATGAGCTTCTCTGGTTCCTTTAATCTGACCTCAGGTGGTCTTCTCTGGAATGAAGAATGCTAACTGCATTTGTTGAGTGTTTTGTTCTGTAAAGAGCTCAAAGATATTGTTATGTGTATTCCTTGAGGTGGAACCAGGGCCCTGCCCCAAGGCTGCACTATTGTTTCTTGGCTGCTCCTCTCTTGTCTCTTCATTCTCTCCCTTCCCTGATTAGCAACTGTTTGAACCTACCCTTTTGGGACTCAGGGAAGGTCATGGAGGCTGGAGTCTGCTTCCAGCAAACAGGGAATGGGGGTGGCACAGAAAGCCTTCCATACCCAGGAGCCCCATAGGGTCCTGCTTGGTTTCACTATTGATTCTAAGTTTTAAGATAAGTGCTGGCCAAAGATAAATAATTTGAGTGTCAAAATATATAATGTAGAAATGGATTATAATCCAAAGTAGAAAATGAGTCTATTCAGATCTAGATAAACAGTTGATTAGTTAAAAAAATTGGAAGGAATAACTGTATCTCCTGTACAGAAGATTCCAAATAATTTATGTAGCTACTCCTCCCTCCAGGAGGGGAGCTAACATCTCCCAACAACTTGAATGTGGGATGTACTTAGTGAACTTGCTGCCAAAGAGTAGAGTGTAGAAGAGGGAGGAGGGGAAAGAGTAAATTTACAATGAAGAAACCTGGCAAATACTAACTCTGCCAGGTGATCAAGGTTAACATAATCAATTACATCATGTTGATAGTATGTACCCTTGATATGATGTAAGGAAAAGACACTTCACCTCTGTGCTTTTCCTCTTAAAACCCAGTGAGCTCAATCTAAACATGAGAAAAACAGCAGACAAACCTAAATTGAGTGTATTAGTCCACTCAGGCTACCAATACAAAATACCACAGGCTCCGTGACTTAAATAATAGACATTTATTTTCTTACAGTTCTGGAGGCTGGAAGTCCAAGATCTACATGCTCACAGGGTAGTTTCTGGTGAGATTTCTCTTACTGGCTTGCAGATGGCCACTGTGTCCTCGCATAGTCTTTCCTCTGTGGGAGAACACAGAAAGAGAGAGCAAGCTCTGGTGTCTGATCCTCTTCTTATAAGGACACCAGTCCCATCAAAATATGGCCCCACCCTTTTGACCTCATTTAATCTTAATTACCTAATTCAAAGCCCTATTACCACGTAAAGTTGCATAGGAGGTTAAAGCTTCAACATGAGAATTTGAAGGGCACAATTTAGTCCATAGTATTGAGGAACATTATTGAAATCTAAAACTGTATTCCACAAAACAATCAAGGTCATCAAGGATAAAGGAAATCTGAGAAACTGAATAGAGGAGATGCAGTTAGGAAAATATAATAGCTAAATGTAATGTGGTACCTGGATGAAATTCTAGAACAGAAAAGGAACACTGGGGGAAAACTTGTGAATTCCAAATAAAGTGTTCAGTTTAATTAATAATAATGCATCAATGTGTGTTTCATTTTGTTACAAACATAAAAATGTGATGGAGGGTATTAACATTAAGAAAAAGTGAGTGAGGGGTATACAGGAATTCTGTATACTATGTTTGCGACATTTCTGTAAATCTAAAATTATTGTAAATTTAGAAATGTATTTAAAAAATAAAATTAAAAATTACTAGTGGAGGACCAAAATAAAAGAGAAACAAAGAAACAAAATTAGTCCATGGGTGAGCTAATTAATGTGTAAGCTTTACTAAAAAAGACTTATAATTGTGTCGGGGCTCCCAAGGACAACTCTCAAGCTCAATGAATGACTTGCTAGAAGGATTGACAGAGCTTAGAAATTCATTACATTCATGCTTATGATTTATTACAGAGAAAGGATGTAGTGAAAATTAGCAAAGGGAAAACATACATGGACAAAGTCCAGAAGAAATCAGGCACAAGCTTCCAGGTGTTTCCTTCAAGTAGTGTGGTGTGGAGATGCACTCAGTTCTCCCAACAGCAATGTGTAACAATTCATGTGAAGTATTGCCAGCCAGGGAAGCTCACCTAGTCTTTGGTGTCCAAGAATTTTATTGGGGATCAATCACGTAGGCATGCAGAACCCACAACTCAGTCTCTAGCATCACAGCGATCAAACAGAATTAGCATGGCCCAGGGCCTCAGGCATCCCAAAACACTCTTATCAGGCAGGACATTCCCCAGGCTTGGAGGTTATCTCCCAGGAGCTGGTTAAGGCCCAGCCCTCCTGAAGGCAAGCCTGTCTTTGGAATGTGGAGGACTTGGGCAACCCAGGCCTGATGAGTTAACTCTTTTTTTACACAGTAATGAATCTGATTTTGTATACTTGAAGTGCTCAGTAATATAGTATAATGAATAAAAATTATATCATGCTTATATACTTGAAAATAAGGAGTATAAAACTATAGGCAATATAATCATATACAAGATAAACTTACAAAGCAATATAATTAGTGATTTAATAAAGAAAATGAAATTGCAACACGAACCCATAGGAAAGAAATTATTGTGTTTGAGAAGTGAGGTCGACATAATTACTTTAAAAACATATATATATATATATATATACCCAGTACAGCAACATCTCCTTTTCTGAAAAGCCCTTTTCTTTGTGGTTTGAATGGGAGTTTCCATGCAGAGCCCAACCAGCTGAACACAGCTGTTCATAAGTAGACACTTGATTGATGTAAGTTAATTAACATGCTTCTTTAGGATTTTTTTTTTTTAACTTGGAACTACTGAGAGTGAACTTGAATCCCTTGCTAATATGAAGTTGGGACTTACAAGTTTTGGTTGTTGTGAAACTCCATGTTATCAATCTGTGTAGAGGAAGTCATGCAAAAGACTGAAGACAGGAAGAAAGAAGAGTTGTGAGGTGCAGAGAATCATAAGTACGTTCAAACCCCTGATTCACCCCTGAAGTTCATATGCCCTCCTGTGCAAGTTGGTATTTTGTTTCTGTTTTGCTCTGTGTTATATCAAGTTATCACTTGATTGTTACCAAACAAATCCTTCCTGAAACAACCAGTTAAGGCTTTCATAGAGGAAATGGCATTTGACTAAATTTTTAAAGACTACTCATCACCAATATTTGTTAAAGATGTTCTATGTTTCAGATACATGCTAAATGTTGGAACCCTTAGACCAATAAAATATGAATGCTGTTCTCAAATAGTTGACAGTAGAATGCAGATGAACATGTAAACAGTTTAGAGCAATTTAGTGTGCTTAACATGCTGAAGAATTATAGTAAAAATGTTGAGGCATGAGTCAGATTTTGCTGGTAGAAAAGAGAAGAAAATACATTCTAGGAACAAAGAATTCAAAATGATTTAGACTAGTTGAAGTATTGGAAGTAGCTGAGACCACTCAGAAGGAGTAAGATATTAATATAAATATTATGGCACCTAGGGAAACATTACTATTACAGAATGAGTTCTAGAAAAGTAAAAGAAAAAAAAAGCAAATAAATATCATGAAAGAAAAAAAAAAAAGGTAAACCTAATATTTTCCAAACAGATTTCTTTCTTAGAATGAATTAATGCTTTAAAAAATGATTTATTTTGAATCATCCCTGAACATTTAAACTAAATCCAATTCCTTAAAACTAGTTCTAATTCTCATGCCTCTATTATTAAAAAATTATTTAAGAGATCCTGAAAAACTTAGTCCCCCAAACTGCTCCTCCCCACCCACACTGATAAACCCAAGCTTCTCAAGTGGGTGGCTACAAAATCTCAAGAACAGTTTCTTCATTTTCAGAATACATTTTTTAACCCCCTATTTCTGAAGCAAACTGAATTTTCAACTCACTCTTCTAGATAAAGCCTCTCCCCCAACAAAAACCAAAACATTCTTTCAGAACATTCTCATGCCTGGGATTTTAAATAAAGATTTATGCTTAATGATACTCTAGTTGATTTCCTTCAGTTTCATGTGTTGTGCCTTGAATCAGGACTGGACCCCTTCTGCTCAGCCCAGGACACTCAAAGAGGACAGATTCTGTCAAGTAGTCCTTCATGGCACCCTTCTTCAGAGTCCCATTGACTACACACCTGAGTAAATTCTGTTCCTAACAAACTAGTGCCCCTCTCTTTTTACACTGATGCACCACATAAGCCTTTGTTCTTTTGTCTTAAGTGTGTTTGGGACAATCTTCGATTTATTTTGTTTTATTGCTCAGGAGTCTCTTAGATGATGCAGGAACACAGTGACATGACTCTCTGTGTGTGACTGTCTGTTGTTCTTTCTTGTCGTTTGAGTATGAGCGATCATCTGTCATTCAATGTGTCTCCAGTTTGCTGCTTACCTTCTTACATGAGCAAACATTACTTTACAAATCACACTGTGATACTAAATTTGGTACATAAATAAGCACTCTGTGTGATACCTTAGAATAAAAGGATTCAAAGATTCTAAGTATTCAATGGTCAGCATTTTTTGATCCATATGAAGAAACTGCAAAAAAACATGAAAACCCTAAAATTACCTCCATTAAGAATTTATTTAGAAAAGGCTAATAAAAAGGTAGAATTTGTTTCCTCTCCCTCTTCCAGCCCAACTGCAAATTAATATCCCTACTGTACTCTTTTACATGGACTTCTTCCCCCCTTTTATGCTGCTCTCCCTCCTCCTGTACCTTTTCCAAACTTTTATGCCCTTTCCATGACCACCTCTATCTAAACACTCCCCTGTCACTGGTCAGTATTTCTCCTAATGTTTATCCTGGGTGGCGAAAATGCCCAGCTCCATTAGTTCTCTAGTTTAGAAATTTGGTGAAGGTCAGATTTGCAAAATCTAGCTAAGGACTTATCCATCCCTCATTACAAAAGGCAAGGTTTCACTAAAGAACTTAGAATTGCTCTAAGAAATTACAATTCAAAATTATTTTATCTATATGAATTAGTTATATCCTCAAGAGATGTAAAATTGTCAAAACTCGGTTAGAAAAATCAGAATGAATGGATTACTAAGAAAACTTTAAACATATGCATGGACAGTTGAACTTGGATGGATATGAAAATAGTATAAAATAGATCAAGAACTTTTAGCAGCTATCCTTTTGTATTTTCTATTAAAATTGCCTGTTTAAAATGCAGATGTGTAAACAGAGAAATGATAAATTCTTCCTTGATTTCAGAGTTCACTTAACCACCGTCTTCTGGGAATACTTTGGTTTTAATAAGGGTGAATATATCATAACTACCTAATATACCTCTGTTATTGTTATTGTTGTTGTTGAGTGGCCCACCCAGGGTAGTGTATTCAAGGCAGTAGTTCTTATCCTTATGATCTAAAATCATGTCAATCCACAAACTCAGGTGGATGGATCAGAATTAAATTTGAATGCCTAATTCCCCTTTAGTCTGGTTACCACTCACACTGAATATCAGCCCAGCCTCTCTGGATGTCCACTAGGGAAAGGAAAGATGCTTGAAGACCAAGAATATTTAAGGTAGAATCTTGAATATTCAAAAAACATCGGGCTTCCCTAGTGGCGCAGTGGTTGAGAGTCTGCCTGCCGATGCAGGGGATACGGGTTTGTGCCCCGGTCCGGGAAGATCCCCCAT
>NC_041229.1:35767086-35869834 GCF_002837175.3 Physeter macrocephalus
GTCCCGGTCCGGGAAGATCCCCCATGCCGCGGAGCGGCTGGGCCCCTTGAGCCATGGCCACTGAGCCAGCGCGTCCGGAGCCTGTTCTCCGCAATGGGAGAGGCCACAACAGTGAGGGGCCCGCGTACAGCAAAAAAACAAAAAAAAACATCTATATAGTATCCCCTGCGACCTCCACTTTGTCCATCTCAGTACTTAAGTAGACAAGAGAAAGTCATCCCTTCCTGGGAATAGTTGCATTTAATGACCAAACTGCCTTATTAAGATGTGTGTACCAGGAGGAAATGAGAGAAGGAGTGGTAGACTATCAGCTTTTTGAGTAGTTTCTGCCATAAAAGTCACAGATTGAAAAACTGCCATCAGTCTGGAATGCTGAACACATGACCCATATTAATTGCAATGGCCCTATCAGTATGGCAGGAAGAGAAACAGAAACTGGGTAAAAATCAATACTGGAAATGCCACAGATGGCACCAATGCTCGTCAATAGCCAGATATAGTCAATCTGTCAGAATTAACAGGAGACCATGATCCATAGGATGTTTCCTTTCCCATCTTGCAGCTTTTGGTGGGAATTACAAATTTGGCATGCAATTATAGCCTCTGCATCAGAAACAGTCTGTTTTGTTTTGGTTTGCTTTGGTTTGCTTTGGGTATTTTTTAGTGCCTAGTCCACAATGTGAGCATGTTGCCGTGACTGGTGTGGTGGATTTATGCAACAATCTGGTAGTGCAAGCAATACAGACACTGTTAAGAGCCTGATGCCAGTTTATCTCATCAGTGTGGAGGTCCTTTCTGTGGGCATCTATGAGTCACCCAGACAGTTCAATCAGCAACCACAATTTGATTCCGTGGTTCATGTCCCTGAAGAGACATTGTCTCTCTCTAATCTGCAACAGTCCCAGAGTTTGAGTTTCATCCACTGAATGGAGTGACCATGCCCACTTTCAGTTCATGAATTTAATCAACTCACATTTCTTCTCAAATTATGTGTATGGATTGTTCTTAGGTAGGAAACAGTAAATACTGAACAGTATATTTGCCTGTAGATACTTACAAATTTATAGTACTTTCTGGGGAGACCATAGTTGATATGTCAGTTACACAAATTTTTCCACGAATATCCAAATTCAAATGTTTGTCAAAATATTCATATTTTTTTTAAAAAAACTTTTTTCAGTGTGACAGATTGATAGGTGCCAGTTAGCTATCTGTTATGGTAGGAACTCTGAGTTTACTTATTAGGCATAAGCAGCTTACCTACTATCGAATTTGTAATTCTATGTCCCTGAAAGTCATGGCCTGGACTCTCTTCATTTCACAAGTGCCTAAACCAGTAATTAGGAATGAAAAAAAAAAGAAGAAAAATCCACTTTGTGGGGTTGAAAGTCTAAATGACTTCTGCATGCTAAGTTAATTATGTAAATGGCCACTTAAACAAAAACAATGTACCTTCAAAAAGAAAAACTAATATATTGCTTTACGGAAGGATCTGTCTAGATGAAATGGTAGACAATTTCTTTATAAAAAATAAAGATGTATTTTCTTTCACTGACAGCTTTCTTAGAATCCTAGAAGAACAAACAAAGTAAGATAATAGAATGGGGCTGATTTTATGAAATTAAAGTAAGATTATGTTGATTAGGCAACTGAATAAAAATCCAGTACAGGTCAGATATGCAAATTAGTAGTTTTAAAAAATTTTAATCAGAGATATCTGTATTTGAAGTTCTAGTGAATAGAATCCAAAGCTGGGAGAAAAAGGCCCAGGGCATTTTCTCTAACTATGCTACTACTTCTTATATATTTATGTTGTATACTTGAAATATGAATTTTTTATACATATAATTTGTTACAATACAACAGGACTATTCAGGCATATCATATAGACAAAATTATATAATTTACATAATCACATGTAATTTCATCAATTTTAAGCTATGATCAGTATTATGTATTAGTTACTAATATGTTTAAATTTTATTTGTTAATTTCATAGATCTTATATTTATAGAGGAGAAAAATAATATTTTTATATATTTGCAATCTTAAAAGCATATAGCTTCTCAAAAGAATTCCCACCAAGACATTTATTCACTATATATTTTTATTGTTTGTGTAAAATTGTTCTCTCATTCTTCAAGGGCCACTAGAAATTGCATATATGATTTTGAGGGAAAAAAAGCAAAATCGACTTGGAGTGTATGAGGTTGTTTTTATTCACAATATGCTATTTTACAGTCTCCAGCTCTACATATCAGATCCAAGTCAGATAGACAAAAAGGGAGCAATCATCAATAGAGACATTTTGAATCTTTTCATGGGGTCACCTTCTGAATAAAACCTATTAGTATTCTGTGAAAATACAGAGGACTGTACATTCAAAATAGAGGACATGCAAAAGAAACTAAATTCTCAGAGAAGAGTTACCTGCTCACATATTCATCATCAAAATAGCCAGCAGAAAATAGGGCTGCAGACATTACATGTAACCCTGGACAGCTGTAGCTCTGAGTGGGTCCAAGAGGAATGGGATCCACACAGCCATCTGTTCTTAGATATTACTGACATTCTAGAATTAATTTGCTACTATCACAAGTCAATTAAGGACATTTGTTTTTAACAGGACATACAAAAGTAGGAGACAAGATAACATTGAACCGCCAACTTTTTGCTCTGTTGGCTCATCCTGGGAATAGGAATGAATTAAAAAAAAGTGAATTGTGAATATGCCCCTTTTTTGGTAAAGTTATGTGAGCAACCCTAATATCTCACAAATGATTCCTTTCTCAAAGAAAGATGTAGACATAGATAGTTGAGAAAGCAGAGGACCTCTGCTCCATTTTCACAACTGATTGAACATCAGGAATATTGGTATATACCAAATTTGTATTAACACTGACCATTAAGGAAGTTATTTTCTTAGGTTCTATAAAGCTGTGTTTATAATGAAAATACATTTGGAGCACAGATGTATGGTTTGCTACTTTCACCTGGGGATCTCAAAATACTTGCAACATGTTAACATTTTTAAAGGTTGGCTATATCTGAATTCACATAAAAAAGACATTTGTGCTGGAAAGAGCAATTACAAAAATTAGACATCTTCATCAGTGTGTTAATTATGGCAGTATATGTGAAGTGATGAAATTGAAACAATCCTTACTACTGAACAATCCAGATTTCATACTCACACTTGAGCCCTCCTTTCAAGGAACCTGCGTGTTCTTGCCCTAAGAGAAAGGTTTCAGCATATGAAAATGCAAATAATCACTTCTCTTTTTAAACTGGGTAGCATCGTAGTTCATTGATTATTGAAATGACATTAGTAATGGCAGCAGTATGTTATAAATGAGCAGCAAATGCTTTTAAGGGTGATTTGCCCATGGCATTTCCACATTTACCGCATTTCTCTAGCATTTTATCTGTACCACCTAAGAACATGTGGATAGCAATTTTAAATAATTTACAGGTGGAAGGATATTCCTCACATATATAGTCATGTTTAGTCTTCACAGTGATTTTGTAAGGTAAGTTTGGGGCAAAGTGTGAGGCAATCAGGGAGGTATGAAATATAGAGGGTAGATACTGTCATAAGATAGTAAAGGCTGCTATTGACTACATTTTTAAAGTGATGTGACTAGTATATACTTTTAGTTTAACTCATTTTTGGTAAAAGTTGAAATTATAGGATTTTAGATATACATTTAAGATCTATGATGTTAAGAGAGTGAGACTGCCAACCCTCAGCAAGTGATGTCTCTGAATTTCACACTAGTTCTTTTCACCTTAGAAAATGTGAACAGAGTGAAGCTTGGCAGAAACAAGATAACTCACTAGAAGAAACAGTGGAGTAATTTTCTGCCAAAGTCCAGATATGAGAAATGCAACAGAGTTCTGTTTTATAAGTAATGTAATATTGTACAAAGTTAGTGCAGAAGAATCAATAACATGTACACTTTGTGCAAGATTTGGTGTAGGTAGAGAGAGAAATACAGAAAATAAAATGTAAAAGAACACAAAAGTCAATGTATAGCCATAAAAGTGCATTACAAAGTCCAACCCTTCTAATATATATATATATTTATTTTATTTTATTTTTTCTATTTTAAATACAAATTGAGGGCTTCCCTGGTGGTGCAGTGGTTAAGAATCCGCCTGCCAATGCAGGGGACACAGGTTCGAGCCCTGGTCCAGGAATATCCCACATGCCACGGAGCAACTAAGCCCGTGCACCACAACTACTGAGCCTGCACTCTAGAACCCGCAAGCCACAACTACTGAACCTGCGTGCCACAACTACTGAAGCCCGTGAACCGCAGCTACTGAAGTCCATGCACCTAGAGCCCGTGCTCTGCATCAAGAGAAGCCACCATGATGAGAAGCCTGTGCACCACAATGAAGAGTAGCGCCTGCTTGCTGCAACTACAGAAAGCCTGTGCTCAGCAAGAAAGACCCAACACAGCCAAAAATAAATAAATAAAATAAATAATTTTTTTTTAAATTTAGAAAAAAACAAAAATGGACACAAAGTTGTCACAAATTTTTGGCTCTCTAATGTAAAAGATTGATACAATTAACATTATATGCAATGTTTATGAAGATTCAAGCAATAAAGTGATACATAAGTACTTCTAGAATAACTCATAATTTTTGCATATCATCAGACCAAGTATTCAATTCTTGAAATACAGAAATGCTTCTACATTTCTAAGTGGCACCTGAAAATGCAGAGGGACAGTGTTCCTGTATTGCCCTCGGGAGATAGTGGAAGGTAGGGAGCCCTCAGAGTCTGAGAAGGTATGACAACTCCGCTTGTGCAGCCTTTCTTACTTTCTGTCTATAATTTCCTTTGGAACCTGGCAAGGACGATTCTCCCCAGAGGGAAATGCATTGACCTTAACAGACAAGGGGGGCAAGCAACTTGGGTTTATTATTAGATGTGCTTTTCAGAAGTGAAGTTTTTAAAAATGTTTCAGAAAGTGGTGTTTAAATTGCTATAGCTGCAGGCACCTGCAGTTTATGTGCTAACCATGTATGTATGTTTTATGAAGCTTCTTAATCTGTAATTCACTTTTTTAAAAAATGCAATCACCATAGCAACTACCAGAAAGTTTTGTTCTGGTTTTGACACACAGAGTACCCAAGCAGATGTTGCCATATATATCCTATGAAGCCTGCTTAAGCTAGGAATGCCTGGTTTCAGGAAAGTGAGAGTTAACCCATTATTTTAGTTATTTTTTTTCTCATCACTTTAGGCAAATGATGAGGGTGCTGAAGTAAAAAAGAAGTAAAAAACTATTGAATGTGAAGTATACCACCGCTACTCACTGAGAGGTCCCTTCCTTAAAGTGACCTTAGCAATTTTAAAAGAAAGCCTAATATAAGAGATCAGAATTTTCCTTTCAATCATAAGGTATTCTCTGTAAAGAAAATAATTATTTCCCTTCATGATCACATAAATGTGATGTTCACATTAAAAATTCACAGGAACTATGGAGACTACTTTTTATCCCAGTAGCATGGTAAGGCTATGTCCATAAGAAACCATTTTCATCTCAGATCAGCACAAAATAGTGAAAAAAATTTTTAAATACTTAATGCAATTTTACCAACAATAAAAAATCTGAGAATTGTTATATTTTGATGATATCGAAGTACATGATATTGCTTTCTTCTGCTTGTAATAAAATTAATAGATGTCTTTTATAAATAGAATATTAAACATGTTTGGCTATAAAATTTGATTAAAACAAATATAATTCCACAAATGTATCCTCAGTTTTGAAGCTTTACAAAATGATTTTTAAATTTTTATTTTGGAACTATGTTTTAATGTTGGATTTTCCTTCTTAAATCTCGGTTATTTAAATGTATTTTTGAAAATATTTCAAGTAAATCATCAATTAGTAAAATAATGACAATCTGGGTCATAGTTAATAAATAATTATTAACTTATCATTCAATTATGTTAATCATTTCATATTTATGGAACATACTTTATTATATGTGCATGACTTCTACATGCTATAGGGATAATTTTTCAAACTATTTATATGATCCCTGCCTCTAATAAGTGTGTACTATAAAATGAGATGATAAATAAAAGACAGCTTAAGAGCTAGATTATGTGCTCCATGCAATAAGCAATCATCTGATCATCTTCACATCTACTTCATGCAATCCCCAAGGAAGGCTGCTACAATCTTTTGTTCTTATCTTTATGAAAGGAGATAAACATATTTGTATTATTTCCCCAAGGCCAACATATATCCATAGAAAATTACATTTTATGTTCACATATCTGCTGGGACTTTGAAGAGTAAAATTTAATCTTGGCTTAATTTCCTCTATGGTGGAGCACCACTTTTCTTTTTGCTTTGGAAGTCAGCGTGTGGATTCTACTGCCATAAAAGACTTCATCACCCCAACAAACTCCATCTCAGATGCACATCAGGCATGTGACACATGCTTTTACTTTTCTGGTTGCACACTTGATTCTGAGATATTCACAGCCTCACCTAAAGCTCAAGATCAGGTTTCTTTTAGACTTTTGAATCTTTGCCTGATATCAAGGAACTGCCTTACCTGATTCCCAACTAACTTCATTTTGTTCCTCAGAATATGAACGTTGGGATATTTTACACGTTTATTTGTTTATTTATTTGTATGTCTGACATGCCATTTGTTTCTTTTGATCTTAATTTGTAGCCTCAAGTCCATATCCTGCTTCTAACCCATTTCTCAAAGGGGTGGTATTTTTTCCAAGTGTTACTCTTAGCCCCATTCACTTCTGTTTTCTTGAAGGATCATCCTCTACATTTTTACTCAGCTCTTTCTAGAGTAGGGAATGACCCTTCATTTGTGAAAAGAATTATAGATGTCAGTAGACACATAAAATGCATGTACAAGATTTTCATGTGCAAACATTTACACATTTCTTTCCTGGGGAGAGTTTTATAGCTTTTATTGGTTTCCTTAATGGGTCACTGACCCTCTAAAAGTTTGACTATTATTGCTTATATTTCCAATGTACACACCCTTTACTCCTAGACACTCATCTTCTACTGGCTTCTTTTCCTTCCTTCTTCTCCATTGCTGGGTACTGCATTGAACTCAGTTTTTAACCCTGCATTACATTGTCTGCATTAGAGGAGATACCTAATTTCACTACTTTGGCTGCATGTGAAAAAAGAAGACCTCAACATTTCTGGCCCAGACACCAAATATTATTAAATTCAAATTAACTAAAATTGGCCTGATTATCTTTCCTCCAAAATTAGATATCTCACATCTATAGGTGGCACTATAATTCTTTTGATCCACTAAGTGCAAAGCTTTGGAAATATCTCTTTCTTGTTCTCTTTCTCAATCCCTAGGTGGAATTGACCTCCAACACTATTGTAACATATAGTATAAACTTCCTACTATCGCCCTCCATTTATCTCAGGCTAAAATGATTGAAGTAGCTTGTTTTATCTTTTCCTATTCTACAATTCATCTCTAAACATTACCATCAGAAGAAAGTTTTTTAATGTGGTATCATTTGCTTTCAATTTACAGAAATTTCTGGTAGGCGCTAATTGTCCCAATGCCAAATCTCACACTTCTACACCTATCATTAAGAGACCTAACAATTTGGTTCTTATTACTGTCCCCAGACTTACATCTCCAGTGTTATACAACCTAAACCTCTTTCCAAAAGAACCTGTTGTAAAATATACCATGTGCAATATTCCTGTATTAATGTTGTGCCTAAAACTGCCACTCTTATCTTTGTCAAATTATGTTCATTATTTTTAAAAAACATTTAAAGTTCTGTGTTATCCAAGAAGGCTTTCCTAATTTTTCTACACGTTCATGGTGTTCACTCCTGAAAATCACATTAAAAATACAACCCTCTTTATTTTCTTTGCCAAGTACTTAGCACATTTAGAAGGCATGAAATATTTGAGTCACCTTGCCATTTTGTGAACATTCCTGACTAGCATGTGAGGTCCTTAATGGCAAAGATTGTGCTTTTACCATATGTTTTCTAATCCAGAGGTTTCTTAGTTATGCAGGCTACATACTCAGACATTTTTGTGTAAAGAATGAATTCCATAGAAGCATATCAGTTTTAAAAGTGTGTTTATAATAGGGTTGCAGATAAAATAGTGAATATCCAGTTAAACTGGAATTTCATAAATGCAAAATAATTTATGAAGTAATTATTTTGATAATTAATGAACAATTTTGGTACACATGCACCATGCAATGTTTGGGTATACTTATACTAAAAAACATCTGTTGTTTATCAAATTTTACTTGGTGTCTGTATTCATATTCATTGAATCTGTCAATTTTAGTTTTCTTTATAGGGATAAGCAATTATACGGAATTTAAAACTAAACAATAATGATGTGAAAGTTGAAAATAGATTCAGTGTTTTCTTCCCTTCCAATTTAGAACGTAATAGAATATATTGTGAAAAACTATCTAGAAATAGATATTTTGAATTTTGTGGCCTGAGGTTCAAAACCAACTGTCTTTATCTCATTGCAAGTTACCATAGTCTCCCAAGTAAGTTGATGGCTTGTCTCTTTTCTTAATCAGTGTTTATTTAGTTTTTCAATCTTTAATGTACTATAAAAGCTTGATATGTGCCAGGTACTTTTTTACCTTTTTACCTTTAGGTGCTGGTGTTATAGCAACAAATAAGACCAACAGAATACCTACTTTAAAGTGACAAATATAAAAAGAAAAAAATTAAAATTTCAGACAGCAATAAATGCTATGAGGAAAACAAATCAGGTAGAGTGATAAGAGTTCAATGGTCAGTGAGCATCTGTGGAGGAGGCCACAGTTGAGTTGAGTAGAGGCTTGAATGATAGGAAACAGCCATCCATGAGAAAGGGTGAAGCAGGAGCATTCCAGGCAAAGGGAAGAGCTGAAGGAAAATTCAAATGGAAGAACAAGCTTGACATACCTGACAAACCAAGGAATTGTATTGTTACAAGACCATATAGGGCTAGGGAAAGGTGAGTGGTTACAGATGAGGAGGGAGAGGTGGATAGAGGATAGATCATGCAGAGTCCCATTGCTCTTGTTAAAGGTATTGGATTCAATATTAAATATCTTAAAGATCTACCAAAAAAGGATTGTTTTAAATGACATGTGGAACATTAATTGTTAAGGGTGGGAGACAAGAGCAATAATAGAGCATCCAGTGTGGTAGCTCTTCTGGTAGCCCAGAGAATACACACTGGTGCTGTCTACTAAGGTATGAGAACTGGAGGTAGGACTCACAGATGAAATCAGGATTCATTTTGAGGTCAGAGCTAACAAATTGTGTTAATAGAATACTCAAGGCAAGAGAGGAATCCAGGGTAAATTTTGAGTTTTGATTTGTGTATCTGGATGAATTGGAAGCTAGAGGAAGAAGCATGATTAACAGTAGTGAAATGATTCACAAATTCAGGCTTGGGGTGGAATACCCATTCCCTTGGTTAGGGTTCTGGATAAAATAGCATTTTATTAGGGCAAGAGAAAAAGTCCTTGCTAGGGATTATGAACCATTTCTGATCTGTTTTAGAGAGTAAATAATGGTTGACAACTCCTACCCAGGTACAATAGCATGTGTATTATCGGGAAGGAAATGTTTTAGGAACATTAACTTCAATTTAATGTACATGCCAATATTTAAATTTCTCAAAGCCAGAGGTCAGTCTTATTATTAATTTTTCGTATAAATGTCTTATACACTTTATGCCAAGTGCCTAGTAGATGTTAATTAATAACTTTCCATTCTTAATGGGCTCCTTTCTGTGTATACCTGTATCATATTAACTGAGTTCACATTATTTTCTCAGATAATCTTCTAATGTTTTTTAATCCACAGTCTTCCCCTCTAAACTCTGGCTTTGAGACCAGAAAACTAGTTAAAATATATTTTTTATATTAAAAGATATTTTTCACCCCATTATTGAACAGATAAAACATACTCATAAGCACATGTTAAATGAAAGAGATTCATACCTTGGGGAAAGAAATTAAATTTGAAAATAATTCTAAAGCCACTTTTTTTTTTTTTTGGAATCAGGTTTATAATAGCTAAGGCCATAATAAAAAAAGTCAGCTTTAGAGACTGTATCTCATACTGATATCAGCATGTGAAACTCAGCAGGGACACTAAATTTTGAGCATTAACCAGGTTAATCCACAGAGCAAACATCATAGCTCTCAAAATCTAAGGCAGCTTTTCGACCCTTTATGTCATCTCTCTCTATAAACCTTATAGTTCACATAAGGATTCTGTTCTTTCTGATTAAGAGAGGAAGACAATTCTGTCAGCTAAATCAATATCTTACTAGTGGAAAAACATAGAAAATTATAAATAACAGCAGCCACTTTCTATGATTGGTGAAATGCCATGGCAAAGCAAGCATGATTCTCTCCAGGGCTATGAAATTCAAGTTTCATCTCATCTTCATCATTTCAAGGTTTAAGTGAAAACAAAATATGTTTTCATAGCATTTTATGCAATTATATTTAAGTTCCATGAGTAAAACTAACCACAACAATTACTAACATTTGACCTTTCTACCTATATTACCTATTTCATAGGATTTTATGAGCTAATATTTGTAAGTACTTAGAAAATTCCATGGCATATGTTAAGAATAATATCCAAGGTTTCAATATAAAAAAATAAATATCATTATATAATAAGGGCAGAGGCATAGTTTCTGGGTTTTTTTTAACTTTGATTTTCATTTTTTTATTAATCAGAAAAATTAATCATTTTTCAGTGCCACAAAATGGGTAAGACGTAACTGTTTGGTGTCAGTTTAAGAGAGTTTTCTTTAGTTTTTTTTTTTGTTTATTTTTATATCTTTATTGGAGTATAATTACTTTACAATGTTGTGTTAGTTTCTGCTGTACACCAAAGTGAGTCAGCTGTATGTCCCCATATCCCCTCCCTCTTGAGCCTCCCTCTCACCCTCCATTTTCCACCCCTCTAGGTCATCACAAAGCATCGAGGTGATTTCCTTGTGCTACGCAGTGGCTTCCCACTAGCCATCCATTTTACATTAGGTAGTGTATATATATATATATATATATATATCGATGCTAGTCTCTCACTTTGTCCCAGCTTCCCCTTCCCCTCTGTGTCCTCAAGTCTTTTCTTTATGCCTGCATCTTTATTCCTGCCCTGCCACTAGGTTCATCAGTACCTTTTGTTTTAGATTCCATATATGTACATTAACATCTGGTATTTGTTTTTCTCTTTCTGACTTATTTCACTCTGTATGACAGACACTAGGTCCATCCACTTCATTACAAATAACTCAATATTGTTCCCTTTATGGCTGAGTAATATTACATTGTATATATGTGCCATATTTTCTTTATCTATTCATCTGTCAATGGACATTTAGGTTGCTTGCATGTCCAGGCTATTGTAAATAGTGTGGCAATGGACATTGGGGTACATGTATCTTTTTGAATTATGGTTTTCTCTGGGTATATGCCCAGTAGCGGGATCGCTGGGTCATAGGGTAGTTCTATTTTTAGTTTTTTAAGGAACCTCCATACTGTTCTCTATAATGGCTGTATCAATTGATAGTCCCACAAACAGAGCAGGAGGATCCCTTTTCTCCACACCCTTTCCAGCATTTATTGTTTCTAGATTCTTTGATGATGGCCATTCTGACTGGTGTGAGATGCTACCTCATTGTGATTTTGATTTGCATTTCTCTAATGATTAGTGATGTTGAGCATCCTTTCATGTGTTTGTTGCCAATCTGTATGTCTACTTTGAGGAAATGTCTATTTAGGTCTTCTGACCATTTTTGGATTAGGTTGTTTGTTTTTTTAATACTGAGCTGCATGAGCTGCTGGTAAATTTTGGAGATTAATCCTTTGTCAGCTGCTTCATTTGTAAATATTTTCTCCCCTTCTGAGGGTTGTCTTTTTCTCTCATTTATGGTTTCCTTTGTTGTGTAAAAGTTTTTAAGTTTCATTACATTCCATTTGTTTATTTTTTATTTTATTTCCATTACTCTAGGAGGTGGGTAAGAAAGGATCTTGCTGTGATTTATGTCATACAGTGTTCTGCATATGTTTTTCTCTAAGAGTTTTATAGTGTCTAGCCTTACCTTTAAGTCTTTGATCCATTCTGAATTTACTTTTGTGTATGGTGCTAGGAAGTGTTCTAATTTCATTCTTTTATATGTAACTGTCTTGTTTGCCCAGCACCACTTACTGAAGAGGTTGTCTTTTCTCCATTGTATATTCTTGCCTCCTTTGTCAAAGATAAGGTGACCATATGTGCACTGGCTTATATCTGGGCTTTCTATCCTGTTCCACTTATCTATATTTCTGTTTTTGTGCCAGTACCATACTGTCTTGATTCCTGGAGCTTTGTAGTATAGTCTGAAGTCAGGGAGCCTGATTCCTCCAGCTCTGTTTATCTTTCTCAAGATTGCTTTGGCTATTCGTGGTCTTTTGGGTTTCCATACAGATTTTAAAATTTTTGTTCTACTTCTGTGGAAAATACCATTGGTAATTTGATAGGGAGTTCATTGTATCTGTAGCTTGCTTTGGCTAGTACAGTCATTTTCACAATGTTGATTCTTCCAATCCAAGAACATGGTATATCTCTCCATCTGTTTATATCACCTTTGATTTCTTTCATCAATGTCATATTTTTCTGCATATAGGTCTTTTACCTCCTTAGGTAAGCTTATTCCTAGTATTTTATTCTTTTGTTTCAATGGCAAATGGGATTGTTTCCTTAATTTCTCTTTCAGATTTTTCATCATTAATGTATAGGAATGTGAGAGATTTCTGTGCATTAATTTTGTGTTCTGCTACTTCACCAAATTCATTGATTAGCTCTAGTTTTCTGTTAGCATCATTAGGATTCTTTATGTATAGTATCATGTCATCTGCAAACAGTGGCAGTTTTACTTCTTTTCTGATTTGGATTCCTTTTATGGCTTTCTCTTCTCTGATTGCTTTAGTTTTATTGATCTCTGCTATTGTTTCCTTAATTTCTTTTTTATTTATTTCTGATATGATCTTTATGATTTCTTTCCTTCTGCTAACTTTGTGGGGTTATTTTGTTGTTCTTCTTCTTCTTTCTCTAACTCTTTAGGTGTAAGGTTAGGTTGTTTATTTGATATTTTTCTTGTTTCTTGAGGTAGGATTGTATTGCTATAAACTTCCATTTTAGAAATGTTTTTTCTTCATACTTTGGTTTTGGGTTGTTGTGTTTTCATTGTCATTTTTTTCAAGGTATTTTTTAAATTTTCTTTTTGATTTCTTCAGTGATCTCTTGGTTGTTTAGCAGCATATTATTTAGCCTCCATATGTTTGTATTTTTTACAGTTTTTTTTCCTCTAATTGATAATCTAGTCTCATAGCGTTGTGGTTGGAAAAGATGCTTGATATGATTTCAATTTTCTTAAATTTACCAAGGCTTGACTTGTGACCCAAGATATGATCTATCCTGAAGCGTGTTCCATGAGCACTTGAGAAGAAAGTGTATTCTGTTGTTTTTGGATGGAATGTTTTATAAATATCAATTAAGTCCATATGGTCCAACGTGTCATTTAAAGCTGTGTTTCCTTATTTATTTTCTGTTTGGATGCTCTGTCCATTGGTGTAAGTGAGGTGTTAAAGTCGCCTACTCTTATTGTGTTACTGTTGATTTCCCCCTTTATGGCTGTTAGCATTTGCCTTATGTATTGAGGTGCTCTTATGTTGGGTGCATAGATATTTACAATTGTTATATCTTCTTCTTGGATTGATCATTATATAGTGGCCTTCCTTGTCTCTTGTAGTCGTCTTTATTTTAATGTCTAATGTGTCTGAGATGAGTATTGCTACTCCAGCTTTCTTTTGATTGCAATTTGCATGGAATATCTTTTCCCAACCCTTCACTTTCAGTCTGTATGTGTCCCTAAGTCTGAAGTGGGTGTCTTGTAGACAACATATATATGGGTCTTGTTTTTGTATCCATTCAGCCAGTCTATGTCTTTTGGTTGGAGCATTTAATCCATTTACATTTATGGTAATTATCGATATGTACGTTCCTATTACCATTTTCTTAATTGTTTTATGTTTGTTATTGTAAGTATTTTCCTTCTCTTTTTTTCCTGCCTAGAGAAGTTCCTTTAGCATTTGTTGTAAAGCTGGTTTGGTGGTGTTCAATTCTCTTAACTTTTGCTTGTCTGTAAACCATTTGATTTCTCCATTGAATCTGAATGAGATCCTTGCTGGGTAGAGTAGTCTTGATTGTAGGTTTTTCCCTTTCATCACTTTAAATATATCCTGCTACACCCTTCTGGCCTGTAGAGTTACTGTTAAAAAATCAGCTGATAACCTTTTGGGGATTTCCTTGTATGCTTTTTCTTGTTTTTCCCTTGCTGCTTTTTATATCGTTTCTTTTAATTTAATTTTTGTTAGTGTGATTAACAGGTGTCTTAGTGTGTTTCTCCTAGGGTTTATCCTGTATGGCACTCTCTGCACTTTGGATTTCATTGTACTATTTGCTTTCCCATGTTGGGGTAGTTTTTCGATTCTAATCTCTTCAAATATTTTCTCAGACCCTTTCTTTATTTTTCTTCTTCTTCTTCTGGGATGCCTATAATTTGAACATTGGTGCACTTAATTTTGTCTCAGAGAGAGGTCTCTGAGGCTGTCCTCCGTTGTTTTCATTCTTTTTTCTTTATTTAGCTCTGCAACAGTTATTTGCACCATTCTATCTTCCAGCTCACTTTTCCATTCTTCTGCCTAAGTTATTCTGCCTTTGATTCCTTCTAGAGTATTTTTAATTTCAGTTATTGTGTTGTTCATTACTGTTTGTTTGCTCTTTAGTTTTTCTAAGTCCTTGTTAAACATTTCTGGTATTTCCTCTATTTTGTTTCCGAGATTTTGGATCATCTTTACTATCATTCCTCTGAATTCTTTTTCAGTCATTTTGCCTATTTCCTCTTCATTTATTTGGTCTTGTGGGTTTTTTTTTGTTTTTTGTTTGTTTGTTTGTTTTTTTGTGGTACACGGGCCTCTTACCTTTGCAGCCTCTCCCATTACAGAGCACAGGCTCCGGACGTGCAGGCTCAGCGGCCATGGCTCACAGACCCAGCCGCTCTGTGGCATGTGGGATCCTCCCAGACCGGGGCACAAACCCGTGTCCCCTGCATTGGCAGGCAGACTCCCAACCACTGCGCCACCAGGAAAGCCCTGGTCTTTTGGGGTTTTATCTTGCTCATTTGCCTGCAATATATTTCTCTGTCTTCTCATTTTGTCTAGTTTACAGTATTTGACGTCTCCTTTTCCCAGGCTGCAGGGTCATAGTTCCTGTTTCTTCTGTTCTCTACCCCCAGTGTTGAGTTTTGTCCAGTGGCTTGTGTAGGGTTCCTAATGGGAGAGGGACTTTTACCTGCATTCTGGTGGGTGTAGCTGAGTATTTTCCCTCTAATGAGCAGGGCCATGTCAGGTGGTGTGTTTTGGGGTGTCTGTGAGCTTAGTATGCCTTTAGTTAGCCTGTGGGCTGATGGGTGAGTTTGTTTTCCTGTTTTATTTGTTGTTTGGTGTGAAGCATCCAGCGCTGGGAGCTATTGGCAGTTAGGTGGAGCTGGCTCTTGGATTCATTTAGAGGCCTCCGTGAGAGGTCTTGGTGAATAATCTTCCCTGGGGATAGGAATTCTCTAGTGATCCAGAGTCCTGGACTTGTTGCTCCCACCCTAGAGCCTCAGGCTTGACCTCTGGTTATGGTACCAAGTCCTGAAAGTCACTCGTCCCAGCAATAGGGAGATTAAAAAAAAAAAAAAACTAACAAAACCCCAAATAAATGGTAAAAAGTAAAATCAAACAAACAGAAACAGAAACAAGGAAACATGCACACACACACAAGAAACAAATACAGAACCAAATAAATCAAAAAACAAGAGAACAACCAGACAAACAAAAGAACCCAAGAACAAGATCAAACAATTAAAAAGACATCTGACAAAGACATAAAACCAAAAACAAAACCAAAGCAGAATTCCAATTGAAGAATGAAGCAAAGAAACAAAACGAACCAAAAAAAGAAAAACATTTTTTTTGAAGATGTTGGGGGTAGGAGTTATTAATTAATTTATTTATTTTTTCTGTATTGGGTCTTCATTTCTGGGCAAGGGCTTTCTCTAATTGTGGCAAGCAGGGGCCACTCTTCATCGTGGTGCACAGGCCTCTCACTATTGTGGTTTCTCTTGTTGTGGAGCACAGGCTCCAGATGCGCAGGCTCAGTAGTTGTGGCTCACGGGCCTTGTTGCTTCACAGCATGTGGGATCCTCCCAGACCAGGGATCGAACCAGTGTCTCCTGCATTGGCAGGTAGATTCTCAACCACTGTGCCACCAGGGAAGCCCCCCAATTTTTTTTTAATTAAAGTAAAAGACAAAGGGGAAAGAAGACAGAATAGAAAAGCAAAGTAGAAGTAGAAATATTTAAAAAAGCAAATATACTAACGAAAGAAAAAAAAAAGGCAAAACCCCAGAGAAATGGTGAAAACAAAATCAAGCAAACCAAAAACAGAAACAAGGAAACACATACACACGTAAAATAAACAAAAACAGAGCCAAATAAAACAAAAAGCAAGAGAACAGCCAGACAAATAGAACTCAAAAACAAAATCAAACAGGATTAAAACTTACAAAAACACATAACCTGAAAACAAAACCAAAGTACTGTGCCAACTGAACAATAAAGCAAGGAAACAGAACTAACTAAATCACTAAAAATGATTTTAAAAAATAAAATAAAATAAAAATGAAAATACACTGGTCAACAGAAAAGCAAAGTAGAAATGGATATATAAGAAAAATATATTACAGAAAAAGAAGAAAAAAAATAAGGGAAAAGAACACAGAACAACAGAAAAGCAGAGTAAAAATAGAATATATAAAAAAATAAAAATAAAAAATATCTTATAAAACATAGAAGCCAGACAACAACAGAATGAATCAAAACATGATAAAATTCATAGTAATAATTATGTTTCCCTGGAGTCTACACTGCCAATGTCCTTGCACATGCTGTGAACCACAGCCCACGAGATACTCTACTCTGCCTCTGGGCTGGTCTCTGGGCCTGTTGTGGACCCTGTGGGCACCACTCAGACTCTGATCTGGCCCAATTCCTGCATGTGCTTGCCCCTAAAGTCCACAGCTGCTAGAGCTAGACCATTTTCATTTGTGGGAACACTCATTGTCTACTCAAATATTCCATAGACACAGGGTCTACCTAGCTGATTACAGGGATCTAATCTGCAGCTTGTATTGCTGACAGAAAGATTTTCAATCTTCTTCATGAGTCACTCCATGCCTGGGGTTCAGCTTTGGATTTATCCCCACCTCTGTGTGTGGTCCACCCACAGGAGTCTGTCCTGAGCCTGCCTTAGAGCTCTTGGTCCTGTGAGGACCAGGCACAGAGGTGGTAAGACTGCTTGGATCTCAGAAGCTCCAGCAGTGCCAAACGTGCAGGAAAGCTGGTGGCCATGGGCGAAAGAGATATGATCCTAGTGAGGAAATTTTCCAGCACTTGGAATAAGGCACATGATGGCCAGCCCTGGTTGGGCTTCTTCTGCACCCGGCAGCAGGCATGGGAGGGTTGGCCCTAAGAGGGCTTTTTTTTAATTGCTCAGCATCCAGCGCACAAGAGCCAACCCTGAGCTGGCTTCTTTTATTGTCATTGGCAGGCTCTGGAGTGTGGGGAAAGAAAGGTTACAATAGTGGTTCTGTCCCCTGTGTGTGATTCAGCAGTAGTGCCCTGCTTCCATGGCAGTCCAGTCTTCCTCCATAGGCATTCTCTGCTGCAGATTTCCTCCCTCCGGTCCCCTCAGTCAGTCTCTCCACAGCCAACAGCAGTTGTTACTCCGGACCTGTTCTCCAAGCCCCACGCACCAGCTCCCAGCCCCCTTGAATACCTGTGAACACATTTCCCAGTCTGGGGCATGTAAGGCCATGGTACAGACCATCTATGTATTTCTCATCTGTCTCACCTGCCACAGATAGGCTGCTTCACCCTCCTCCAACAGCCTCAAACGTTTCCCTTCTGTCCCAGTAGATTTCCCTGTCTGATGGGGGGTTTCTCCATCAGAGAGTGGGTTTCCACAAATTCGGGAATCTCTATTTTGCTTCAGCTCCCTTGCCCTGGGATGCAGGTCCCATCCTACTTCCTCTCCTCCTCCTTCTCCCTTCTTTTCCCCATCCTACCTAGTTATGCAGGGACCTTTATAGTCCTTTCCAGTGTCCAAGGTCTTCTGCTAGTTTTCAGCTGGTGTTTTGCGAGAATTGTTGCATCTATAGATATATTCCTGATGCATCCATGGAGAGAGATGAACTCTACATCCACCTACTTCTGTGCCATCTTGAATCTTTTGAGAGTTTTCAATTTTGTGGGCTTTGGATTTCATCTCCTCACTGCTTCTGCAAGCCCACTGGCACCTACCACACTGAACATGTGGGCTTGATCATTTCACCTTCCCCAGCAGCTTTGTTGTCTGGGCTGTTTCTTTGTGGTGAAATATAGGCGTCACTGTGCCCCTTCACATCAGTGATTCATATAACCAGCCGTGTGCTGGCAAATTTTTAACAAACTACTCTCCAAAGGAATAAAAACAAACCAAAAAAAGAAACAAAAAAAAAATCCTGATTTGTAATATTTGACAATATTTGTGGTATAAAGACTCCAACTATGGATGATTTTGAACTATTTATGTGACATCATTGAATGGTATAGTTTGGAGGAAATGAGAATTATCCATTTTCGTGAGCTAGTCTCAGTTGTACTACATATACAAGTTGTATGTGTGAGAGTTACCATTGTTTTTATCTCAAATCAAAAATCTTAAAAAATAGCAACCTAGAATACCTTTAATCAATATTAACAATGACTAACATTTATGAAATTACTTCCATGTGTTTATCAGTACTCTAAATAGTTTGCATGTGATAATTCATTTAATTCTCCTAATACTATTAAATAAATTCTATTTTAAAATATATTTGTATCTATAATGAAATCAAGAAACAGAGAGATTAAATAAATTTCTCTAGGTTTATGTGTCTCAGATATGTAGAACTTAGGATCAAAGCCAGATACTTTGAATTTCTTATTTTACTTTCAAATCAAGATTCTCATCTTCTTCTTTAAGTATTTTTCAAGATTTCCCCAATCCTTCTGAAGTCCCTGTCTTCATTGTCCTTTATCAAACACATCTATTAAGATTATTATTAAACTATTTTTCTCATAACACTGAGCAAAATTCAAAATTATATTATACTTTTATATTGTCCAATTCAAGACCATAAAATCTTTTATCATCATAATTTACTCAGATTTTGAGTTCTAAGCACCAAATTGACTTTTTCCTAAAATAATCATAGGAACGCTGGACTGGATACTACTTCATTTTATGCTCCATATGATTGAGTTACTCTTATATTCTTTAGGAAATATATAAATTAAGTACTCATTTTCTAACCCTTAATTGATATTATTCTGTATTTCAAAGTGGTATACATGTTTTCATTCCTATGTTTTTGGGCTTACATTACTTGTGTTTTCTTTATTATTATTTATATACATAAATATATACCTAGTGACATGTTTATAAACAAGTACATAAAACATGACTTTTTCCCTTGAAGAATATATGATATATGCAGGAAAGAAAAATAGAAAAACTCAGAAAAATTAGGGAGCAGTGAAAACTGTTGTATTGTTGGCACAATAGTTTTAGATAATCTTTAATTTTAGCACATCTATTTCAATTAATTATTAGTATATAATTCTAAAATTTAAGAATCTTTAAAGCACAAAAGGCACCTTAAATTATTTTTATTTGAGTATAATGTATACCAAAGGAAAAAATAGAAATTACATCTCTCTTCTCCTCCAGCCTCATCCTCAAATTCTTCCCCACCTCTGGTCAAAACTTATTTACCATCTCTGGGATTTTTGTTGTTGTTGTTGCTCTCTGTATAGATACTACTGGCATTCATTGTAATAGTAATACTTCATTTAGAAAATGAATTTTTTTTTTGGTATGGCCTCCATTTTTTTTTGTTATCTGGCTTTTTTTATTGGAGGAAATCAACAGGGTCCTGATGAATCCTAAAGCATCATGTGACAAAATCAAGATGTCCACCACTGAGATGTCTGCCTCCTTACAGGGCTCTAGTTCCATCACTCCTTTTTTTGTCCATCACAAAGATTGGCCTCAGATGCTTCAGTCTACTCCTAAGTGCTTAAAACATAAGTGGAGTCTTTTTGCTGATTGGCTTATTTCCTCCAAAGAGTGTAGAAAATTATTATTCTAAAGATTATTAGCTCAAAGAATATTTACTTAAAAAAAACCACATCATTAACTACTAGAAGAAGAGAGGAAAATTGACCTAATTAAATATAGTTAGAATCCTATTTCTCTTTTTTCACTTTAAGAGGAGAAAATCATAGCATACTCTGTAGAAAAATTTTGAGAAATAAAATATCTACTTTTTCCATCTTCATTCTCCAGGTATAAAGTAAAGTTTGTTTGTCTGTTTTTAAAAGAAGATGTTAGGGGTAGGAGTTTTTAATTAATTTTATAATTTTTGCTGTGTTGGGTCTTTGCTTCTGTGCAAGGGCTTTCTCCAGCTGTGGCAAGCGGAGGCCACTCTTCATAGCGGTGTGTGGGCCTCTCACTATTGTGGTCTCTTTTGTTGCGGAGCACAGGCTCCAGACACACAGGCTCAGTAGTTGCGGCTCACGGGCCCAGTTGCTCCGCGGCATGTGGGATCCTCCCAGACCAAGGCTTGAACCCATGTCCCCTGCATTAGCAGGCAGATTCTCAACCACTGCACCACCAGGAAAGCCCAACAGTAAAGTTTTTATACATGTAATGGATGGAAGTTTTGTGCAAATATATGGTAATAAATTATTTTGGCTTTTGTATTTCTGAAAATTTTATTTTGCCTTTACTTAAATATATATGGATATAATTTTGTTTTATTTTATTTTATTATTTTATTTTATTTCTGAGCAGTCTAAATTCTTAGATTTTTTTTTTCCCTTCAACACTTTAAATATGTTGTTTCACTGTATTTGGCTTTCATGGTTCTGACATGCTACTATTCTTGTTTGTTCCTTTATATGTAACATGACTTTTTCCTTTAACTGCTTTTAATTTTCTCTTTATTATTGGTTTTAACCAATTTGATTATGATGTACATCAATGCAATATTCTTGATGTCTTTTTTGCTTAGGGCTAATTGAGTTTTTTGTATTTTGAAGCTTATATTTTTTCTTAAATTTTAAATATTTTCAGATGATGTTTCTTAAAATAATTTTTCTGTCCCTTTTTCCCTTTCCCATCTTTACTCCAATTATACATATGTTAGGCTCAGAGCTAACTGATACTGTATTCAGGTTTCTTAAGTTATTATTCATCTGTGTTACATTTTAAGTAGTTTCTACTTCTATATTTTGAAGTTCATTAAACTTTTCTTCTTCTGTGTCTAATCTAACTTTTTAAATCCAAGCCAGCGGTTTTCAAAATTTAAGATTTAAAAATAAAAATCCGTAGAATTCTAGATTCTCAATTGAGCTCTTTACACACCTTTCATATCTCCATTTTATATGCTCTAGTTTTCCTGTATTTTCTTGAACACCTGGAATATAATTACAATACATTTTAATGTCTTGGAATACTTATTCTATCAACTTAATTATTTCTGGATCAGTTTCAATTTTTTTTTTCTTTTTTTACACATGTTGTAATTACCTGTTTCTTTTGCAGGAGTGGTAATTTTTTAAATTATATTTTAGTGTAATTTAATTTAATATTTTATTTTATATTTTTGCATACTAACAATTGAAAATTTTATGTTTTAGTATGCTGGATCTTATTGTATTATTTTAAATATTTTTGAGGGTTTTTTTCTTGGATGCAGTTGAGTTATTTGGAAAGAGTTTGGTCTTTTTGAGGAAGCTCTTTAGGGTCTTTTAGACAGCACCACAGCAACATTTAGTCTAGGGCTAATTTTTATCCACTACTGAGACAATAGCCTTCTGCATACTCTGATGACATGTGAATTACAAGTCTTTTCCACTTTGATTGTTAGGAACAAAAATTTTTCCTGGCCTTATTTGAGCCTCAAGGATTGTTCTATCCGTTCTTTCAGATGGCTCTTTGCATACATTTATTTCTCACCACTCAACTGAAGACTTGAAGAATACTCTCTAGAGATCTCCATAGTTGCTTCTCTCTCTCTCCCTGTCTTTCTCCTAGTGTCTCCTCTCTTGTGCTCTGTTGTGCCATGCAAACTCTAGATGCTTTGTGCTCTCTAAATCCCAACTGCGTTTCCTCAAATCAGGAAGATGATAAGGCTCTGACTGGTGATTGACGGCAACCTGCAAATTTTCTCCAAGTGTTAAACTAGAGCAATCATAGGACATTCCTTATTTGTTTTCTTTTCTGAGATCACACTCCTGTGCTGGCTGTTCTCCAAACTCTAAAAGCAGTTGTTCTATATATCTGTCCATTTTTTAAAGTTGTTACATCAAGACTGACCTGAATTGGAAGTACTGGAATAGTTTCTTTAACAGAGCTTCAGAGTTATTTAGTTCTGTATATTCAGAATTAATTAATTAGTATATATATATATTTTTATTTATATATATATATTTATATATACACACACACAGAGAGAAACTATTATATATCCGAGTTAAACCACAGATATTGCTCACAGGTTGTTTTCAGTCTAAAAGTCAATCTAAAAGGCGGACAAGCAAAAAAATGCATTAAATGATCCATCAAAGAGTACAACTATTGCAAGGGACTAATAGGAGCCAAGAGGTGGATTTGGCATTACATAACAATGATAACACTTCTGGCAGTTTTAACAACAACAACAATCAGTGGGTTTTCCAAATAAAAGTTTATTTCTCATTTTAGTCACAGTCCTATATATCAGATGAATCTTTCAGATGTCTCTCTTCTGACCAGTTAAATGAAGGTGTCAAATTCCTCCATCATAGCATATTTTTCATTTAAATTTTTTTAAATTTCTAGCAGCATGGGTGGGAGAAAGAATCAACCAAAGATAACTCAGGAAATAATAAGGACCAAAACTTCAATTAGTATTCATCACATTTAGATACATCAATTAGCTAAATTCGTTCACATGACCTGGATCTAACTGCAAAGGAGCCTGAGAAATAACTTTATAAGTACTCAGGAAAAATAATCAGGATTGGGAGTACTTAGCCAATGTCTTCCATGGGCCTATGTGGATGACTAACGAGTTCCACCTTATTATTGATAGCTTGGATATGGATACTGTAAAATAAGAGGAAAGAGGAAATTTGGGAAAAAAATAATTCAGGGCTTTGAAATCCACACAGAAGCCTTTGGGATATATAGAATAAGAAACATGGAACTATTTTAACTTCTTTAAAAAATGTTTATATGAAAGATAGATTTGGAAAAATTCATGTTACAAAATTCATGTGAGACAATTAAAGAGGATACATGATTGAAGTGGGTAAAATTTTGGAAGTTTTGTTTTACTTGGTGGTACAAAATGATTAGGTCATTAACCAGAAGATTAACAATTAAAAATCCAGTGGTTAAGAATCCACTTTCTAATGCAGGAGACATGGGTTTGATCCCTGGTTGGGGAACTAAGATCCCACATGTCACGGGGCAACTAAGCCCGCATGCTCTAGAGGCTATGCACTACAACTAGAGAGCTCTTGCACCATAACTATTGAGCCTGCACCCCGCAATGAAAGATCTCACATGTCACAACGAAGATCACACATGCTGCAACTAAGACCTGATGCAACTAATTAATTAATTAATTAATTAATTTTTAAACTCATGAAAGTTGAGACTCAATGAAATTTCAGAGGAAAGAGACATATTGTTGGTGATAAATAAGAAAAAATGGGAAAAATAGAAGGGAGAATTACAAAATAAATCCAAAGTCAACATAATAAAAATTTCCATGGAAAGCAGAGAGCATGTATCCATTAGAATCCCTGGACAAACTTAACAAATTAGAAGATTAAACTAAATTTTGTTTGTAAAAATGTAATTATGTTATACATTTTGCCTCAAAGGCGTATGCATAGAAGAACAAGGGAATAAAAGGAGAAAAGGGTGTCATGGGTGAAATGAGTTTGCTCTTCCATCATAAAAAATAATTCTTTAGAACATCTAAGGATTCTGTAACAGTAGTTTATAAGATTTTTTTGGTGTACTGTTGCCATGCATTTAAATTTGTCAAAATATAAAATCGTTTAAACTGCACAAAATTAAGACTTAAAACCTGTACACGACTAAGTAGTCACAGGAGTATTTAAAGAGAAGTGTTAATGTCAAGACCATAAATTAGCTTTTACTTCAGTGTCAAGACCATAAATTTGCTTTTACTTGAGTCTAGACAAATGCAGGAATATAACTTTTGAATATGGGGGAAAATTTCCTGTTGGCTACCATTAACAACATTCAATGTCCTATCCTCAAACCTGAGAGTGGTTTAACTGAATACAATGTATATTATTATTAACTGAAATATTTTCCTGTTATTCACAACCATCAGCCAACACACACACACACACACACACACACACACGAACAAAAGATGTATTTGTAGATAATCATGTGAATTTTTACTTGAAAATATTTGTTTTTGATTAGAAGTTCCTGTAATCTACTTGTAAATAATAGCTGCCATTGTATTAAATATGACTTCATGCCCACCTCTGTAAGTGTGTTTTACATATGGAATTTCCTTTCCTTTAATCAACACAAATATGCTTTATTTTACCACTGAGTTGACTGACATTTTGATGAAGATTAGGAAAAGAGTTTTGCTGTTTGAACATTAAGCATTGTTTTTGAAAATATGAATTAGAACAACTTTCACAGGCTAGGTGAGGAAGACTTAAAAGAGAGAGGAAAAGGTTGAAATGATTTCTATTGTTTCCAAAAAGAACAGGCTTTCTAATAGAAAGAACTTAACTGAAAATATATGCATTCCCGTAAAAACAAGTTAAATAAATCTTCCCTTTAGTTGAGAGAAAACAGAAGGTTTAACATAGACCCAAGGTTTTTAGTGGAGAGAAAAGTTATGATAGAGGAATGATGTTAGTATTGGTCTTGATTTATTTCACTTATCCATATCACTTTTGATTAGTATAGCCAAGGTGGGAAGCAAATAATAAGAGTCACCAGTAAGGTCTTTGGTCCCATGGCTATGTGGCTAATTTTAAGACTTATCAATGAACCAGATGGTTTTACACCTGTCACAAGATATTCATGACCAAGGAAGAAAGAGCTTTGGAAAATGACTGAAAATAAGAATATAAGAAAGTTCACAGTAGCAAAGTTTAATGTTTATTGTAGCATTCAGGAAACTAATCTCCATATACTATTACTAGAATGTATTAAATACAATATGTTGGAGATGAAACTTCTGAACTGGTAGAGAAAAATGTGCAGCATATAAAGAGATAAGAAAAGTAATGGAAGATATGCAAAAGAAGTAGTAGGAATAGTAGTTACAGCTTTCCATATTGACATTTAGATTTTCTAAAGACCTTTTTTTTTAATGTAATTCTCTTGGAGAGACCTTCATACAGAAAAGATAGCTATCTGGGTTAAAATAAATGCAGGGCTAAAAATAAATGACTTCAATCCAAATGTTAGCAGTTTGATCAAGAACAGGGCTGAAGGTTATCTTTCCCATTGTAGGAATTTTACTCATTCCTATAATGAGAAGATTAGTAGTTGAATGGAATCACATCTGGATAATGTATTTTATAATGGGTTACATATGTACGCTTGTTGACTTAAACACAGCACATGTGCACACACATGCAAAATCAATTATTTGTATTGTCATCAATCAGCTATTGAGGCAACACTAAGTTTTTGTCACTGAGCTAAAATTTAAATCAGGAATATAAAGATAAATAACATATGAACCCATTCCTTGATGACTCTTACCAATAGTATTATCTTTTTTTGTACCTTAGTGCCTGAGCAGGGACACCCTAGGTGGTATCTTCAAAACAACTAATTTCAAAACCTTATTTTATAGAATTTCTGTCAGAATAGGTCTCCTATCTCTATTGGGAAGCCTATGTCATGAATCTGAGTGTGACCCATGAAGAAAAATTCCTCTCTTACCTACTTTATTAAAGCACACAAATTGAAGTTTTTGGAAAATATCTTTCTGTCTGACTGTGATTCTATGCATTAGAATTATTATTCTGTGATTAGTAATATATAAAGATTGATAAAAATCTATGTCTCCAGCCAATACAATTACAATGAGATTGCCTATTTATATTTTATGTGTATTTTGAAAATGTATAAATAAAATGGTACTAAATTATCATTATCATGCCTGTTAAAACATCAGGCATGATTATTATAATATTGTAAGGTATACTGGAGATTACACGTAAAAATAGAGTTATCTAAATTATGTCAGTTCTGTAGACCAGCGGTCCCCAACCTTTTTGGCACCAGGGACCAGTTTCTTGGAAAGCAATTTTTTCACAGAACAGGGTGTGGGGGGAGGATGGTTCAGGTGGTAATGTGAGCAATGGGGAGCAATGCGCAGCAGCAGATGAAATTTCGCTCACTCACCCATTGCTCACCACCTGCTGTGCAGCCCTTTCCTAACAGGGTGTGGACCAGTACCAGTCTTCCACCCAGGGGTTGGGGACCCCTGGTGTAGACCATTTATTACAGAGAATGACAGATTCAAGTACTAAATATTTACTTCTGATTCTATTATCATCCTTAGCTTATATACAAAGTAAATACTTCCAGCTCTTCAGAAAACAATGCTCAATGCCAATGTAAGATATATTAATAATAGCATAAAAGATCAAAGTCTGAAATAACAAAAAATACTGGGAAAATATATTGCGAACCTCATTTTAAGAAAGAAATATCTCCCTTTTAACAAGAAAATGCATGTGGATAATTTTAAAGCAGAAAACGAAATTCTTCTAACAATCATTAGTTCTCTAGAATTTTTTTACTCTATGTGAAAGCACTTAGTGTGTAGGACTTGTCAAGATGGAAGGAGACACAGTAGATCCATGAAACCAATGATATCACTCTTGTATTTTTTGTGTGACTTTTAACAGTTTTATAAACAGTTGAGCTGAAAATGAATTTCAGTCATTGGAGTTAAAATTTGGATAAATATGTCTTAAATACTGATCTGAGTGTAGGAACAAGTATCCCAGTTCCAGATAGATTGTTTCTTAGAGGGAATGACATAATATAGGTCCCTAGGTTTTTCAGTTTATCCTTGGTGTTGGTGATTTCATCTTGACCATTATAGTGAAAAGTTTCTCAGCTTCTTCTATCCTACTATAACACATGACTTTTTGGAAGCACTAAGCAACAGTTCTCTTACTTACTTTTATTTTTTTCTAATACTTCTTTGTGAAAGTCTCTGACAGATCTAAACTCATGATAGAAATATTATAAATGAGGGCCAGGTTAAACTGAGGAAAATGTCAAATGTTCTTCATATTAGAAATTGTTCAATGAGATTTTCTAATCTGTTGAGAAGTGAAAGTAAAGAAAATAAGATTTGTACATTCTGCCCTTTCCAGCACAGTCACAGGTGTTCCTGTAAAAAGATAACAGCAGGGAATCCTTCCTGTTGAACAATATCAGTCAAGAAGTGAGATGATGGGGAGTACCACATGATATACAGGATAATGAAATTCATCAGGGTTTAAGGACAGAGTTAGGAAAAATACAAAATGGGAGTTGATCAAATAGAGACCAAATAAAAGAACTTTGTTATTTCACTGAAGGGAAAAAAAGAATTTTGTTTTGCTTTGTTTTTGTTTTTTTCAGAAGATAGAATAATTAATGTTTTATAAGAGTAAGTGATTAGCTTAGAAATGAAATGATTGCTTTTACTTATTTACATATGCTTAATGATGCCCAATTTTGTTTACAATTAATTGAATAATTAAACTTAATTCACAATATAGTGGATAAATAAAGGAATAATTGACAATCAGAAGAAAACTGATTGGTGCCATTGGTGGCATATTTAATAAGACAGAGAAAGCTTTCTTCCACAGTATTCATGATTTCTTTTTTCCATAATGATAAGAATTTTTAACCTGGAAGTGGTCAGGGAAAGTAAAGACTACGTTACCAACCTCCAATACATTTATATGAGGCCACATAACTATGTTCTGGCCAATTCACAGAAATGTGAAATATCAGCTTCTGGAAAATTTACTTCAAATATTTGTTACATGCTCTTTGCTCACTTTTTAACCCTGTTTTTTACATCTTACTGCTTGGATCATTGATGTGATGGGAAGGTATACTTAAAGAGTGGTGAGACTAGGATTAAATTTTTCCTATAAAGCTACATAAAGTCTGGATCCTTGAGGACATCATGGATTCCAGTCCCCATCCTTATCCTGACCACTTACCTCTAGCATCTGTTTATGAAAGAGAGAAAAAATATATTGTATCTCTTTTCAAACACTTTTTTTCAATATTTGAATTCAATATTGAAGTATATCTGAGAACCTGGAAATGATGATTTTTTTAAGCTTTTAACTGAATCCTACAAATAGAGAAAAACTCAGGCTAGAACCAATTTATCTGACAACAGAGGTGGAAGGGGTTATAGCTTTGTCAAGCAAGAGTCTGTCTCTCTGCAGCCTGAAATCTAAGCTGATGAAGAGAGTAAAACTAATTTGGAATCTTGGAGAATTGAAAAGTTCATTGCATCTGGAGTCAAAACTGAAGCACACATAAAAACAATGACAATGAAGAGGAATCCTTAGCAGGAGATAACTATTGTCCCAAACTTTTTTTAAAGAAAATTTCACTGATATCTCCCTGTCAAACAGAGGGAGAGAGAGCAGTAGCAAAGATCAAGTTAAAGCTGCTACTTTACTACAGATGCTAAAAGGAAAAAAAATAAGAAACTTAAAAGTAGTTCTAGGCAAGATCTCGTCTGTGGTTATTTGCAAGTATGCCTTCTAAGATTTGGGGGAAATTATATTGCCAAAGAAGCTATAGGTCTAATCAGTAAAAGCCTGCATTTATACCTCTAATACAACCCTTGGAACCTCAATTTTGCACCAGCAGAAAGGAGATGGTTAAAGTTGTTAAGGTTACAGAAATGGATACTCTTCAATGATAACTTTATTTTTGCTTATAGAGGTAAAATATATGTAGTAAGTAGCTAGAAAAGAGAGCCAGGAATTATGGCAATGAACAAGATTATTTGTTCCACAGTGTAGAACAAGAAAAGTCTGGATGAACTCACAAAATAAATTGTACTACTAAAAATACAAGTATTTCTATTTCTACTCAACAAGATGTGATAGTTTTTGTAGACAATGAATGCTAGTTGCCTATCCTCATTTCCAGGTGGAAGTTTTTATTGCAGTTGTCTTATTCCTATCCTACCATCACCATCACACGCTGGATAAGTTGGATATGGTGGAAAGTAGATTTCACGTTCTTTGGTACAGAGGTGTCTGGACCAGGAGAAACCACACTCACATCTAATAGAAAAAAATTGTGTGGCACCCAAAAGCTCTGAACTTTGAGCTGGAGGCAGAAACTGGATGAGTCTTTATTGGTGTTTTTCTCCTAAGGTAGTTAGTACAGTCTATGTGAACAAAGAATGCTGCACATGAATATTGAGGTAACCAAAGAGTAAGATTATGGGAAAAAGTTGTACTGTTATACCTGTTCCTCATGTCTTCCATATTAATAGAATGTTCATCTGTTTCTAGAACAGATGAGAAATTCATCTGTTTACATGTGACTATATGTGACTGTCTTGGCTAAGTGTCAGGTTTTATATTATGCAAAATTATCTATGTAACAGTCTTTAGTTTAGCTTTCAGGTTTAGTTAAAGATTAACTGATGCTTCCCTTCTGAGACTTCGTCTTCCTCTCTCTTTTTTTGGTCCCTGATTCTTGAACTATAATCATAATGTTAGAGGCTCTGTCTTGGACAGTGAGAATTAAGGTACACCCTGGAGATGATGGAAAGATATAATGAGCATGGGTCCCTGAGGACAGCATAGAACAGAGATCATTCTAGCAGGAATGATCAACTTCTAGACTCATACATAAGAGGCAAATAAACTCATATATTATCGAAGCCACCTTTACTTTGAATTTCTGTTAAATTATAGTCAAACATAATTTTAATAACATAATAAAAGTAATCACCTAATTCTGAACCTTAAATGATAGACTTTGTACAAATTGTAGATGCCCTTCCAAATTCTGCTGTTACACTACCCTTGTATTTATTTTTAGACTTGTTGTTTTGACGAGACTTTCTACTCTAATTCTTTGTTTATAATCTGAGAATTTGTTTTAAAAATGGTCTATATTGTATCGCAGTCAAGGTATTATAAATACGTGAAACTTACCTTATCATTTCCTGGTTACTTTTTATGTAGGGCAACTTTACAAAACTGTCTTATAAGTCTTAAAACTATAAAAACCGGGCTTCCCAGGTGGCACAGTGGTTGAGAGTCCACCTGCCGTTGCAGGGGACACAGATTCATGCCCCAGTCTGGGAAAATCCCACATGCCGTGGAGTGGCTAGGCCCGTGAGCTATGGCTGCTGAGCCTGCGCATCCCGTGCCTGTGCTGCGCAACGGGAGAGGCCACAACAGTGAGAGGCCTGCGTACCCCCAAAAAACAAAACAAAACAAAACAAAACTATAAAAACCGAACCTTAAACTAACAACTCTATAAGAAGAGAGAGAACAAGTGTGTCCAATGTTTAACTAGGAAACTGATGGAGCTGAAATTTATATCTCTTAGTGACAAGTTTAATAGTCTCTCTCTATACCTTTTTCCTTTACAACAATATCCACAATCTATTATGTATTATCAATGTCTTTAGTCACTGGTAGTATTTACACAATTTTAAAGTAACAGAAATATATTATTAGCACCACACTTCTTGGATCTCTCTTTAGACAAACATTCAATTCATTTTAATTCATTTCTGAATATAAGTGCTAGATGTCAAATATACAAATATGATTAAATATATATTATCCATTAGATGTCATATAGTCTAGTGGGAAAAATAAATAAGAGTAGATAATTTTAATGTAATGTTATAAGCACAAAGATAGAGGAACACACAGTGGATTCTGAGAATAGGGGTGGTTGCCCCATCCTGGGGAAGTTTAACTGCTCTCTTGATCTCAGCCTCCACATTGATGACTCTTGACCTCCGTAAGGAGGGGATACTCAGCAATAGTAACACTTTAGTTTCAGTCTACAGCACGAGGGACTCACATGTTTCTGAGCAGTTGTCTCCTAACTTATCATTCTCTACAATGTTTCCTTCACTCTGACAAAAACTTGATAGGTAATTCATTATTTTTAAGATATATTCAAATTTTATTAATCAGCATGTTTATTTTCTCTGCCTGTGGAGAACAAATAGTTAACTATTTAAAGAGAGAATCCTGGACAGTATTTACTTTTAGTTATCTTTTGCTTTAAAATGAGTTACTCATAATTTTAGAAAAATATGAAATATAAATACTTCTGGAGAATAACTACTATTTTAATTTGACTATGCAATGCAGTAAATCCTCTACATATGAACAAGTTCCATTCTGAGAGCATTCATAAGTCCAATTTGTTTGTAAGTCCGACAAAGTTAGCCTAGGTACCCAACTAACACAATTGGCTCTATAGTACTGTACTGTAATAGGTTTATAATACTTTTCATACAAATAATAAATAAAAACAAACAAAAATAAAGAAAACATTCTTAATCTTACAGTTCAGTACCTTGAAAAGTACAACAGCTGACATACAGTGGCTGGCATTAAGTGAAGAGGCAAGAAGAGTTACTGACTGGAGGAGGGAGAGGAAGTGGGAGATGGTAGAGCTGAAGGATCATTAGCAATAGGAGATACCAGCTACATCACCACTGCTACATCTTAGCAGTTTCAGCTATATCACTGCTGCTTTTATGCTTGCTTCCAGACATCCTGGGCTTGTACTAAAGATACTGTACTACTGTACTCTATATAGTATTGTGCAGTAAAGTACACAAAAGCACACCTACTTGTAGAGGATGCATGCCTGTGACATTGTATGCCAGACTCATGAACTAACTTACATGATTGGACATGCAAATGCACATTCCTATCTTTGAAAGTTCATAACTTGAAACTTCATATGTATTAACTTTTTGGCAGAATTTACTTATATAGCTATAGTTTCAGATTCAGAAATGTTTTGTAGATTTCATTCCAAATATAGTTAATATTCCTTATCTATTACAGATATAGTTGCAATAAGGCAAAATTCTTTTTGTTTTAATGAATTTATACTGAGATAAACTATTTATTAAATGAAAATTCATATAAATATTTTGAAGGGGAATTTGAAATTGTGTACAAAATTTTTAACTTTTGAGTAGAAATTTTTACCTTCACATTATTCTTTTATCATTGCATACTGGTGCATCTGTACATTGAAATACTGGACAGATACTAAAATTATGATAAATAAAATTTACGATGCTATTCACTGTATATTCACATCATTCAAAAAGATCTATAATGTACAATTAAGTAAAAATGGTAAGTCATAAAACAGTATATATAACATGACTCCATCTTTACAAAATATAAAGGTATATGTATGTAAAGATTAAACACAAATAATATACACTGAGAACTAACTTTGCAGCAGGTATTGAATTAAGGACTTTATAAGCATTATCTCATTTATTTATGGTATTGTGTTATAACCAATTTGAAGATATACACAATGAGTCTCAAAGACTAAGTTTTATATGTAAAATCACAATATTGCCAGTTAGTGGCAGAGTTGATACTGAAAGTAAAATCGGCTGAATGAGAAAGTCCATACTTGTAATAACCTGACTACATGCATATATTACATTATGAGTATAGACATATAAAATGTAAACTTCAGAGAATATACAATAAAACGTTTACTTGTGGAATAATTTACCCACTCAAATGATCAGCATAAATAAGTGCATTATCCAGAATTGTAACCTTAAATACAATTTACCATATCTCACACTTACTTTAACCCAATTTCCCTCAAAAGTTGAGTGTCAAGAATTACTAGATACAGGCATAGAAAAATTGGAGTTGGGTGAGGGGAAGTTGGGGCACTACACATGTGAACTTAGATTATTAAGTAATTTTCTTATTCTGCTAAACATAAATATTTCTATAATGTTGCTTTGAAATCAGTTAAAAAAGAAAAAATGTGCAAAAGAAAGTGGCTGTAGATGGTAAAATAAATATTTGATTTGGTTTGAAACAGTGACGCTGATTAATCAGATTCTCCCATTTTACTTTTTTTGCTAGTAAGGTTTTGTCCACTCCTCCCCTAAGTTAAAAAAAAAAAAAAGATCTGTGAGAGGGCACTAGGTGTTCATCAAGACATCAGTATGTCCCTGGCTCATTTCATTTATTATTTCACAGCAAATGAAAGCTCAGGCAGTCCAGCCCCATTTTGCAAAAATTAAACAGGAAGGGCTGACTTTAATTGCTTTGCAAGTCTTCTATTATTGAATGACTTGCATAGATAGGTTTGAAATTTATTGGCAAGCAGCTTGATTGTTAGAGCTTAATCTCCAGTTAACAGTTCCCTCTGACTTTGTTCTTCATTGAGTGGGCCTCCCTCTGCTCAGATGAAAATGTACAGAAACCCCTGTTCTCTCAGTCTTTTCTAAACAAAGAATGTCCCCAGTGCCAAGCCTATTTCGATATAGTAGAAATGGCATTAAAATTCACTAAACTCACTTAACCCAGCACATTGTGTGCTTGTCTGCTCAGAATAATTTTTCAGTCACTCTTTACTCTATTTGCTATAAGAAAAGAGCATTGAAGCCCACATGTTCACACAGTTGTATGGCAGAGATGAGGCTGCTGAAAAAAGGTAACAAGGAGAGAATGTTTTAGAGAAAACCATTATGTACTTCTGGGAATATTCCACGGAAATGACACACCCAAGGATGAAAATCAGTACCCAGAGCACTCCACTCCAGCTAAATACGCCATCTATGTATTGCCAAATTGTTCTGATATATATATATATACATACATATATATGTATGTATATATATATATATATATATATATAGAGAGAGAGAGAGAGAGAGAGAGAGAGAGAGAGAGAGAAATTCTGTGAAGAAAGTGAATACAAAATACAAAGTAATATCTTGGAAATCTTGGAAATTATAATGATCCAGAAAAGTGGTATAAGTGTAATCAGAATACTGAAAAACAACATCAGGAAACTTCTCCACATAGTAAGAGCCCTTAAATGTGAATGAAATGAATGGATTGGGAAAGAAAAGACCTGTAGTCACTGATGTTCTCTTGGCTAGCAGTTCTCTGTCAAATTGATACAGGAAATCAGTCATCTCATTTTAAATATCCCTTTCAAGGTTTCAGAGTAAGAACAAAATGTTATATTTTTCATACTCTAGCTACCTTAGGTTATGAACACTACAAACAATCCCTGAAATCTGCCGTGAAAAAATTGTCTGGCTCCAGAGTGTTAGGATATCTGGTCCAGTTTAAATTAAATCAACGAAGCAGAAACATTTTTTTAATATCACAATAAGAAAAAGAGATTGAGAAGGAGATAGCTGTATCTTTGATTATTCAGTCCACTGCTCAAAATATTTGCATACAACTGGTCACATAATTAGGGCTTTTATCCTTGTGGACCTCTTCCTCCTTTCTTTCTTTCCAAATAACCTTTCTTTATATGGCTCCTTCCGGCTTGCTCACAATTCTTCTCATCCTGCCTTATCATTTATTATTTAAGCAATTTCTTCCCTCTCCTTTCCCCTGGTAATTACCACTCATACCTGCTGCCCTTTTTTTAGTACCAACAATATGACTTTTAAGTTAAAATACTTAATTAACTTTAACAATCTATCAAACATCAAGACCAAAGATGGGTATCTCAAAGTAGGTGATTTTAGAGAGCTACCATTATTTTAGATCATATTATAAGAAACCAGTAATGATTTCTGAGTTTTGATATTACTGAGGCTATTAGAAAAGAAGTAAAAGAAAGAGAGAGAGACAGACACCCAGGGAGGGAGGATGAGAGGGAGAGAGGAGGGACAAAGGCAGAAAGCGAAGGAGAGAAAAAAGAAAAAAGAAAGAGAAAGAAAGAAAAAAAAGAAAGGAAGGAAGGAAACGACATAGACACATGGCTATTCACTGCAGTATTATTTGAAATGTTAGACTATTACAACCCAAATATACATAAACAGGCTACTGGTTGAAAACGTTATAGTAGTAGTCTCTTATGATCCTTTGTATTTCTGTAGTGTCAGCTGTAATTTCTCCTTTTTCATTTTTTTTTTAAATTGGGTTATAATTGCTTTACAATGTTGTCTTAGTTTCTGCTGTACAATGATGTGAATAGCTATATGTATACCTATATCCCCTCTCTCTTAGACCTCCCTCTCACCTCTCCCCATCCCATCCACCTAGGTCACCACAGAGCACCTAGCTGAGGTCCCTGAGCTATAAAGCATGTTCCCACTAGATGTGAATATATGTATACCTATATCCCCTCTCTCTTAGACCTCCCTCTCACCTCTCCCCATCCCATCCACCTAGGTCACCACAGAGCACCTAGCTGAGGTCCCTGAGCTATAAAGCATGTTCCCACTAGCTGTTTTACACATGGCACTGCATGTACCTCAATCACAATCTAGCAATTCACTCCAGTCCCCTCTCCCCCATGTCCACGTCTGTTCCCTACATCTGCATCTCTATTCCTGCTCTGTTCACCTGTACCATTTTTCTATATTCCACATACATGCATTAATATATGATACTTCTTTTTCTCTTTCTAACTTCACTCTGTTAAACAGACTCTAGGTCCATCCACGTCTTAACAAATGACACAATTTCATTCCTTTTTATGGCTGAGTAATATTCCATTGTATATATGTACCACATCTTCTTTATCCATTCATCTGCCGATAGACATTTAGGTTGATTCCGTGTCTTGTCTATTGTAAATAGTGCAGCAGTGAACATTGGGGTGCATGTATCTTTTTGAATTATGGTTTTCTCAGGGTATATGCCCAGTAGTGAGATTGCTGAGTCATATGGTAGCTCTAGTTTTAGTTTTTTTAGGAACCTGCCATACTGTTCTCCATAGTTGCTGTATCAATTTACATTTCCACCAACAGTGCAGGAGGGTTCCCCTTTCTCCACACCCTCTCCAGCATTTAATATTTGTAGATTTTTTGATGATGGCCATTCTGATCAGTGTGAGGTAGTTTTGATATGTAGTTTTGATATGCATTTCTCTAATAATTAGTGATGTTGAGTATCTTTTCATGTGCCTCTTGGTCATCTGTAGGTCTTCATTGGATAAATGTCTATTTAGTTCTTCAGACCATTTTTTGATTCGGTTTTTTTTTTTTTTAGATATTGAGCTTCATGAGTCGTCTGTATATTTTGGAGATTAATTCCTTGTCAGTTGCTTTGTTTGCAAATATTTTCTCCCATTCTGAGCATTGTCTTTTTGTCTCATTTACAGTTTCTTTTGCTGTGCAAAAGCCTTTAGGTTTCATTAGGTCCCATTTGTTTATTTTTGTTTTTATTTTCCTTTGCTGTGCAAAAGCTTTTAGGTTTCATTAGGTCCCATTTGTTTATTTTTGTTTTTATGCTCATTACTCTACGTGGTGGGTCAAAAAAGATCTAGCTGTGATTTATGTCAGAGAGTGTTTTTCCTATGTTATCTTCTAAGAGTTTTATAGTGTCTAAGAGTTTTATAGGTATTACATTTAGATCTTTACATTTAGATCTTTAATCCATTTTGAGTTTATTTTGTGTATGGTTTTAGGGAGTGTTCTAATTTCATTCTTTTATGTGTAGCTGTCCAGTTTTCCCAGCACCATTTATTAAAGTGACTGTCTTTTTCCCATTGTATACTCTTGCTTCCTTTGTCATAGATTAGGTAATCATAGGCATGTGGGTTTATCTCTGGGCTTTCTATCCTGTTCCATTGATCTGTATTTCTCTTTTTGTGCAGTACTGTCTTGATTAATGTGCCTTTGTAGTATAGTCTGAAGTCAGGGAACCTGATTCCTCCAGCTCCGTTCTTCTTTCTCAAGATTGCTTTGGCTATTTGGGGTCTTTTTTGTTTCTATACAAATTGTAAAAATTTGTTCTAGTTCTGTGAAAAATGCCATTGGTAGCTTGATAGGGATTGCATTGAATCTATAGATTGCTTTGGGTATTATAGTCATTTTCACAATAATGATTCTTCCAATCCAAGAACATGGTGTATCTCTCCATCTGTTTGTGCCATCTTTAATTTATTTCCCCAGTGTCTTATAGTTTTCTGCATACAGGTCTTTTGCCTCCTTAAGTAGGTTTATTCCTAGGTATTTTATTCTTTTTATTGCAATGGTAAATAGGATTGTTTCCTTAATCTCTCCTTCTGATCTTTCATTGTTAGTGTATAAGAATGCAAGAGATTTATGTGCATTAATTTTGTGTCCTGCAACATTACCGAATTCATTGATTAGCTCTAGTAGCTTTCTGGTAGCATATTTAGGATTTTCTATGTATAGTATCATGTCATCGGCAAACTGTGACAGTTTTACTTCCTCTTTTCCAATTTGGATTCCTTTTATTTATTTCTGTTCTCTGACTGCCATAGATAGAACTAAAACTATCTTGAATGATAGTGGCAAGAATGGACATCCTTATCTTCTTCCTGATCTTAGAGGAAATGCACTCAGTTTTTCACCATTGAGAATGATGTTTGCTGTGGGTTTGTCATATATAGGCTTTATTACATTGAGGAAGTTTCCCTCTATGCCCACTTTCTGGAGAGCTTTTATCATAAATGGGTGTTGAATTTTGTCAAAAGCTTTTTCTGCATCTATTGACATGATTATGTGGTTTTTATTATTCAGTGTTTTAATATGGTTTAACTCATTGATTGATTTGCTTATATTGAAGAATCCTTGCATCCTTGGGATAAATCCCACTTGATCAGGATGTATAATACTTTTTATGTGTTGTTGGATTCTGTTTGCTACTATTTTGTTGAGGATTTTTGTGAGTATGTTCATCAGTGATATTGGTATGTAATTTTCTTTAAAAAGTGGTATCTTTGTCTGGTTTTGGTATCAGGTTGATGGTTGCCTCCTAGATGAGCTTGGGAGTGTTCCTTCCTCTGCAAATTTTTGGAAGAGTTTGTGCAGTATGTGTGTTAGCTCTTCTCTGAATGTTTGATAGAATTTGCCTATGAAGCCATCTCATCCTTGACTTTTGTTTGTTTGAAGATTTTTAATTACAGTTTCATTACTTATGATTTGTGTCTTTATATTTTCTGCTTCCTCCTGATTCAACTTAGGAAGGTTGTACCTTTCTATGAATTTGTCCAGTTCCTCCAAGTTGTCCATTTTATTGGTATATAGATTCCTGGAGTAATCTCTTACTATCCCTTGTATTTCTGTGGTGTCCTTTGTAATTTCTCGATTTTCATTTCTAATGTTATTGATCTGAATCCTCTCCCTTTTTTTCCTTGATGAGTCTGGTTAAGGTTTATCAATTTTGTTTATCTTCTCAAAGAACCACCTTTTAGTTTTATTGATCTTTGCTCTTGTTTTCTTTGTTTCACTTTCATTTATTTCTGCTTTGATCTTTATGATTCCTTCTACTAACTTTGGCTTTTAAGTTTTTTGTTGTTTTGTTTAATTTTGTTTTTCTTTCTCTAGTTGCTTTAAGTGTAAGGTTAGATTTTTTTTGAGATTTTTCTTGTTTCTTGAGGTGAGATTGAATTGGTATAAACTTCCCTCTTAGAACTGCTTTTGCTACATCCCATAGATTTTGTGTCATTGTGTTTTCATTATCATATGTTTCCAGGTATCTTTTTCTTTCCTCTTGGTTACTTAGTAGTGTATTGTTTAGCCTCCATGTGTTTGTGTTTTCTACTGTTTTATTTCCTGTAATTCATTTCTAATCTCATAGTGTTGTGGTCAGAAAAGATGCTTGAAACAATTTCAATTTTCTTAAAGTTATGGAGGCTTGATTTGTGACCCATGATGTGGTTTATCCTGGAGAATGTTGTGTGTGCACTTGAGAAGTAAGTGTATTCTGCTGTTTTCAGGTGGAATGTCATATAAATATAAATTAAGTCTATCTGTCCTATTATGTCATTTAAAGCTGTGCTTCCTTGTTTATTTTCTGTCTGGATGATCTGTCCTTTTGTGTAAATGAGGTATTAACATCCCCTACTATTATTGTCTTACTGTCAATTTCCCCTTTTATGGCTGATAGCATTTGCCTTATGTAATGAGACACACCTATGTTGGGTGCATAAATATTTATAATTGTTATGTCTTCTTCTTGGATTGATCCCTTGATCATTATGTTGTGTCCTTCCTTGTTTCTTGTAACAGTCTTTATTTTAAAGTCTAGTTTACTGATATGAGTATTGCTACTCCAGCTTTCTTTTGTTTTCCATTTGCATGGAGTATCTTTTTCCATCCCCTCACTTTTGGTCTGCATGTGTCCCTCCGTCTGAAGTGGGTCTTTGTAGACAACATGTATATGGGTCTTGTTTTTGTATCCATTCATCCAGTCTGTGTCTTTTGGTTGAAGCATTTAATCCATTTACATTTAAGGTAATTATCGATATGTGTGTTCCTATTACCATTTTCTTAATTGTTTTGGGTTTGTTCTTGTAGGTCTTTTTCTTCTTCTTCTCTTGTGTTTCCCACCTAGACAAGTTCCTTTAGCATTTGTTGTAAAGCTGGTTTGGTGGTGTTCCATTCTCTTAACTTTTGCTTGTCTGTAAAGCTTTTGATTTCTCCATTGAATCTGAATGAGATCCTTGCTGGGTTGAGTAATCTTGATTGTAGGTTTTTCCCTTTCATCACTTTAAATATATCCTGCCACTCCCTTCTAGCCTGCAGAGTCTCTGTTAAAAAATCAGCTGTTAACATTATGGGAATTCCCTTGTATTCTGTTTATTGCTTTTCCCTTGCTGCTGTTTATATTTTTTCTTTGAATTTAATTTTTGTTAGTTTGATTAATATGTGTCTCAGTGTGTTTCTCGTATGTTTTTTCCTGTATGGGACTCTCTGCGCTTCCAGTACTTAGAAGGCTATTTCCTTTCCCATGTTAGAAAGTTTTCAACTGTAATCTCTTCAAATGGTTTTTCAGTTCCTTTCTCTTTCTCTACTTTTTCTGGCACCCCTATAACTCGAATGTTGGTGCATTATTGTCGTCCCAGAGGTCTCTGAGACTGTCCTCATTTCTTTTTATTCTTTTTTCTTTATTCTGTTCCACCCCAGTTATTTCCACCATTCTATCTTCCCACTCACTTTTTAGTGCTTCTGTACAAGTTATTCTGCTATTGATTCCTCTAGTGTATCTTTTTTTTCATTTCAGTTATTGTGTTGTTCATCGTTTGTTTTTTCTTTAGTTCTTCTATGCCCTTGTTAAACATTTCTTGTTTTTTCTCGATCTGTGCCTCTATTCTATTTCCGATATTATGGATCATCTTTACTGTCATCCCTTTAATTAATTTTCAGATAGGTTGCCTATTTCCTCTTCATTTATCTGGTCTTGTAGGTTTTTAATTTGCTCTTTCATCTGTAATATATTTTTGGTCCTCTCATTTTTTTAATGTGTGGGGCTGTGTTTCTGTTTTGCTGATTGTTTGGCCTGAAGAGTCCAGCACTGGAGTTTGCTGACAGTTCAGTGGAGCTAGGTCTTGGTGCCAAGAAGAGGACCTCTGGGAGACCAAACACTGATTATTATTCCCTAAGATCTGAAATTCTCTGTCAGTCCAGTGGCTTGGGCTCAGCTCTCCCACCCCAGGAGCTCAGGCCCAAACCCTGGCCTGGTTACCAAGATCCTGCAAGCCATGAGGCAAAGCAAAAATAAACAAAAAAGCAAGAAACAGAAAAGAGCAGAATATTAACAAAGAAAAGCATAAAATAAAATTTTAAAAAATGAAAAATATGGTAGAAAAAATAATAATTAAAATGAATCAAGAACAACAAATAGAACCACAGCAAAACAATAAATTAATTAATTAATAAAAAGTAAAAAATAAAGCAAAGAAAATAAAAACAATTAAAAAATAAAATATAAAAAATAAAATTAAAAAATAAAAAATGTCCTAGTTCCTCCTCTGTCAGTGTCCTTGCCCCCAAAGTGAGCTATGGCCTACCCCTGCCTCCCCAGTAGGCCTCCAAGACCTCTAGGTAGATCTCTGGACCCTCTGTGTCAGCTTCACCTTTGCATGCATTCCTTTCACCAGTGTCTGTTCCTGGAGCTGGTCTGGAGCACATGTGCTCACACAGGTCATCACTCACAGAGGCCAGTGCAGTTGGAGGTGGCCTTGTGAGGGGCTGTGCTCAGTCTGCCTGGATCTGCATGATCAGAATAGGCCCTGTCACATGTGGCAATAGTCTCCAACATATTTCTCTGTCTTCTCATTTTGTCTAACTTACTGTGTTTGAGGTCTCCTTTCTGCAGGCTGCAGGGTCATTGATCCTCTTGCTTCTGGTGTCTGCCCCCTGTGGGTGGGAGGGACTGCTCTCTGGTGGGTGAACTGGATCTTGTCCTTCTGATGGGCAGGGCCATGTCAGGTGTTGTGTTTTGGGATGTCTATTAGCTCAGTATGACTTTAAGCAGCCTGTCTGCTGATGGGTAGGTTTGTGTTCCTCTCTTGCTTATTATTGGCATGAGGTGTCCAGCCCTGGAACCTGCAGGCAGTTGGGTGGGGCCAAGTCTTTCAGTTGAGATGGAGACTTCCTGGGGAGCTCTTGCTGATTCCTATTCCCTGGGGCCGGGAATCCTCTGGTGGTCCAGCATTCTGGACTTGGTGCTCCCACACCAGAGTCTCAGGCCTGACCCTCAGCTGGACAACCAAGACCCAGCAAGTGGCACGCTGTGTGAAAACGAAATAAGTGGTGGTGGGGGGGAAGAAAACAAACAGACTAAGAAAACCCAAGACAAATAGCAAAGACAAAAACAAACAAACAGTAGCAACAGTTAAAACAAAAAAGAAAACAGACAAATAAAACCCAAGACAAATGTTAAAAGTGAAACCAAACAACAATAAAAACTAACAAAGAAACACACACACATACAAAAAAGAAACAAAACAAAACAATAAAAACAAAGAACAACCAAACAATTAAAAGTACCCAAAAATGAAAACAAACAATTAAAAACAAAACGAACAAAAACAGAAAATAAGAAACAATGCAAAAGCAGAATGCAAACTAAAAAAAAGCAAAGAAAATATAAAAAAGACACACAAATATGATTTTAAAAATATTAAAAACAAAAGAAGGAAAAAACACAAATCAATGAAAAAATAAAGTAAAAATAGAAAAATAAAAATATATTATTTTTTTAAAAACCTAAAAAATAAAAATAATAAAAAAGAACAAAACAAAACATTAAAATAATAGTAATAAAAATATTTTCCTGGGGTCTCAGCTTTCAGTGTCATTGCCCCCACCATGAGTCACAGCCAACCTCCAGCTCCCCAGGAGACCCTCCAATACCTCTAGGTAGGTCTGTGGACCCACTGTGAGCACTGTGGGGGCAGCTCAGATTCTCACCTGGCCCAACTTTCACCTGTACTTGCCCCTGTAGACCGGTCTCGGTTGTGGGAACACTCTTTGTCTATACAGATATTCCATATACACAGGGTTTACCAAGCCAATCGTAGGGATGTAATCTGTGGCTTGTGCAGCTGAACAGAAAGGTTTTTGTTCCTCTTTCTTAGTTGCCCCACCTCTGGGTCTCACCTATGCTTTTAGCCTCACCCCTGTGGACCACCTGCAGGGGTCTGCTCCCAAGCGTGCCCTGGAGTACTCTGGTCTGCCCTGGTGAGGAAAGTGCACAGAGGTGGCACAGCTACTGGGGTCCCAGGAGTCCTGGAGGTGACAGTTGCATGGTGGGGCTTGGTGGCCATGAGAGATCCTGTCCCACCAGTGAGTAAGTGTGTGGGAAGACAGCAGCCTTGGGTGCGAGAGATCCAGCCCTAGTGGGAGCCTTTCTTAGTACACAGAAGCCATTGTGAAGAGATCAGCCCTGATAGTTGCCTTTCCTAGTGCCTGGCAGCAAGCACACGAGGACCAGCCCTGGGAGGACACTTACTTAGTACCCTGTGGCAGATGCGAGAAGGCCAGGGCCTGTAGGGGTATTCCTAGCACTGGGCAGCAGGTGTGTGTGCACCAGCCTTGGCAGAGAACTTTCCTAATGCCTGGAGGCAGGTGTGCGAGAGCCAGATTTGGAGGGGACCTTTCCTAACACCTGCAGGGGCAAAGCCCTGTGCATGGGGAGAGGCTGCAATGACAGCTCCACACTGTGCATCACACAACAGTGGCACCTTGCCTCTATGGCAGCCTGGATTTCCTTCATAAGCACTCCTGGTAACAGATTACCTCCCTCTCTCCCATCCCCTCAGGTTGTCTCCTCACAGGCAATGGCAGTCTTCTCCCTGGATTTGCTCTCTAATCCCCACGTTCCAGATCCCAGCTCCCGTGCACACCAGTGGGCACACGTACCAGTCTGTGGCACACAGGGCTGTGACATAGACTGTCTATATAGGTCACACTCTGTCCTGTCTGCCACAGACTGGACATTTCACCCTCTTCCAACAGCCTCAGATTCTCCTTTTCTGTCCCAACTGATTTCCCTGTTGGTGAGGGGACTTCCACGGATGCAAGAACCTCTCCTCTTCCTCAGTACCCACACCCCCAGGGGCACAGGTCCCATCCCCATTCCTCTCCTCTTCCTTTTCCCTTCTTATATCTTTTGTCCTACCCAGTTATGCAGGGATCTTTCCTGTCCTTTCCAGTGTCCAATGTCCTCTGCTAGTGTTCAGCTGGTGCTCTGTGAGAATTGATCCTTTTCTAGATTTATTCTTGATGCATTTGTGAAGAGAGATAACCTTCACGTCCTCCTACTCCTCTGCCATCTTGAAAAAAACTTCAACATTAGTTTTGAAATGGCAGAAAAAACAATGAGCAAACTTGAAGATACACAGATAAGTTATGCAAGTTGAAAAATGGAAAAATAATAGGAAAAAAATGACCAGAGACTCAGAAAAATGTGGTGTACCATTAAAAGCATCAACATACATGTAATGGGAGTACTAGAAGGGAGACAATAAAAAATTCAAAAAAATAATGCTTGAAAACTTTCAAATTTATAAAAAATTTATTTAAAAAATAACATACACATCTAGGGAATTAAAAGAAAACTTTAAGTAAGAAAAATACGGAGACCCACAACCAGATGCAGTATAGTAAAAAATACTCAAGGCTAAAGACAAGGAAGAAAAGTATTGAAAGCAGAAAGAGAAAAGCAATGCATCACTTACAAGGGGAAACCCAGTAAGATTAACCGCTGACTTCTTAACAGAAAATTGAAAATAAATGCCAGAAGGCAGTGGGGTATTGTATTTAAAGTACTCAGAGGAAGAAAAAAATAAAAACAACCTGTCAAGACTCCTATATCCAGCAAAGTTATCTATCAAAACTGAAGAGGAAATAATTTTTTAGATAAAAAAACACTATGAACTATTTTTGCTAGCAGACCTGCCATACAGGAAATACTAAAAGAATTTGCTCCATATGAAGGAGAGTGTCCCCAAACATTAATTCAAATCCACACAATGAAACAAAAGGAAGAGTAAAAATAATTATGTAATTATTAAAGACAAAAAAGTTTATATTTGTTTTTCTTTGTTTAACTGATTTTAATAAGTAATTGTACAAAATAATGTACATAGAATATATTTTAAGTATCTATATAGAAGTTAATATGTGTGTAATATGTTTGCCAATAAAAGCACAAAAGAGGTGGCTGGGAACAAAGCTGTAATGCTCAAAAGAAATGACTACAGATGGTAAAGAAATAATCATAGAAATATATTTTCAGGATTATAACAGTAATAGATTAATATCAATAACAATAATAATCCCCAAAAAAGGGATGAGAGGATAGAGCTATATATGAGTAGCAAGAGACTAGACCTATACAGAAATATTCCTTTTTGTTTCTATTATTATTATTCATATTAAGTCGTTTAATGTCCTATATGAATATATATATATAGATATATGACCGGGTTTCAGGATACAAAATCAATGTACAGAAATCAGTTGTACTTCTATTCTGGAATTAACAATCCAAAATAAACCCAAGAAAAACCATTCTACTTACAGTATCAAAACGAATATATTTAGGAATAAATTTAACAAAGAATTGAAAATATTACACTCTGAAAACTACAAAATGTTGTTTGAAGAAATTAATGAGTAGCTAAATAAGGGAAGAAATGTCCCTAGTTGATGGATCAGAAAATTTACTTTTGTTAATATGACAATACATCCCAAGCTGATCTCCAGATTTAACAGAATCTTGATGAGAATTCCAGCTGACTTATTTGTAGAAATTGCCAATTGGATTCTAAAATCAATAGAGAATAGTAAGAGACCCGAACAGTCAAAACAATTCTGAAAAAGAAGAACAAAGTGGTAAAGTTCACATTTTCTGATTTCAAAACTTACTGCAAAGTGACATTAATCAAGACAGAGTATTATTGACATAAGGATAGATAACACTGGAATAGATCTAATAGTCCAAAGTCAAACCTGTATATTTATAGTCAATTGATTTTCAACAAGCATTCAAAGGCAATTCAATGGGGAGAGTACAGTCTTTTCAACAGATTGTACTGGGCCAACTGGATGTCCACATACAAAAGAGTCAAGTTAGAACAGACATTTTTCCTAAGGATATGTACAAATGGTCAATAAGCACTTGGAAAAATGCTCAGTATTATTAGGAATTAGAGAAAGGCAAATCAAGACCACAATTACAAGCCAATTCACACACAATAGGATTGCTATAGTCAAAAAAGGAAAACAAACAATAAGAAATGTTGGCAATGGTGTGGAGAAATTGGAACTCATACACGTTTTTCTGGGACTGTAAAAATAGTACAACCACTTTTGAAAACAGTATAGCAGTACCTTGAAATGTTGAACATAGAGTTATCATATGATCTAGGGATTCTACCCCTAGAAAGTCATTGCATTGTTTTGGCTATTGTGAATAGTGTTGCTATAAACATTCATGTGAAAGTTTTTGTGTGGATGCATGTTTTCATTTCTCTTCTAATGTATCTAGGAGTGGAATTGCTTGGTTCTGTTTTTTAATCATTTATTTTATTTTTTGAGAATATTTTGTGTTGTTTATGTTTGCTTTTCTTTGTTTTTTTTAATATTTTAAATGTTATCCTAAGTGTAATGACATTCAAATTATACCACATATTCTATGATTCTATATATATGGACTTTAAAAATATATATTATTCCATTTAAGTAAAGTGTCCAGAATCCAAAGAAATAGTAGGTGGGAGGTTGGGGATGAGGAATAACTACCAATAGGTAGGAAGTTTCTTTCATAGGGTATTAAAAATATTCTAAAATTAGATTGTTGTCGTAGCTGTGCAACATTTGAATCTACCAAAATTATTGAACAGTTTAATGGGTGAATTGTATGTTATGTATTATATTTCAAAAATGGTTATAAAAAAGGTAATTTACTGTTTGAACAATAATAGACTATCAGACAATTCACTGTGGGTTTATAATACATGTAAAATATAAGGTATAAAATCATAAAGTCTATGAGAAATATTAGTATACTACTGCAAGATTCTTACTCTATATCTGAAGTGGTATACTAGCATTTGAAGTAGACTTTCATGTAAATAAATCTACACTTTTTCTGTAAATCTAAACTTTATACTGTAAAACTTAAAGCAACACTAAAGTAGTAAAAACAAAGTGCTATAACCAATAAGCTAATAGAACAGATAATATGGAAACATTTTTTTTTTAGTTACCCAGTAACCTCAAAAGAGAATAGGAAAAAAGGATAAAGGAAACAGAGCAGATCGGACAAAAATAAACCAAATACTAAATGATAAATTTAAAACTAACAACAGTAATTATCTCTTTAAATGTATATTGTTTATACAGTTCAATTAAAAACAGATTTTTGACTACATAAAAGTGCAAGACCCAAGTCTATGTTGTCACAAGAAACATATTTTAAATATAAAGACAAAAATAGGTTAAAAATGAAACGTTGGGGGAATATATACCATGTAAACACTAGTAAAAAGAAATGTGAATAAATGTATTAGTATTAATGCACCTACTAATAGAGCTACAAAATATAGGAAAAAATAACTGATAAGACTACAAGGAGAAATATACATTTCAACAATATTTGTGGAGATTTCAATTCCTCTCTTTCTGTCTCAATAATTTATATGAGGTAGACAAACACTATCAACCAATTTGACATGATTAACATTTACAGATCAATGCACCTAATGATAGCAAAATACACATTTTTCTCATGTGAATATAGAAATTTGCAGACCTTATTCTGGATCTTATAAAATGACTCAATAAATTTAAACAGTTCAGAAACAATACCAGAAAACTCTAAAAATTCCCCCAGTACTTAGAGACTAAACAATATACTACAAAATAACCCATGGATCAAAGAAGAAATAAAGAAAAGGAAAATAGAAAGGTGTTTTGTTTGTTTGTTTGTTTTCTGAATGAAAATGAAAACTCAGAGACAAGAATCACAAGATGTATCCATTCAGATATGGAACTAACTTGAAAATAGAGCAGAACAAATCAGGATGTACAACAGTTGTGTAAATTAAGCCCCTACACGTGAATGTGTATTTATATGGCCAGGAGTTATTGTTGGAAGGTTATGTAGGAAATAGGCATTTTCATTTGAAGAGCGGAAATATAGGTCCTTAGAAGCAAACCTAACTTTTCACTATTTACATTTGATAATTGCACAGAAGTGTATATGTTTTATAGTGTGTGGACATCTATTGTTTCCATACTTCAACAGTTTGCATGCAGTTGGGTACACTAATGCTCATTTGATTTCTTGATTTCATCTTCGATGCATTTATTTTTGCATGTATCTTTGATTTAGGAAGAAAGCTAAAATAAAATTTACTTATCTTGAAATTGTAGGAATTAAAATGACAAAATTTGGCTTCATAAATCAATATGAACATTGATGTAAAATTACCTTTTCAAAAGAAAAACATGGTCAAAATTATTTTAGGTATGAACTCTGCCAAATTTGGGTTTTTAAAATGTCTTCCTCAATAAACATGCACTTAAAAATTTATTGACTCTTATTCAAAATTTTGTTGTGAACTTGTACAATAGGTGTTGTTTTTCTAGCATACAATTGACAGTACATATGCACCACAAAAATTTTTCATAATTTGCCAATAATATCATAAAAATTGCAATTCTTCTCTAGAAATATATGAGAGTAGGCAGAGATAGTGTTGTAACATTTGATGTGCACATCATATCACTAAATTATAAATTTTAACTTTAACAGCATGGTTAATATAGTGAAAAATACAAGGCTAAAGAGGGAGGATACACGTAAAACATTTTTTTCCTTACCGACAATTAATCAACCCTTTTCATTTTACCAACATTCTTTCAAAATTTATGGCTTCCCAGGACTATATTAATGACCCTCTTAACAATGTTCCAGGTTAGAATGTTCTCTCCTGAACTACTTGAATTATCTTCACACTGAACTAGAAACGTTATTGCAAGCACTTTTGGGTGAACATCTGGGACTTGCTAAGCCTTTCAGCATGAATAACACTATGCTTTATTTCATTCCTGTAATCAGTATTAATATGCCCACAGTATTCTTTTAGTTTTAAAAAGTGTTTAATTTTAAAACAAAATGTTAATGACTTTATTCATTAAACACAATCTGAAATACTTAGATGACTTTTATAAAGTGATCACACCCACTCAACCAATATCCTAATTGGAGAAAAAGAATATTACATTTTTTCTAGCAGTGTATGTGTGTTTCAATATCTTTACATTACATAAACTCTTATCTTACATTTTGATTCTTCAAACCCTAATGGGTAAAGTAGCATTGCACTGTGGTTTTGATGTACATTTCCCTGATGACTAATAATGCCAAACATTTTTTATGTGTATATTACGTTTTGAATATAATCCTTGCGGAAATTTCTATTCAGATCATTTGTTATTGTTTTAATGGTGTCATTGGTCTTTTATATTAAGATGAAAGAGTTAATTATGTATTTTAGATACAAATTCCTTATCAGATATATGTATTATAAATAGTTTCTCCCATTCTATGGGTTGTCTTTTCACTTTCTTGATTGAGTATGCTTTTAAATTTCTATGTTTGTGAATTTTCCAATTTTGTTTTCTGTTATTGATGTATAATTTTATTTTATTGTTGTCAAAGGATATATGTTGTATGACTTCAATCCTTTTAAATTTTCTGAGGTTGGTTTTATGACCTAGTATATAATGAATCTTCAAAAATATATCCTGTACACTCAAGAAGAATATTTATTTTGTTGTTGTTAGGTGGATTATTGTGTAGATGTCTTTTAAGTCTAGTTGATTTGCAATGTTGTGCAAGTCTTCTTTTTCCTTATTGATATCCTGACTAATTGTTTGATACAGTATTAACAATAGGCTATTAAGTTTCCAATTACTAACGTTGAAGTATCTAATTTTTCCTTTAATTCTGTAATTTCTGTTCCATGTATTTGGGGTTCTATTTTTAAGTGCATATATGTTTATAAATGCTATATCTGTCTTACTAAGTGATGCTTTTATCATTGTAAAATTTGGCTCTTTATTTCTTTAACATTTATTTACTTTAAAATCGATTTATGTGGCTATTTTCAGAATAAATGTTGCAGCTCAATTGTGGTTATTGTTTGCAAGGTATATATTTTTCTCTTTTTCTTTCTCAGTTCTTTCATTTTGATAATGTTATATTTAAAGAGTATATAGTAAGATACTTAATCTTTTATCATGCTATTACTCTTCTAGTTTTATCATATGTTTAGTCCTAATAAAAATGTTTGTTGTTGTTTTTGTTTTCCTTTTATTTCAGAAAAGTTTAAGATAAAGTTTGTATGGTTTCTGGGATTTATGTATTCACTCATATTATTGGTAGGGTTATTATTTACTTTTTTTTTGTAACTATACTTAATTTTGTTGACTATCCCAGTGAATGACAATATCAATATTTATCCATTATACACTTATTGTATTTGGGCTGTTTTCCATTTTTTTTTCCAGTTCAAACAGTGTTGCTGTGAATATATGTGTACATGTCTTCAGCTATATGTGTACAAGAGATTTATTGAATTCATGCATACTAGGAATGGAGTTTCTGTGCCAAGGTATATGTGATAGTAAACATCAATATGGTACTAAACTCTTTTAAAAGTGGTTGTACCAATGTATAGTCATACCTGTATGAGTTCCTACTGATCACATTTTGATAATTTTGATTTATTACTTTTTGACATCAGGTAGGTGCAGAGTTCTATTTCATTTGGGTCCCGTGAAAGACTCCTTTGTCCTAAGATACAAAATTTCCTTGCTTCCTTGCTTCTGTATTATTATTCCACATCCTGCTTTGGTGATTAACTAGAACCCCAGTCTTGATGCATCTCCATCTTCCTCGTATGGGTTGGCCTTGCTTTCCTGCATAACCTCCATTAGTTTCACATCCAAGTGCATATGTAATCTAATCCAAGGACAAAAGAAACCCCACTAAGTAATGGCAAGAGAAGTATTATAATAGTCTGTGAGCACATAATTTACGTAATTCTACCATGTGCCCCATCACACAGAGGCATGTAGTTTTCAGCTACAGCACTGATTCATAAATAAAATTTTGCTGGTTTCAGATATCTTCCTCAGAATGCAATATTTGCACTGAAGCAAAAACAGATTTTTAAAACAACTATTTGAAAAAAATCATTATGGAATTTGATTTTTTCTGCTATTTTTAACAAAAAAGTTGAAAATATTTTATATGTATCAAAATATACACACAGAAATTACTAACTAAATCATGGAACCCAAGAGATTAATAGTATCCAAAAATATGGAAGAAAATTGCATTAATTAATTTAAAAATACAAATTTACCAAACAACTAATATATTATATATAGCAAATTTGATCACCTTCTGAGGATATAAATTTTAAATAAAAATAGTTCTGTCAGAAGTTCAATTACAGAAGGGGATCACTGCAATGTATTTTATGAGTGTAGTCTACTATATAGAAAAAGATATTTACTGGAGGAGCAAATGACTTTTATCTAAGCTAGCTTGTGTTGATTTTTCTTTTTCATATGCCAGAAATAATAAAGTAAGATTATCTTTATTTTAAGCATTAAAAAATCTTATGTTTCCTACCAGAAAAATTTGTAAACATAATTTTACTTTCTCATGAGACATCCTGTTCACCCAGAATATTTCTCAGGCTAAGCTATTAGCATCACATTTTTTTAACTAAGGGGGCTATAACCTTCAGGTTTAGGCAATTGCATTGGTATTTTAAAAATTCTACTCTATGTGCAACACTTGTATTTCAAGATATACACCTATAATCAGAAGTAATCAAAGATGGACATTTCACTAGAATGAAGGTTTCACATTAATCAAGCTATTGTTTCATTTGGATTTCAGAATATTTTCCTGCACAGTTTCACAAAGACACACACACACACACACACACACACACACCCCTAAAGTAAAGTAAAAATTGTTGTAATCAAGATGTAATAACTTTATCTTGCATGACACATAAAGAGGTGAATTTTCCCTGAATAATGACAGGAGTTGTGGAGAAGAGAAAGATTGTTATCCAGGTACCAAAATTCTTATAAATAAAGACAAAGTGCATAAAGGTCCTTAACAAATTCAGGAGAAGAATAGATGGACACAGTGAAAAGTTTAACAAAGAATCAAAAAATTTAAAGAAGAACCAAACATAGATGAAGAATATAATAACTAGAATAAAAAATACATTCAAAGGAATCAACAGTAGAGTACATGATACAGAGGAAAAAATCAAGACAAAGTAGTGGAAAGAATTCAAGCTGAATAAAAAATAATAATTTTTAAAAATGAGAACAACTTAAGAGAACTTGGGGACAACATTAAACATACTAACATTGACATTATACGATTCCCAGAATGAGGTGAGAGAGGGAGAGACAGATGGGCAGAGAACTTATTTGAAGTGATAATAGTGAAAAACTTCCCTAACCTGGGAAAGAAAATATACATTCAGTTCCAGAAGTACAGACTCCTAAACATAATCAACCCAAAGAGGTCTGCATCAAGACATATTGTAATTAAAATGAAAAAAAAAATAAATAAAGAGAACATTAAAAGCAGCAAGGGAAAAGTAGCTAGTTATTTACACAGGAATTCCAAAAAAACTGTAAGCTGATTTTTTAGCAGAAATTCTGTAGTCCACAAGGGAGTGGTATGAAATACTTAAAGAAATGTTAAAGGGACTTCTCTAAGTGAAAAATAATAGACTACAATTAGAAATATGAAAATTATGAAAGAAAAATTCCTTTGGTAAAGGTAAATATATGGTAAAGGTAGTGAACCCATAAAGCTAGTAGGAACATTAAAAGACAAAATTAGTAAAATCATCTGTATCTACCATAAGTACTTAAGGGCTACACAAAACAAAAAGATGTAAAATATTAAATGTAATGTTCAAAACATTAATGTAGGAGGGGGGAGTAAAAATGAAGACTTGTCAGAATGCATTTCTTAAGAGATCATCAACTAAAATGATTATAAATACACAAATACCTCATAGTAACTACAAACCAAAAATATATAATGGATACACACCCACAAAGAAGAAAAGAATCCAAACATAACACTACAGATAGTAATCAAATCATGAGGCAAGAGAGAAAAATAAGAAGGAAGAAACAAAAAAGAACTACAAAAACAACAAGAAAACAATTAACAAAATGGCAATAAGTACATGCTTACCAATAATTGCTTACAATTTGAATGGACCTCATGCTCCAATCAAAATACAAAGAGTGGCTAAATGGATAAAAATATATTCATAAATATACTGCTTAAAAGAGACTCACTGAAGATCTAAAGACACATACAGACTGAAAATGAATGGTTGGAAAAAGGTATTCCATGCAGATGGAAATGAAAAGAAAGGGATGTGATGTACACATGACTAATATAATAAACATTTCTGGTGTCATATAAGAAAGTTGATAAGCGACTAAATCTGGGAATTATCATCACAACAAAAATATTTTTTCTTTTTTTAAAATTTTGTGTCTATATGAATTGGTTGTTCACTAAACTTGTATTAATCATATCATGATTTGTTAGTCAAATCATTGTGATGTACACCTTAAATTTATACTGTTCCGTATGTCAATTGTATCTCACTAAACCTGGAAGAAAGAAAACAAGGACTAGGATAGAAAAGGTCCTCTATTTGTATTTTGTAATGGTGAAGACAAATGCCCTGAAGCTCAAGGGTGAGGATTTGAAAGAATGTTAATTTCAATAAGATACTAGCAACAATGAGAATGATGTTCAACTCCAGAAAGAAGCAAGGCAGTGTATTTAAGGGGAAATGGTTAGAAATTTATTGCCATATGTTTACTACCAAATGTGTGATCAATGTTCACTCTTGGTGGGATGTAAACTGAAAACAGTTTGGCAATTCCTCAAAAAATTAAAAATAGAATTATATATAATCCAGCAGCTCCACTTCTGGGTACGTCCAAAATAATAGAAAGTGGAGTCTGGATGACATATCTACATATGCATGTTTGTTGCATCTTTATTTACAATAGCACAGAAGTGGAAAAACCCCACATATCTATCAACAGATAAATGAATACACAAAATATGGTCCATGCATACAGTGGCATGTTATTCAGTCTTAAAAAGGAAATACTGAGACATGTTACAACATAGATGAATCTTTAAGACCCAATGCTAAGTAAAATAAACCAGTCATAAAAAGACAAATACTATTTATTCCACTTATATGAGGTGGCTAGAATCGTCAAATTCATAAAAACAGAAAGCAAAATGGTGGTTTTCAAGAGTTGGGGAGAGGGTAAAACAGGAAGTTATGTTTAACGGGTATAAAGTTTCAATTTTGCAATATGAAAAGGTCTCAGATATTGGTTGCACAACAATAAGAATATACTTAACATACTGAACTTTACAAGTAAAGAAAAATGCTGAACTGTACACTTAAGAAACTACATTTTATGTAATGTAAATTTTGAAACATTTAAAATATTTTTTTAAATGCAAATCAAAAAAATATGTGATCAGTTGGAAATATTGGAAAGAAAAAGGTAATAGGTGGGGAGGGTGAGAAACAGACAGGAAGGGTGAAAATATTGGCGTGAAATAGGAAATATGTCAGTAAAAAAAATTCTTGAGTTTTGGGTAGTTCCTGTGAGGACCAGATAGAGAAAGCAATAATGGATTATCACTTCAAAATTCTTGAAAGTACCTAGTAATAATTTATTGTTTGGTCTTGGCACAGGTCTCTAAATAGCTTATTTTTTTTTTGCGGTATGTGGGCCTCTCACTGTTGTGGCCTATCCCGTTGCAGAGCACAGGCTCCGGACACACAGGCTCAGTGACCATGGCTCACGGGCCTAGCCGCTCCGCGGCATGTGGGATCTTCCCGGACTGGGGCACGAACCCATGTCCCCTGCATCGGCAGGCAGACTCTCAACCACTGCGCCACCAGGTAAGCCCCTAAATAGCTTTTTGATTCTGATGTACTTCAGCCCTTGTTATGTAAGACTGGCACTCATGCTTGAGCTCAAAACATTTAGGTCATGATTTTTTAGTCAAGAGCAATAATTCCTGATTGGATTTCATGTGTTCAATTACATATATTGGGGACCTGAACTGTTAACAACATTAAGAACAAAAAGTAAAAGTTTGTGTGAAATAATCAAAATAATTTTATCATAATTTATATTTTTCTTTACCCTTTACTCTTATGAGTTTGTACACTCTTAACATGTTTGTGTCTATTTTGAATACAGTGAGAATTTTCACACTTTTTTTATACTACCATTATAACATTGTGTTATATGTTTTTTGACTTAATGACACTCATTCTGGTTTATTCTCCTATGGCGGGGTTCTATTTTTATATCTTATTTCCCAGAATTAAATGATTTAATTTTAAGTGTTTGAATTCCTTTCAGTGTTCAAATAGAACATAACGTATGGAGCATATGTCTGAGAAGAAGAAACTATATGATAAATTATATAAATTTTAGAGAAAGAAATGCTATATTAGAGTCTCAGTTTCAATAAATGCTATATTAGAATCTTAGTCTCAGGTAAACTTGCTAATGAACACATACTACTATATTCAATCCTCTGGGCCTAAGTTCTTCATATAGGAATAGAAATAACAATATTTAACCATGAAGTTACTTTTAGTATGTAAGTAAGAAGATATATACAAAAATAGTAGATTTAGGGGAGGTTCAAACAGTTTTTAGAATGATGACAAAAAAGGCTTTGGACATGGTTTTCTGTTTGTTTTTTAAAGTTAAGAACACAGTCTACATTAAAATTTTAGAATATACAAAACTTACAGAGAACTGCATAAAATTAAGGATAAAGCTTCAGTTATTCTAAAGCAAATATTGATAGAACCCAAAAATTTCTCTGAATTCTTCTTTCCAATTACAAATGCTTCCAACATTGCTTAAAGGTAACAATTATCCTGGCTTTTGCTTATAACTCCCATAGACTGAAAGAAAATATTTGTAAAATACACATCTGATAAAGGACTATGATGTGAAATATGCATAGAACTCTTAAAACTCAACAAGAAAACAAACAATAGGATTAAAAAATTAGACCAGGGGCTTCCCTGGTGGCGCAGCGGTTGCGCGTCCGCTTGCCGATGCAGGGGAACCGGGTTCGCGCCCCGGTCTGGGAGGATCCCATGGTTTTCTGTTTGTTTTTTAAAGTTAAGAACACAGTCTACATTAAAATTTTAGAATATACAAAACTTACAGAGAACTGCATAAAATTAAGGATAAAGCTTCAGTTATTCTAAAGCAAATATTGATAGAACCCAAAAATTTCTCTGAATTCTTCTTTCCAATTACAAATGCTTCCAACATTGCTTAAAGGTAACAATTATCCTGGCTTTTGCTTATAACTCCCATAGACTGAAAGAAAATATTTGTAAAATACACATCTGATAAAGGACTATGATGTGAAATATGCATAGAACTCTTAAAACTCAACAAGAAAACAAACAATAGGATTAAAAAATTAGACCAAAGTCCTTAACAGACACTTCACCAAAGAAGATATGCAGATGACAAATAAGCATATGAAAAGATACTTCACATCATATGTCATCAGGGAAGTGCAAATTAAACCAATGATATACAGTACATACTGGAACTCTGATGACAACAATTGCTACTGAGAATGTGGAACAGCAGGAACTCTCATTCATTGCTAGTGAGAATCAAAAATGTTATAGCCACTTTGGGAGGCAGTTTGGTTGTTTCCTATAAAACTAAACTAAACATTGTAAATCAACTATATTCCAACAAAAATTAAAACAAAACAAAACCATATCCTTATCCCAGACTTTCTTCCATATTCCAAATCCAAATCATTTGAATGTTTCAGCAATGATAAATACATTTTGATGCAAATGCGATGGTAAAAGCAAATGAAAAGAGGAGCAGTAAGACTAGGAGAATCCATTTCCAGCGCAACCTGAACGTGTGCCGAATTAGACGTATACATGTCTAATCTCTCTCTCTCTCCCTCCTCCCCTCCCTTCTAGATCTCATCCCAGGGATTCATTAAGCAGCCTACTCTTTGATCTGAATTTATTTCTTCCTTAGAGAATAGAGATTGTTTCCAGCACTTCCTACATCATCAAGGTGGAGTTCAGTTTTGTTGTTATTGATATAATTTCCTTTAGAGAGTTGGGGGTCATGAATTCAATTTTCCCAGCCCCTAACTTTCTTGGCATAGACTGGCACTGAAAACCAAAGTCTGAAGAGCAGAGAGACCAAATGTGTAGTTTAAGGAAATGTTTTAACTTCATCACTCTTATATGCAGAACATGGGAAATTATCAAAGCCTCAATTGACAGAATGACTGCTCAAATACCCACCAAAAAATCCCCAAACAGTTAAGTTTATCATGAGAAAACACATCCCATAGCTGTGTTGGCCATGGAGATAATCTGTCTAGTGAAGAAAGGCAGTGGAACTTTCTTTTCAAGTGTCTCTGTGCAAAAGCATAATTCAGTGGACAGAGCCTGATACCAGTCTTGGCTCCAAACGGTATCAATTATATATAGAACATTCATAACTGACTATTTTTGAAACTCAGTTCTCTCATAGTTGAAGGCAGGCATTTCCTGGTTAGAGTATTATAATGATAAGATTGTGTGCCTTTTTTCCCAGCAAATAGTAAGTGCTCAATAAATAAATCATATTGTCATTAAAAACATAAAATCACTGTCATACTGAAAATTTCTTGGACTTAAAAGAAATAAAAACATAGTAAATGTGAATTGGGCATGCAGACTTACAGAAAAGAATATGTTCTCTTCTGTATATTGTATTATAATATTGCATTTCATAGGCATTTTTATTGGTGGAACTGAATACATTGTCTGAGGGAAAAAGCAGTATGTATCTAATCTACTTATATTCACAGAAAATTTTGCAAAAGCTAGAATCTTCAAAGAATGCAAAGCTATCATTAATTTAATTTCTACCTAATTCCAGATTAACAGGAAAACTCATTTTGTTTGAATGAACACTTGTCAAAATTTTTCGTAAAATATTTTGGCTAAATTTTCCATTGAAGTAAGAATAGAATGGATACAGAATACTTCTCTAATGACTGAGGGTGTTACATACTCAAGATCACCATGGTAAAAATATAAATAACATAAATTTACAAAATCTGGAACACTGGTCCTACAGATTCAGGAATTATAGACTTCAGAGAAAATAAATGTTTGGTTGAATGTGTACTGATCAGGGACTATGTCCCAGACCTGATTTATTTTGAAAAAAAATCTTTCATGTGAGCTTGTGATTCCTTTCCTCTTATGTTTTTGAAGTATTTCAGACAAAAGATGCTCATGTTCCCACCATCTGCACTAAAAATGTTAATATTTGCCAAAAAAAACACCTAAACATACCCTGATGATAAGATCTGACAAGCATACTCCTTGGTATTTACCCAAAAGAATTGAAAACTTATGTCCACACAAAATCTGTGTTCATAGCAATTTTATTTATGATTGCCAAAACCTGGAAGTAACCAATATAGTCTTCATTAAGTGAATGGATATATAAACTCTGGTACATCCAGACAGCAGTAAAAGGAAATGAACTATTATATAATGCCATTGAAAAGGCAAGGAGGAACTTTAAATAAATATTACTAAGTGAAAAATGCCAAACTGAAATAGATACTGTGTGATTCCAACTATAAGACATCTTAGAAAAGATAAAGCTACAGAGAAGGTAAAAAGATCAGTGGTTGCTGGGGTGGCATGGGGGGATGAATGGGCAGAACACAGAGAATATTTAAGGGAATAAAAATACTGAATATTTTACTATAATGATAGATACACATCATTTTAAATTTATTAAAACCCATAGAATGAATGACACCAAGAATGAAACCTAAGGTAAACTACGGAGTTTGGGTGATTAGATGTGTAAATATAAGTTCATGTTTTGTAACAAATGTACTACTATTTTGGAGGTTACTGATAATGAGGGAGGCTATGCATATGTGGATCAAGGGGTACATGGCAAAATCTGTACCTTCCTCTCAATTTTGCTGTGAAGCTAAAACTGCTCTACACAAAAATAAAGCCTTAAATATTTAAAAAAATTAAAAGTGATTGAACCCAATTTATATTTTCAAAGCAATGTCTATAATTTCCCATTTCTACACATAATAACCAAAAACTGGGTTTTAAAACTGTTAAATTTAGATAATTAGGAACCGTTTTTCTGGGTTATGTAATTTTGGTTTTAGTTTGAATTTTCACTATTATTGTTGATTATGAACACCCTTTTAAATGTTTCTTGGTCTTTTAAATTTCCTTATTTTTGAAGCTTCTTTTCAATGCTTTTATCACATCTTTCTATTAAGTTGTCTCTCTTACTGCTTTGTAGAAAATCAATATATCTTCAGAATATATGTCTTTAGTTATATGTATGGGAAATATGTTCTCCTTTTTTGTTGTTGACATTCTCATTGTCTTAATGATGTTTTTGGACTAAGTGAAATTCTTAATTTGAATGTCATCCATTTTACTATTTTTTATTTATGGTTAATATTTTTTGATGTTAATTAAGAAAACTCTTCTTATAACTAGGTAATGAATATATTCTTCATATATTTGTAAAATATTATTGTGTTCACTTCCCATTTGGCTCTAAACCCCAACTTAAAATGTTGAGTGTGTATAGTTTAAATTCATATTCTGTTGCATCCCCCCCTCATACAGACACAATTTTTCCATGATCTATTTTTTGTTTGTTTTTGTTTTTTTGCGGTACGCGGGCCTCTCACTGTTGTGGCCTCTCCCTTTGCGGAGCACAGGATCCGGACGCGCAGGCCCAGCGGCCATGGCTCACGGGCCCAGCCGCTCCGTGGCACGGGGGACCTTCCCGGACCGGGGCACGAACCCGTGTCTCCTGCATCGGCAGGCGGACTCTCAACCACTGCGCCACCAGGGAAGCCTTCCATGATCTTTTGTTGAAGCACTTATCTTTCCCAGTTGCCTTGCCTAGTCACTGCTATAAACTAATTGTTTGTCTCCCCTGCCAACATCCCAAATTCATACGTTGAACCTAATCCTCAAGGTGCCCTTATAAAAGAGACTCCAGAGAGCTTCTTTGTCCCCTCCACCATGTGAAGACACACCATAGGACAGATGTCTGTGAACCAAGAAATGGGCTCTTACCAGACATACAATCTACTATCACCTGATCTTGGACTTCTCCAGAACTGGCTAAAGATAAAAGGAACTACATACTGTATATAAACACTGAACTCTAGTAGGTAAATTTTTTTCTCTTGGGGTACAGGTTTAAACTTCTGAGTCTGCTTTACATGTTTACTGGGTTGAAAAAATAAATTATAGTGGTACTTAACTGTGATTTTAATTTACATTTTCCTAGTTACTAATAGTGTTGAGCAAAATTGTATGTGCTTATTCACCATGCATGTATTTCTTGAATAAACTGCCTACATCAAACTTTTTCCTTGACTGTTTGAATCATTACTATTGTGTTGTAAGTCTTCTTTACATATTCCAGAGACAAGTTCTTCAACAGATAAATACTTTGCAAATATTGTCTCCCAGTCTGTCACTTGACTTTTTAAACACTCTTAATAGTGTATTTTGAATAACAAAAGTCTTAATGTTGATGAAGGACAATTATTCAAATTTTTGATTCTCTTTCTGTTTATAGTTAATAAATGGTGGATTAATCTAGAGTAAGTAGGATTTCCTCAATTTTGAAAAAAAATCGTTTTATAGTGTCAAATTTTACATAGATATCTATGATAGATTTCAAATTAGTTTTTATATGATGTAATTAAAGTATTAAATTATTATTTTTTGAACTTGAATACTTAATTGCTCTACTACCATTTTTGAAAGGATTATACTCTATCCATTGATTACATTGGTTCATTTGTTAAAAATAAGTTGACTAAAAAAAAAATAAGTTGGCTGTATGTATTTTCTTTATTTGCACTTTATATTTCTTTCCATAAATGTATATATCTGTATTTATGACAATGACTAACTACACTGATTAATGTAGCTTCATAGCTGAGTGTTATAAGTAGGTACCCTAAGCCCCAACTGTTTTTTTTTTCTTTTTCAAAATTATTTTGACTCTTCTAGATTCTTTGCACTTTCAGATAAACTTTAGAATCAGCTGGACACTTTTTACCAAAACCTGTTGGGAATTTGATAGGAATTTTGTTGAACTGATAGACTCACTTAAGGACTATTAACATTTTAACAATAATAAGTCAATTCATGAGCAGAGTATATAATTCATTTAAATCTTTTCTTTTTTCTCATGTATGTTTTGTAGTTATTAGTGTACAGGTTTTTCCTATATTATTAGACATGGATGCAAATATTGTATTTTTTTCTGTAATAGATGGTGCTACTCATTTAGTTTAAATTACAAATTACATTCTTTTTGGTACATAGAAATGTCACTCATTTTTGTATGTTGAACTATGATCCTGTCAACTTGCTAAACTTACCAGTTCCAGTGGCTTTTTTGTAAGCTAAAAATAGAATTGTTTATATAAATAATAATGTATCTGTAAAGAGTGGTAGTTTTACTTCACATAGTCATTTATTATTTATTTGCCTTATCCCATTGGCAAAGTACCCCAATACAATGTTCAAATAAAGTGGTGAGATATAAATGATAAAAGATATATTTGGAGTTAAATGTTCTAAATTTCTTAGATGGTCTATGAAAAAACTATAGATAACCATTAATATTACATTTTGATAATTTTAATATGTACTTTGTAAGTTTTAGACAAATGATCAAAATTTAAAAATTGATGTATTAAGCAATAAATTATTAGAAAAAATAAAATAATTTCAAATATTCAATCAAAAACACATGGAAAGTAGAGAAAAAGGAATAGGACAGTGAGGCAACTTGAAAAAACATACAATAATATATTTAAATAAAAAATCAATTGCATAAGTATAATTACATGCATTACAGAAGGAATAAATGCTCTATTTAAGAGGCAAAAATTGTCAGAGTTAAAAGCTAGAGAAAAATATTTTCCATGCATATAGATGCACAATTCCTAAACAAAATATTAGTAATACAAATTAAGTAAAAAATGGTATCAATCATCGATTTGATTCTATAACAAGAACACAAGTTTAATTTAAAGAAAAATCAGTTTTAACTATATTAATACATTCAAGGTTAACATATAATTATCTTAATAGGTACAGAAATATTATATGATAAAAAAATCACCAAACTTTAATAATGAAGGCCCACAGAAAACTCAGATAAAATAAAATTTCCTTAATTTAATTTTTTAAAAGTTCTTAGAAGGGAGTGGCTAAGATGGCAAAGTAGGAAGACCCTGAACTCACCTCCTCCCACAGTCATGCCAAAATTACAATTAGTAACAGAGCAGTATGGATGAAAATATCTTGAATACTAGCAGAAAAAGATCTTCTACAACTAAAGGTATAAAGAAGGAACCACAATGATATGGGTAGAGGGGCAGAAATGAGCTATAGCCAAGACCCATATCCTTTGGTAGGTGACCCAAAAGTGGGAGAATAATTACAATTGCAGACATTACCCCAAGGGAGCAAGGGATCCAAGCCCCACATCAGGTCCCCAGCTTGGGAGTCCAGCACTGGGAAGATGAGGCCTCAGAGCATTTGACTTTGAAGGTCAGTAGGGCTTAGTTTTGGAAGAGCCAGAGGGCTGTAGAAAATAGACACCAACTTTTAAAGGGCACACACAAAACTCACACACTCTGAGACCCAGGGTAGAAACACTAATTAGAAAGGAGCCTGGGTCAGACCCACTTTCTGATTTGGAGAGTCTCCTTCCTCTCTAGGGACATGCTCTGGGGACAGAGACACTAGCAGTAGCCATTTTGAGGAACATGTACCATGTGGACACTGGTGCTGAGAAACACCATTTTAGAATCCTCCTCCTAGCTTATAAGCACAGGGATCCAGGTTCAACCACCAGCTGGTCAGCACCAGTCCTGGGACATACCAGGACAAATGACTAGCCAGTCAGGTCAGGGACAGTGTCCCACCCACCAGCAGGTCGGCTGCCTCAGGAATCCCCAAGCTCCCAGTCCAGGACCTGCTTCCACTCTGATGCCTGAAGCCTTGCATCCAGCCACTGGGTCAAGGACTAGCCCACCAGCACACCAATGAAAGCTCTTGGGCTTCCAGGCCATGTAGTCAGAGACTCCAGGAACCACCAGTGGAGACATCAGTGCTAGGACCCCAAGGTAAATAACCATGTCTACCAGTAGGTAGACACTAGTCATAGGAGCACCATAGCCCTCCAGCCAGCCATGTCAGGACCCAGCCCACAAACCAGGATGCCTTGGCCATGGCACAACAACCAATAGGCCAACACTACCTCTAGAATCCCAGCCCCACAGTCAGCCAACCTGGGACATGGGTCTGCCCATCAGGAGACCAGCACTATACCCAGGACTCCTTGGGGCTCAGCAGTCAGCTGTCTCAAGACATGGCCACACCCACCAGTGATCCTGTACCAGGGCAGGAACTCCTCAGGTCCATGCAGTCAGCCATGCCAGGACCCAGATCCCCAACCAGCTACCAGCAGCAGTCTCCACACTAGGCAGTGCCTGACAACCAATTGACCAGGGGACAGCCTACTAGTGGCCCAAAGCATCAGCTTGCCACAACAGAAGGGCCCACACAGCCCACATAAAGGGAACCCCTAGAGCATATAGCTCCAGTAGCCAGAGAAGAGTATGCTTCCGGGCCCCTAAAAATATCTCATACATAAGGCCACTTCTCCAAGATTGGGAAATGTAATCAATCTACCAAATACATTAAAAAAAAAACCCAGCAAATTAGGCAAAATGAGGCAACAGAGGGATATGTTCCAAAGAAGGAACAACATAAAACCCTAGAAGAACAAAGTAAAATGGAAGCCATCTAAACAATAAAGAGATTCTATGTGATGATCATAAAGATGCTCAAATAATTCAGGAGAAGAATAGATAAACACAGTGAGAAGTGAGAAGTTTCTAACAAAGAGTTAGAAAATATAAAGAACCAAACAGAGATGAAGATTATAATTACTGAAATAAAAAATACACTAGAAGGATCAACTGTAGCTTAGATAATACAGAGGAATGAATCAGCAAACTGGAAGACAGATTAGCAGAAATCACTCTAGCTGAACAGAAAAAAAAAAAAAGAATTAAAAATATGAGGACCGTTTAAGAGACTTCTAGGCAACAATAAGCTTATAAACATTCACATATAGGGGTCCCAGAAGAAGAGAGAGAGAGAAATAGGCAGAGAACATATTTGAAGAAAAAAAGCTGAAAAATTCTCTAACCTGAGAAAGGAAATAGACATCCAGTTTCAGGAAGATAGAGAGTCCCAAGCAAGATCAATCCAAAGAGGACCATACCAATAAATATTGTAATTAAAACAGAAAAAATTAAAGATAGAGAATACTAAAAGCAGCAAGAAAAACTAACTAGTTATATACAAGGGAACTCCCATAAGGCTATCAGCTGACTTTACAGCAGAAGCTCTGCAGGCCAGAAGGGAGTGTCATGATATATTTAAAGTGATGAAAGAAAAATCCTACAATGAAAAATACTCGACCTGGAAAGGCTATCATTCAGATTTGAAGGAGATATAGAGATTTTACAGACAAACAAAATAAAAATGTGCCCAGAACAATAAAACCAACTTTACAACAAGTGTAAGAGAATTCTCTAAATGGAAAAAAAAAGCCACAACTAAAAAAATTAAAATTATGAAATGAAAAATATCATTGATATAGGGAAATATACAGTAAAGACAGTAGATCAGCAACCCATAGATCTAGTAGAAAAGTTAAAAACAAAAGTAGTCAAATCATCTATATCCACAATAAGTAAACAAGTGATACACAAAACAAAAAGATATAAAATTTGAGGTCAAAACTTTAAATGTTGGACAAAATAAAAATGCATGGTTGTAAAAATGCATTCAGATTTAATAGATCAGCAACTTAAAATAATTATATATATATATATGGCACATTTATATATATATATATATATAATATCTTTATAACGAAAAATCAGAAAACTATAATACATAGACACACACAGAAGAGAAAAATGTGCCCAGAACAATAAAACCAACTTTACAACAAGTGTAAGAGAATTCTCTAAATGGAAAAAAAAAGCCACAACTAAAAAAATTAAAATTATGAAATGAAAAATATCATTGATATAGGGAAATATACAGTAAAGACAGTAGATCAGCAACCCATAGATCTAGTAGAAAAGTTAAAAACAAAAGTAGTCAAATCATCTATATCCACAATAAGTAAACAAGTGATACACAAAACAAAAAGATATAAAATTTGAGGTCAAAACTTTAAATGTTGGACAAAATAAAAATGCATGGTTGTAAAAATGCATTCAGATTTAATAGATCAGCAACTTAAAATAATTATATATATATATATGGCACATTTATATATATATATATATAATATCTTTATAACCAAAAATCAGAAAACTATAATACATAGACACACTCAGAAGAGAAAGGAATCCAAATATAACACTAAAGATAGTCATCAAATCACAATGGAAGAAAATAAAAGAATAAAGTAAAAAAAAGAGTTCTTTTTTTTTGAACAATATGGCAATAAGTACATACCTATCAATAATTATTTTAAATGTACATTGATTGATTCTCCAATCAAAAGGAATAGAGACATTCAATGGATACAAAAAAGGACCCATGTCTATGCTGCCTACATGAGACTCACCTCAGATATAAAGACCCATACTCACTAAAAGTATGTAAAAAGTTATTTCATGCAAATGGAAACAAAAGAAAAGCTGGGGTAGAAATACTTATATCAGACAAAATATAGTTGGCTGGTGGGAAGCAGCAGCATAGCACAGGGAGATCAGCTCAGTGCTTTGCGATGACCTAGAGAGGTGGGATAGGGAGGATGGGAGGGAGGCTCTAGAGGTAGGGGATATGGGGACATGTGTATGTATATGGCTGATTCGCTTTGTTGTGCAACAGAAACTAACATGGTATTGTGAAGCAATTATACTCCAATAAAGATCTATTTTAAAAAAAGGAAAGATTAAAAAAAATAGACATTAGAACAAAGGATGTAAAAAGAGACAAATATGAACATTACATAATGATCAAAGGGTCAATCCAAGAAGAATATACAAGAATTGTAAATATATATGCACCCAATATAGGAGTACCTAAATACCTAAAGCAAATATTAACAGACATAAAGAGAGAAACTGACAGTAACACAATAATTGTAGGGGATTTTAGCACTCCCCTTACTTCGATGGACAGATCATCTAGTCAGAATATTAATAAGAAAACACTGACCTTAAATGGCATATTACAGCAGATGGATTTAATAGATATATATGGGACATTCCATTCAAAAGCAACAGAATACACATTCTTCTCAGATGCATACAGAACATTCTCCAGGATAAATCACATGCTATGACACAAAATAAGCTTTGGTAAAATTAAGAAAATCTGACTCACATCAAACATCTTTTTGACCACAATGCTGTGAAGCTAGAAATCAACAAGAAAAAAATGCAAAAAACACAAACACATGAAATATAAACAATAGGCTACTAAACAACAAATGAATCACTAAAGAAAGCAAAGAGGAAATCAAAAATTACTTAGAAACAAATGAAAAGGAAAGCACTATGATCCAAAACCTATGGGACTAAGCAAAATCATTTCTAAGAGGGAAGTTTACAGCAACACAAGCTTACCTAAGGAAAGAAGGAAAATCTCAAATAAACCACTTAAGCTTACACCTAAAGAAACTAGAAAAAGAATACCTAAACAAACAATACCTAACATTGGTAGAAGGGAAAAAGTCATGAAGATTATAGCATAAATAAATGAAAAAAGAAAAAAAAAACTTAAAAAACAATAGAAAAGAGAAATGAAACTAAGAGCTGGGTTTTTGAAAAGATAAACACAATTGATGAACATTTAAGCCAGACTCACTAAGAAAAAATGAGATTGTGCCCTAACTAATAACATCAGAAATGAAAAAGGAGAAATTATAACCAACACCACAGAAATATGAAGGATAATAAGAGATTAATATGAGCGACTCTAGGACAATAAAATGTACAACCTAATGGACAAATTCTTACAAGTGTTCAATCTCCCAAGACTGAACGAGGAAGAAATAGAAAATATGAGCAGGCCAATTACTAGTCATGAAATTGAAAAAGTAGTTTAAAAAGCTCCCAGAAAACAAAATTCCAGGACCAAACGGCTTCACAGATGAATGCTACCAAACTATTAGAGAAGAGTAAACACCCATCCTTCTCAGACAATTCAAAAAAATTACAGAGGAAGGAACACTTGCAAACTCATTCTATGAAGCCAGCATCACCCTGATACAAAAACCAGACAAAGATATTACAAAAATGAAAATTACAGGCCAATATCATCCTCTCAGACTTTAGACTGTACTACAAAGCTACAGCAATCAAAATAGCATGGTGCTGGCATAAAAAACAGACACATATATCAATGGAACAAAACAGAAAGCCCAGAAATAAATCCACACATCTATGGTCAATTAATCTATAACAAATGAAGCAAGACTATACAATGGAGAATAGACAGTCTCTTCAATTAATGGTTCTAGGAAACCTGTACAATTATGTGTAAAAGAATAAAATTAAAACATTTTCTCATACCATATACAAAATAAAAGCAAAATCAATTAAAGACCAAAATGTAAGACTGGAAACCATAAATCTCCTAGAAGAAAACATAGGCACAATGCTCTCTGATATAAATTATAACAATATCTTTTTGGATATGTCTCCTAAGACAAAGGAAACAAAAGCAAAAACAAACAAATGGGGTCTAATTAAACTTAAAAGCTTTTGCACAGCAAAGGAAATCCTTGATAAAACACAAAGACCACCTACTGAATGGGAGAAAGTATTTACAAATGATATGATCATTTGTGGTTACCAGTGGTGGGGATGTTGGGGGAGGGGAGGAGAATTGGAAAAAGGTAGTCAAATGGTACAAACTTCCTGTTATAAGATGAATAAGAGCTAGGGATATAATGTACAACATGGCAAATATGATTAACACTGCTGTATATTATATATGAAAGTCATTAAGAGAATAAATGTGGAGAGTTCTCAACATAAGGAAAAAATATATATTTTTTTATATTTCTTTATTTTGTATATATATATGATGGATGTTCACTAACCTTACTGTGGTAATCATTTCATGATATATGTAAGTCAAATCATTATGCTGTACACCATAAACTTATACAGTGCTCTATGTCAATTATATCTCAATAAAACTGGACAAAAAAATAAAAATTTCAAATGTGTAACAAAATTGAATCATTTTGCCAGAAGAAGTGCCTAGAAAATAAAAAAAAAAAGAACTTCATAAATTGTCCATACTGAGTAATAAAATGTTGAAAGCCAACTTCAAAGAGTAATGAACCAGGTAAGCTGCTTATTTCACTTCTGTTGTATAATATACTACTGAATTTCCTAGCCATGAAGTAATGAAAAAGCAAAAGAATAAAATTAAAGATTGGAAAAGAAGACAAACAAGTCATTCAACAATGATATGTAGGACTTATGGGAAATCCAATGGGTTTTTAGAAAAACTACTATAATTAATAATCTAGACATATTTCTAGATAAAATTTAATATAAAATCAATTTTATGGTTACATACAGCAACAACTCAAAAAAGCAAATAATAAAATATCATAGAAGTATTATACACTTAGGAATAGATCTGGCCATAACAACCAAAATGTAAGACCTCTAATCCAACACAGTAAACATTAAATAATATTGAGATAAATAAAGCAACATATAAGCACATAAATATCAACACAATGTATATAGTTTTGAGGACTCAATATTTTTAAGAGGACAATTCTCCCAATAAATGTTTGGATTCAAATCAATTCTAGTAGAAATCATTAATGTTGTAGAGATCTTGAAACTCATAAAATTTATATGGAATTCAAAAGAACAAGAATAGCCAAAATCACCTTAAGAAGAACTAGGTGGGGCCACCTCTCCACTAAATATCAAGATTTGTTATAACTATATATCAAAATTAAGTTAAAGGTGTATTGATATGATTAGTATAACAGAGGCCAGATATAGACTCAGATTCATCCATAGGTGGCTATCTTAGTCCTTTTGATCTGCAATAACAAAAATACCTCATATTGTGTTGCTTAATTGACAAAATTTTATTCCTCACCATCTTCTCACTGTGTCCCCACATGGTGGAAGAAGCCAGGGAGCTCTCTGAGATGTGTTTGACAGGAACACTAATTCCATTAATGAGATCTCTGCCCTCATGCTAATGACCTCCCAGGACCCGACCTTCATGTTCCATCACCTTGGCGATTAAGTTTTAACATATAAATTTTGGGGAGACATGAACATTCAGTCTGTAGCAATCCCTATAGTTTTGCCTTTCCCAGAATATCATAAGAATGTATTTCTTTGGATGCATGTAATTTTTTAGTCTGCCTTCTTTAACTTAGTGAAATACATTTAATATTTATACTAATTGTTGAAAGGAAAAATAGTTCACACCTTTTTATTGAAGAACCATATTCCATGGGGAACTATTGATTTGAACAAAATTGTTCATTTGAGAGATGTCTTAGAATGGAACGAGAGTGAAATTCCAAACTTTTAAAGATCCTTATATTTTAATTTATATGAGGAAGTTTTAAAAGAATCAAATTCCAAGATTGTTTTCCTAAAATATTATTGGCTATGGCAAATGAAAAATAAGTGAGCCTTAAAATGATCTGTTTTAGATATACCATAAGCGAAAGTTGGACTTAATGGCTTTTATCCTACTATTCCTCTTCTCCCTTCCTTTGCTGTGCTGTTACTTGTGCCCTTAGCCGTCTTTCTGATTCACTACTCTAACCTCTCATTCAGTTAGAAACCTCCAAAGCTCAACTGCCTCTAAAGTTAAATCATCTTCAGGATAGAATCCTTAATACTTTTTGAGAACATTCAGGATTAAATCCCAATGCAGACCTGACCCCAGCTCTCCACCTTTTGTTGACCTTAAGACAGAAACAGGAGGTTTACAATGAAGTAAAAAAATTGGAATCTGGAATGGAATAAAGTCCTTCTGTCAGATCCCTTACCTCTTATTGAGCATTTAGAAAGATTATCAAGCCAAAAACATTATAAGACTAAGAATAAATTGATATTTTTGTCAGTTATTGCTCCTACTTTTCATTAAGCATTAGGGGATACATGAAGATACTGTAAGCAGAATAATCATTGGAAAAACAATTATTCTATATTAACTACATATCTGAGGGGTAAAAAATAATATGTAAGGCTTAATGAAGCTGCTTTAAGAGGAAAAGAATTGTTGGATTTCTCTTTTTACTATTAAATGTATTAGGAGAATGTTCTCTGAATGTTAAAGGAAATCCTGTAGATTTGTATTGATACCAGCAACATAATATCCATCACAAACCCTGAAAACCTCACAGTCTGTCCCTCAGTGTCAATTTTGCGGGTAGTAGGTATTTCTAATAATCCACAAGGTAGTCTCCAATCTCAGATCATAACTGTTATCCCTGGATCCTCAACTAAGGAACATTCCTTTTTCCATTTTGACACCAGAGCCATTAAAATAAGTAGGGATCTGCTATGCAAATGAAATTGTCAAATTAAATATTCTTCAAAATGTCCTTTTTCTTGACATATCCAGGATTCTTTTATTCATAATCAGATTGTAGCTATTTGGACATTGACTAACATATATAGTAGTGTCTAGATCAAGACTAAATTCAAGATCTCCATGAAATTACAGACTCTCTGTGACCAAAATTTCCATTAAGATTGGCAGAATTAGTGGGTGGTGAAGGCAACAAGGTTCAGATCAACACAAAAAATCTACCTAAGTTGCACAGTACTTTTTAAAACTGGCAGCTAAAGAAAGCCTAAAATTAGTAATTGAAAATCTAATAGAGAAGCAGTCAATCATGCTTTACAACAACCATAGTGGACTCATTTCTCCTGTCAAGGAGCCCAAAAGACAATGATATTGCTTTGCTAAGGACTTTATAGCCATAAATAATGTAATTATACTTTATTTCCCTATGGTATTCAACCCAATGTTATTTTATCTTCATACCACCTGAGGCCACATATTCTAGCATTACAGATCTGTGTTCTGTTTCCTTTAGTCAGCCACTGTGTCAAGATATTCAAAACTTGTCTTTTCCTAGACAAATCAATAATATGGCCGAGTAACTATGTCCCATATGTTTACTGAAGCTCCTTCCTACTTTTCTTTATGTCTATGTCTGTGTCCACAGACATAGACATAAAGTTACACTTTCTTATTGGATATCTACATTTTTCCAGTAAAGAGATGGATGACTTTGGTGTTGGGAAAACTAGTAGTCTTTTTCAGGCTTCAGAGGCAGAAGCAGAGCTTTGCCCAACCTCTGACTCGGCCCAGACTGCGCTCTTGCTTGCACACGTAACAATTGCTCTTAGCGAGTCAAGTGGCACCTACGATAAAAAAGGAAGTGGGTCTTGGAATTTCTTGAGCCCTGGGGACCTGGCTAGTCCCCCAGGGTCTGGAAAATCTTGTGACTCACGTGGTGAAACCAACAGCATTGTTAAAGTGAATCGAGCTGCATTTTTGCAGGCAAACTGATGATATCAGTTTGCGGCCTGGAATTATAAATGGAAGCCCCCAGAACTCCAATCTGAAGTCTCACACACGGGGTGGATGCACCGCCCGGGACCCTTCCCAACTGGGGCTCCAGATTGCTGTCACTCGGGACATCCCATCTGCTGTTTGGATCTGGAAGTAGGTGTCGGCCCAATCCGGTGATGTATGCCCTGTTATGTGTCTCTAATATTCTTATTCCTTTCCTTCTAATGATTGTATATTAAAATTAAGTTAAATCACCTTTCACTAAATAATTGATTAAAGCTGTTTATTTGTGTGAGACGAGTGGTTATTTTGCCAGCGAATCCAACGAACCTTGAAACCGAAAGCAGGCAAAATATTTGATAAAGATGAGGTGAGCTTTAAGCATGATTCCATCTATCTGCTTATTGTTTTAGCTTAGAAGGGATATAACATTTCCAAAGAAAAAAAATTTAGTCAAAATTAAGTGCATTAATTATGATAATTTATGCCAAATAAATAAATTATTCACCTTTGCTCTAATATTCTTATTCCTTTCCTTCTAATGATTGTATATTAAAATTAAGTTAAATCACCTTTCACTAAATAATTGATTAAAGCTGTTTATTTGTGTGAGACGAGTGGTTATTTTGCCAGCGAATCCAACGAACCTTGAAACCGAAAGCAGGCAAAATATTTGATAAAGATGAGGTGAGCTTTAAGCATGATTCCATCTATCTGCTTATTGTTTTAGCTTAGAAGGGATATAACATTTCCAAAGAAAAAAAATTTAGTCAAAATTAAGTGCATTAATTATGATAATTTATGCCAAATAAATAAATTATTCACCTTTGAAGATTAGCAATCATTTACATCTCTCTTGCACTGTTTACTAAGAAACAATTCAGGAATTTTCCTAGACACACTGACTACTGCAGACAATGGGTGTCCTACTTTTCTGAAATAATCACACTTCCATATGAACTGAGTCACGGTAACCAATATCTTACCCGGGAACCGAAATATGAATGGGGATGCTGTGATTTAACACTAGCTTTTCAACACTCCCTCCTCTGGAACTTCCTAATTATCATAAGCAATCAGGGTTTATTTTGACCCATAGTTTTCCCAACTCAGAAAAAGTGATCACTAGATAATTTGATTCCATTCAAACAAAGGAACTGTTCATTGTGTTAGAGAGATTATTGACTGTTTTGCACAATAGTCTAACTTAATTTGAGATTTAAAACAATAAAAACTTAAGATGGATTTTGGATGACCTACTTCTGTTCTTAAGCCTCGTTATACCATGGTTTCCAGGAGGCATAGAGAATGGGAAAAATCAAGCATATTATGATTCAAAAATTGACAAGGTAGATACCCAATGTCAGTAAGCTCATAGAAATTCTTACCCAAGGAGTTTGTGAGACCAAGAGTCATTGTTTCAAATCAGAGCAGCCTAGACACAATATTAGCCTTTCAATTTTTTTTTTTTATTTTAGGGGAAGAATGTTGTACTTATATTCCTGCTTACATCTGAGATTTTTAATATTATTAATAATATCCAGGAAACACAAAAACAAAAAAAATCATGATAATATTAAATATCTGGATAATATTCCTATATGAGACTCTGATAGCTTTTTTGGATTGAGAATAGGATCTGTAGTCTTGGATTAACTGGGAATTTTGGCTCCTGACTTGAGGTAGACTGAAAACTCTTATCATAATGTTTTCCTAAATATTTATCTGCATTTCATTGTTCAAATGTGTAATCTTCCAATCTTTATATGCTATTTATCACCTTGTCCAATTAATTATTCCAACATAGAAATATTCAACAAAACATATAAAATATGCTAATATAATGGTTGAAACAGCCACCACTGGAACCCTGATGTGTGTTCATTACTCTTCAAACCATGGTGTGGATTGGACTGATCACTGTCCCAGTCCAATTCCAGCTTGGGATAAGAATGACTATAAGTGGAACTGAGAATTGAGTTGGTATGTTAACAAGATTTATTTAAGAATGTAGATCACCTATATCAACATGACATGATGTAGTTGTGTTTTCCAGCAAAATTTTGTATGAGAAAAGTAAGACAATGAAAAACTTAACTACTTTTTAAGGAAATTCTCACACATAGACATCAGATATATGGTCTACTGACTTGGACAACTTGCCAACTACTTAACTACAGCTTGCTCATCAGGTTCACTTAAAGATGGTCTCTTTATTGTGTCCACCAATCTTAAACATTTTAAAAAATATATCACAAAATTTGCCCAATCCTAGTAAGTTCTCCATCTTGAAACTTTAACCCACATGGGCCCAGATTGAAAATTTCCCATTTCTTTCTTCCCCTTTGAGACACTGTCAAAATGTCAAGAAAGTGTGCTCCCTTACTGAAGTAAGTTCTAATAAATTTTTCACTTTATTAACAGGTCTTTCAATGATATTTTGGGTGAGTTCAACAGTTTTCAGCCATAAGAGACCCTTGGAGAAAACATGGAATAGGCAATCATGAAACATAAACTCTACTACTAACTTTTGAGTTCATTAACACTCTGGACCTCAATTTACTCATTTCTAAAGTGAGAGTCAGTACAGACATACTTCAAGGAATTTATGACTAGGGACAAGGAATTTTCATGATCAGACACATAATGAGGTATATATATATGTATATATTCTCTAGATATCCTGTGTGCATTATAGATCCAGTACACATATTCTGATGGCTGATGCCTCACACTACATTTACATTTCATGTTTAAATGGGTTTTATTTTTTTGGTCCTCTGTTTAGTTCTTAACCATGATTTTACAGGATTTATGTACCACTTTCTACATTCTTAGTGTGGGTAAAACAGAAGGCTCATATTGTAAGCAAATATACACAGGTCATTTCCTTAACTGCTCTTTCCCCAAATGAAAATCTTTTGCTTTAAAAAATTTTTAAAACACTTTATAAAAAAATAACAAAATTTGACCTCACCTACAGACAACAATAATGGCTGCTGTAATTTGCATTGAATTTCCCCAAAATCAAATCTTGAAAAATACTCTGGGACTCCTGATCTCTTGGATATTAGGGTCTTCTTAGGAGTACAGATAAAGTCTGTTTTGATAGAAGCATTCTGTGAAAATGCCTTTTAAGTGTTTTTTCCCTGTAGACTCAGACTTCATCATTCTTTTCTCCAGGCAATCGGAAATTTGAATATATACTTTTATCACATTGTGGTTGGGAATAATTTTCTTGAATATGTAAATATTGGCAAAAAATGGTAATTATCCTATCTAAATTATAATTACTTTGTCAATCAATCAACTAAGTAAGCAACTCTTATTGTTCATAATGCAGATACAGTTATTATGAGTGATTTTGTTGGGAGACAAATAAATAAATTTTATTTATTTACCACAAAGAGGTAACAACCAAGTTAGGAAGAATAGGGATATAAATAAATTAATTACTATAGTTTTTAGAAAAATTATAGTAATATAAATAGAACAACAGAATATGACATTTCAAGAGATATAATAGTAAAATTAGAAAGTAGGTAGAGAAATTCCAGAATTGTGGATTAAACAGGTAAATGAGGTTTCATAAAAAAATGTGTGGTGAAAAAATTAGACAGAATTTGAATAGGCAAGGGAAAGTGCAAGCAGGGTATAACAGCATACACAGAACCACAGTTGTGGGCATGGTGAAGATAGCTTTGTAAGCAGTGGATGAGTTCTATTCACTGTAACTGATAATATGGGCAAAAGTAAGATATAAAAATAAACACAATTTTTTTCATTAGTGTAACATAATGACTTTGTTAAGTCCTCAAACTGATATTTTTATATTGTTTATCATGGTTTTCTGTAGACCTATTTTAACATCAATGTTATTCTTATTACAAAAGTAATAAATATTTACTATGGAAAGATCAAATAATATAGACATATATAAAATGGAAACTATCACTTCCTGCAACTCATCAACCAAAGTTACCTACTATTAACGCTTTGGCATATGGTATGTTAATATAATAGACATTTATCTATACAGACTACTTTATATATGTGAGCGGTTTTGTTATTGTTGTTCTTAACATTAAATATATTCCGAAATTACCTTTTTTTCACCACATCTTCATATGAGTTGTTCCAGTTTTTACCTTTAAACACACACATATATACCAAATAGGATCATATTGCTCTGTATTTTCCCTCATTCACAAAATACATATGTAAACTTTTCCTTTGTCATCTTTACGCAGCTACAAGAGGATTGCCAACATTTTAAAACAATTTTCTACTGTGAACTTATCTAATATTTCAATAATATCAGTAATGTAACTTCAGACATTTATTTTTGCATGCTTGTGTGAATGTAGTAGAGATACATTTCTAGAAGGATAATAGCTATTTAAAGTTTACATATATTTTGAATTTGATTCCTGTAAACAGTGTATGAGAGGACCTGTTTCCAGGAATACTTTGTAGCATTATTTTCTTTAATACATGCTGGTTAATTAATTGCTACATTTTATTAGATGCTTATTATAAAAGAGGCCCTATTTTAAATGTTTAATAATGATTAACCCATAATACTCATAAAAACTCTAAGGTAGGTCATCTTTCTTCAGATGAGGAAACTGAAGCACAAGGATAGTAAGAATTGTCAAAGTCACACAAGTGGTACATGGCAGAACATGGATTCTAGCCCCGTCTGTTTCTACAACCTTCCTCTTAACTACAATTCCACTATGTTGCTGACATGCAACCTCAGTTTTAAGATAAATGAAACGTACATGACAAAATTAAATAATAAATCTAAATTCACTCCATAGATATAGAACCAGAAATCTGTCTCACCAGTAAGAAGTGGGATAGTTAAAATATAATTTACTACAAACTTTTTTTTTTAAATGACTGTATGGTATGAGTCAACACCGTCTATCAAGACTATTAAAAAGAAAGCTAACCAAAAAGCCATCAATGATGAACACACCTAGGAACAATCTTTAATGTTACAGTTATCTTATAAATCTAACATAAAAAGTTCCACAGTGCTAGACATTTATAAGTGCAGGTATACTACTTATGAATACATTAAATTATATTCTTATGGTTTGGGTCATCTCCGCTACCTCAGTTATGCACAGATCTCTTTCTGTGATCATGCTTTGAGAAGTGTGATACCAACATGTCACTACAGATTCATGCCCCAGGAAAATGTGCAAATGTGATTTTGAAAAATGCAAATGAGGCTCCATAATCCATGCCCATCCATAAAGGAAGCTTGATTGAGCCTCTTCTATGCAACACTTTTGCTTGTTTTTCCTGTAACATTAGACAATATTTAAGAAGCTGAGAATTGTTACTTAGGTTTCTGAGGAAGTGAACATGTTAAAGAGCAGAAGGTGAAATAAAAAAACAAGGCTGAGAAATTTGCCTGCCAAATAAGCATATGGCTGTCTATACACAGGATTTTCTGGTGTTGTTTCGGGGAGCTCCCTTATATCCTTCACCCAGTTTCATTAATTGTGAACATTTGCTACATTTACTTGACGCACACACACACACACACACACACCTGTATATATATATATATATATATATATATATATATATACACATATATGTGTATATATATATATATATAGGGAGAGAGAGACAGCGTTCATATATACATAATATACATATATATGTGAATATTTATTATGGATTAGGAATAATTTGTTACTTTGCTTCTGAATTTTGAAGGCATTGAAATGTTGAGTATGCATTTATGGATATTGTATTTTTATGATATATTCAATATATACTGATGTACGTGTCTATATATTTAAATATAAAAATATATGAATATAAAAAAATATGTTGTGAAGTAGTCAGTATATTATAGATGCTTGAAAATGGAATATTGGTCTTTCATTTCTTGATATCACTGTGTTCTCAGTATGAAACTTACACATTTGTAGAAATATGGCAGGAAAGTACCAAGAAAATTTAAAACTTAAAATGACAGCTTTGATTTCCTTGAGTCTCACTATGAATTTTGATAACATTTAACATTTTCACACAGCTAATCCATAAGTTTAAAAATATTGTGAAAACTGGAAAATAAAAACACTACAATGTGAGGATTTATGATTTCTAATATTCTTGGCAAGTTTCTCACAGCAGGGTGTTGTATGATAGTGAGTATAAATGTTTGGGTCAAATATTATAGCATAATTAGTAACAACCACTTGTTGGAAACAAGGCTTTGATGAGCCTCCTACTTTGCTTGTTTATAATATATTTTTACATGGAATTACATGTATTTCTGCACCATATGTTTTTGTGAATTCAAACCTGATTTCTGACATCTGTATAAAAGCAAAGGAACTGTTCATTGTGTTAGAGAGATTATTGACTGTTTTGCACAATAGTCTAACTTAACAAACAAAAAAAGGTAGTTAAGACATTATTCTACTCTGTTATTGTGTGGCTATGAAATTATGATGACTAAACTCATGGAGGTCTTTATTTTAATTATGTTTATGCATTTAGTTTTTCAGTCTCCATTTGTAGACAGCCTGTCCAATTATCTAATATTTTACCCCAATGACTACATCAATAGATGATAATATTATGCATTTTTTAGAAATTTTTATTCTGTTATAAATAAAATTTATTAGAAAGTTATGAGTACTAAAGTCAAAATAATTTCCTGTCCCTATGTTAATTTGGGGATCAAGCAAAAATGTCTTAACTGCTTCTCCAGGAAATATCCACTCTAAGGAGATTAGATTGAACCACTTATCTAGACTAATAGCTTGCTCATCAAGAACTATATTAAGACTTTCTTTTTGCTATGTTCACCAAACCAAAGTTATTTCATTATCAATTTTTTCCAAGCCTAATCAGTTGCCCATCTCACACGACCTGTCATATTATTCACTTTATTCATCTATTTGAGACACTGCTGAGACTTGGTCCCCGTGGATTCTCCTTACTGCAGGAGGTCTAGTAAATTTATCTATACCTTATCAATGGGTTTTTCTGGAAACATTTTGGGGAGCTCTCTTATGCCTTTCGCCCAGTTTCATTAACTGTGAACATTTGTTACATTAACTTTACAAATCTCTCTTTTGAAATTTTTTGTGTGAACAACTTGAGGTAAATTTCAGATATCATGCCCCTTCACTCCTTAATGATTTAGTGTATATTTTCAAAGAATCATCACAGTCTCTTACATATGACAGAACATTTTTCAAAATCAGGAAATTGAGCATTATTAAATACCATGCTTTAACGTATACTCCATATTATAAATCTGCCTAAGGCACATTTAAACTTGCATCAATATAAACAATGTTACAGAGATCTGTTAAATTAGAAGGGTCTGAGTTTTTAATCTTTCAACTGAAGAAACAAATACACAACGTGAGAGTTGTGAATTAAGTTTTATTTGGGGCAAAATGAGGACTATAGCTTGATGGACAGTGTCACAGATAGCTCTGAGGAACTGCTCCTGAGAGGTAGGGGGAAGGTCAGTACTACACATGATTTTAGTGAAGGGGAGGCACGTGCAGTCAAGCATGCATTTTGGCAGAGGCTGGCTGCTAGTCACAAGAAATGTGCTGCTAGTCATCAGGAGTAGATGTCATTATTAATGAATTTAGTGCTTTTCCAGATATGAAAAGATGCAAGAATTTGGGCTCATAAAATCTTCTCCTGAAATTATCTATCTGCAGGCCTCTTCTGCCAGTTTTTCCCAGATCACAGAGTGACTCATTCCTGATCTCTACTCTGAACTCTTTTCAGGATGTGTTGAAGGACAGTGACTGCAGTGGCTGCTAACTTAATCCTTGCAGAGGTAAATGGCAAGTGCCAGTTTTTCGTTGGCATATCCTACTTATGAGCTAACAGGTTAGAGTGTGCCTTTATGTGTGTGTGTGTGTGTGTGTGTGTGTGTGTGTGTGTGTGTTGGGGGGGTGTGTATTAAGAGTGTCTGCCTCTGACTCGGAGACTTACTCATTGCAAAATCAACAGCTAGAGCAACAGTTTGCATCGGTTCCCCAAGCCCCAAACTCAGCAGCATGACATGGTGTGAGACAGGTTGTATCTACACAAGCAGTGAGATACATTATAAGACAGTGAGCTTCAAACAAGAAAATCTTCTGGCTACATCCTCCACTGCAGAGAGAGAGAGTTTTATCATTATTCTGGAATCTATTTGCAGAAGGAGAGAACTATATCTTTTTTCCTAAGGCCTAAATTAGTTGTTTGTGGAAAAAATTAGCTTTTTAAAGTAAATATTTCACACCTGTTTCTAGATATTTCCAAATGAATGCCTTACCTTTGAGAAAAACCATGTATAACAGCAGTGAGGACTTCAGAGTTTCTATATCCATGGCATGTAAGAATGGTAATGTCATTAGAAAAGAGAATAAGAGGCTTGTCTTGATAAGGAATTTTTGGGAACACCCTTGTTTTTACTGAGATTTTAAGTGAGGCCTTGTAGTCTGATAATATTTATAGAGGGGATGTCATCTCCCTTTCCTTGCACCACTCTTTCAAGCAAACTGAAGGCTTAGTTGAAATTTAAACAAAAGGAATTAAACTACCACAAAATGTATAGGCCTGGATGACAAATACAACAACAAGTTATTTTAACTTTCTCTGTTCTCTAAACATTGCTATAAATCACCTAAAATGAATAATGTGGCAGTTTATTATTAAAATTCATCTTTAAACATCTCAGTTGAAAAAAATGAAAGCTTCCAATGGAAATAACAAGTTAATCCAAACTGTAGCTCACTGAATAAGCTCAGTACTGATTCCTAGTAGCTGTAAGATATTTTCCCTTACTAGTGGAAAAATTTCCTTTTCATAATAAACATACTATTGCGTCCCATATCACTTCTAACTTTATATAAATATTTTTCTTCTTTGTTAGAGGGGCTGAAAAAAATAAAAATGTAAATGTGATTTTTTTTTAGAACATCGATTCAATAATTTTCTATATACAGTTAGAATACATGTTTGGGAAATGAGAAAAAATATCCAAAGGTGAGAGGGTAAATAAAGAGATCAGTAAAAGAAAGATATTGGAATTTTCTTTAGAAGATTAGAAAATATAAAGAGAGACTTGATGCCCTAGAACAATTAAGGCAGGAAAAATCTGGAGGTTTTGAAGCAAGCTGCACTTCAGCATGAGCAGTGTTTTTGGTAGCCTGAGGCAGATCTGCTCAAAGATGGAAATAGGAAGAATTTATCTGGATTCGTAATATAGACACAAAAGTTCCTGAAGAAGGAAAAGTGAATAGGACAGTACTAAGGGTAAATTAGGGGAAGGTTGGATAGAGATTGTGTGTATGTGTATACATATGTGTGGGAGTGTGTAATTTGTATAGTGTATTTGCTACCATAACAAACTACTACAAAGTACATATGTCTTAAGAAAACAGAAATTTATCGTCTCACAATTTTGGAGGCTAGAAGTCCAAAATTAATATGTCAGCAAGGCCATGTTCTCTCTGAAATCGGTATGGAAGAATCCTTCCTTTCCTCTTTATAGTTTCTGATGTTTTGCCTGCAATCCTTTGAATTCCTTGGCTTGTAGTTGCAGAATTTCAATCTATGCCTCCACAATTACATGACATTCTCCCCTTATGTGTCTGTTTCTCTTCCACTCTGCTTCTAAGGACACCAGTCATATTGGGTTAAGGACCCAGCCTACTCCAGTATGACTTCATCTTAACTATTTTTATTTCAACAATGCTATTTCTAAATAACATAACATTTGAGGTACTAGAGATTAGGGCGTTATATCTTTTTTGAGGACACAATTAAACCTATAATATATGGGAAAGTAGTATCCATTGATGACATGTCCCATGTTCTTCCAGTTACCACCATCAAAACATGCTCATGGAACTGTCTTGATATTAGTAATTAGATATATGGATTGAGGAAGTATTTATCAATTATCATTTAAAAAATGAGCTAATTCCATTTGTGATAATTTTTCTGTGAAGTATCCCAAAATACATTAGTATACAAAGATATTCAGTGCAACATTGCATGAGGTATAAAAAAATAAATGTAGAACATTAAGTAAAATTATTAAACACACAATATTATTACTGATATGAAAGATCTTGTAGTCATTAAAGTGAAACTTAAAAAATAGTTGTTATAATAAAGATCATTTCTAATGTTATAATGTTTAGTGGAAAAAAGATTAAACTTATGTGCACAATATCATTCTACAAAGTTTAGAAATGAATGAAAAAATATGCTAAAATATTAACAGTACATGTTTTGGGGGGATATAGAGTACTTGATACTTTTTTGTGTTTTTCTCCATAGTAATTTTCAATGAAAAGTATTAGGTATTAGTAAGAGAGAAAAATAAATTTTTGATGGTTAAAATAAATTGTTTGTTTATTTGGTTTTGGCAGTGAATCCATTGATCTTACCCACCTGCATTTTCAAAACTTTAGACTGAATCTATATGCTGCAGGTCATCTTTTCTTACACCTCTGATGAAGACTTGTTGCTTAGTTTAGAACAAAAAGTTGACCATAGGCACTATGCTTGAACTGGGTGAAAGTTTATTTAATGATGGTGACCTGGAACATTTCAGAAAATTAGTGACTTTTTAAGTGAAAAACTGTGAGGAATAATTATGATCAAATATGTCTGAATGTGATTTTCACCCAAAGAATAAAGAAAATAAGGGGTTGTATTCCCCTTTACAAAATATATACTCCTTATGGTTCTATCATTCAAACTTACTAGACAGATACATTAAATTGGGGTTATATGTGGGTTATAACTGGGGTTTTAATACTGAGAACATATTTTTCTATAACTGAAATTAAACAACAAATCCAGTCTATATCATTCCACTCCATGTATATCTGGAGATTTTATTGAATTAAAAAATTGTTAAAGATATTCATGAAAATAAAATAAATTAGTGCTAATAAGAAAAATAGGAGTCATTTGTCTCACTCTTATGCAGTATGTAAATTTGTTCCCCAGGCACAAACTTTTTAATTCTCTGGATGTATCTTCAGGCACTTACTTCCATTTTTCTAAGTTACTTGTTTACATGCTTATTTCTTAATTTAGATTTTAGACATCAGTCATTGACTCCATATTATGTATGATAATTGAGGGTGTTGGCTCACTTTAATATCCTCTCCACACACACACACACACACACACACACACACACACAATTTTATCTCCCCACAAAACATGAGTTATGCCATACTTTTAGTAAATTGATAATGAATATTTATATTATTATGACTATGCAAATAACAATGTCCTCTCAGTTGGAGTATATTATAATAATTTCTTTCTTGCACATTTTCCCCAAAATTAATAGCTCTAGCTTTTTAAAATTTTCCTAGTTTTCTTTGTACAATTTACCAATTTTTCCCAAATGCTCCAATGTCCATTAATATTTTTTCAAAACATTTAGTATATCAGATAATATATAAGTCCATTATCTCATAATGGCCTTCCTACTTTGGCCACCCATCATCCCGCCTAAAATGGATGTGCTGTCTTTAGGTCTGGTACTGGCTGCATCCAGTAGCCTTCCTTCCCTGGAAGAATAATAACCTCTGATTGCTAGATCTCTAATCTTCCTCTTTGAAGATTTTTGTTTTCCTTTTTACTTTGAGAAAAATCTGAGAAATAGTGCATGCCAAGTAATCTCTTTTCTTCTGAGACCAGTTCTTCTCTAAGAGAAATGTTTATTCTTTCTAGAAATCATCATCATCATCATCATCATCATCATCCATCATCATTATCATATTTTGATGATTCCTACTCTATTTTTCTCTTCCCCCATCTGGGAAATCCCACTGGTCAGATTTTAGATCTTCTCTTTTGATTCTTTAATTCTGTTTTACTTTTGCTCATATTTTCCATCACTTTATCTTTTGTTCTAATATCTCAGAGCTTTAATCTACTTTATATTGAACTCTTTCTATAATAGCCAGGATGAATGTTAGATGTGGAAACAAGCAATTCAAATTTCAGTAGTTTAACACAATAAAGATTTATTTTTTTATACAAGCCAGGATGTTCCTTGTTGAGTAGTTTCCTTGGGTGACTGTTATAAGCAGAGAACTAGGGAGACATTTCTTGTACTTTGCATCTCTGCTGACTTCTAGGCCCCCAAAAACCTAGACATGCCAAGAGGGTAATGGCATATAGTACATATTATGGCCAGGTTTGATGTTTCCTGTATCATTTCTACCATCGTCCAGAACATAGCCACATGTTTCCAGCTTAAAGCAAAATGATTTGTGTAATGTTGTTTAGTTGACTGCCTAAAAAGATAAGAGCTGAGTGCTGATAATATAAACAATCTCTATATCAGAGTAGTAATTGCTACCCATGTAGATACATGTTTCTTAGCCAAACTAATCTGGAAGTCAAACTACTTTCACCAATCCTGATGCATGTACAACAATACCATTTATGAAATACCATAAGACTTCCAGAATCCATTCAAACACACCTACAAATAAGTAATTGTTTTATGTATTCACAGGGGCTTTTTCAAATGTGCTCACAAGGAAGGTCCTCTCAGCTACCACATTGTATCTAATATAGTATTCTGTTTCTATTCTTACTCCATTCACTGATGCCTATTTTATAAGGCATTATTATGTTGCTTGTGTCAATATGTGGTTTGCTAGTTCTGTGTAACTGCTAAAAGAATGATTATACCATTTCACCGGAATGGCAAAGTGTCTAGGTACATGTAAATGTAAGTATCAACTACTAGTCAGACCCCATACTTACTATTTTCAGTTCTCATAGTAGCTCCCTGACTAGAGTGAGCAACTATTTAAAAAACAGACATCCTTTAGCATTTAAATATCTCTTCTTACCCTATTCCATCTGTTCATTTGCTTGCAGCAGAAACCAGCTCTGTACAATTTGACGCTGATACTCTGGTCCCTGGAACTTGGTCCCCAAGTGATTGATCACTTGAATAAAAATAGGTCAACAATTGTCTATCACCTGTTAATTTGAAATTGAAGCAAGAAAAGTTTAGCTTAGGTTCAGATATATTTTTGAATTGATAAATTCTAAAACTGACTTTTTAAAAGATACTTTCCTGCCCATGTGAACTTGTAAGTCAACAAGTTCTCTAGAGTTGAAGAAAAAGAAAGAACCACACACAATATAAAGTTTCAGTGACTTGCTGGCTTTTTCACAGGGCTTTAGGACTTGGTTTCAGTCCCTTTGGAACTTCAGCCACATGCCCATTCTTATGAGACATCTTCAAATGCTTCCTCCTACTAACATGTCCCCTTTTTTTTACTTGCATGAGTTCTACCAGGTTCAAATATTCATGATCATAAGTATAACTCCCATTTTCAGAGATCTAAAACAAGGCAGAGGAAGATATGCTTCATTTTCAAAAATTACACAACTTATGAGATGAGAGGCAATAAAAACAGCTTAGTCATTTTGAATGCAAAGTTCTTGTTCTTTCTATCAAGGACTGCATTCAGAAATATTTGACTTTCACAAAATTCTTAGGACATGTGAGATGAAGAAGGTAAAGACAATATATTATAAATTAACACTAGTATATGTATGAATATTTAGGCAACATTTGAATATCAGACAATTAATATATATTTATTTTGATTAAACCATAAAATAAGGAACAGTAATGCTGTAGGGAATATCTCCAACTGCATATTGAATTAGAAAATAACAAATTGTACTCCTCTGACAGTTGAGTATTTAAGGAGTTTGCCCAAGAAAACTTGTCATCTTTGTTAAACTTTGAAACTAGAGACAGCTGATTTTTAAAGAATTTAACACATTAACAGTGGGATGTTATAACACATCTTTTTAAGACATGTCAAAGACAAGAATAATTATTTTTTCTTCCTGGGCTAATCCATCGTAAAATGACTATTATTTTAATAAAATATGTAGTGGAGAAACACAATAAAAATTAATTATGAGTATATAGAAAATGTTTTGTTCATGATACAGTAATAATTTCTTTAGAAGATATCTTCTGAAAGATAAGAAGTAATGAGGCTAATATAACATTGTCAAATGTCACAGAGCATCTTTAGCTAAAGTCAAAATTTGGTACCCAAATTTCGGTGACATATATTCTTATGTTTGTTTTCCTAAGTTTGTATGCAAGGGATTTTTTTTTTTTAATCCAAAAGGATGCCTAGATAAAACATAATTAAGTAAATGGCATGGCTTCTGTTCTTTTATCTGGACAAGGCAATACTGTGATCCATTATGAAGAGAGAAGAGGTAGAGATAAAAACAGAAAAAACTCCATTTAAGAGACTTTGGACACTGCCATTTGCTAAAGTGAAAAATTATGACATAGTTCTCATATAAAATAGCTTATTTACTGATATAAGTTAGTCTTTCTCCTTTAGGGAACAACAGGCAAAAAGTACAGTTTTCTTTGAAGGCATCAGCACAACTGGTACTACTCTAGTCTATGGGGTTTTTAGACTAGAGAACTGAACAAATGTGAGACACAATGAGGATTCTAATAATCTGAAAGAACTTTAAGAAACCACCTAATGCACTAGCTCCCTCAATTATGCCTAAAGAGATAACATGAATATTGATTTTGATTTAATATATCCTCAAACTTTATACATCTGGAGACATTTGGGAAATGAGATCAAATTGAAGCACAAGGCAACAAATTATTAGATTTAGTCACTTTTAAAATCCTCTCTTGGAGGTTTCCCTGGTGGAGCAGTGGTTAAGAATCCACCTGCCAATGCAGGGGACATGGGTTCGAGCCCTGGTCCAGGAAGATCCCACAGGCCACGGAGCAACTAAGCCCGTGCGCCACTACTGAGCCTGCACTCTAAAGCCCACGAGCCACAACTACTGAGCATGCGTGCCACAACTACTGAAGCCCATGAGCCTAGAGCCTGTGCTCCACAGCAAGAGAAGCCACCGCAACAGGAAGCCCATGCACGTAACAAAGAGTAGCCCATGCTCGCTGCAACTAGAGAAAGGCCACCAGCAGCAATGAAGACCCAACACAGCCAAAATAAAAACAAAAAGAAAAAAATCCTATCTTGGAAATTTCATTTCCTGGTAACACGTTAGACTGAATACTTGCAATGACATTTTCCCCTCCCTCAAGCTCTCACTTAAAGCAATAAGATATGCTGAAAAATATTTTTAATGTAACATCATCTTATTCATCTTCATCTATTCATCTTCAACTTCTATTCGTGAGTTGGTACTAAAGTCAGTCATAGTCTGTAAAGCAGATATTGAAGGCATTTGCCAAACCTTGTGGATTTGAACATAAGAGTTTTGAGACATGTGTGGTTTGGGAGAGAGAAAAAAAATCCACACAAGCTTATGCAAGGTTTAAGGTTTAAAAAACACCTTTTTATAAAACTAAATCCCAAATAGATTAGAAAAAAAAGTACCAACAAAAAAAATCTCTCCACATGGAGCTTATATTCTAATGGGGGTGTACAAGCAATAAATAAAATAATACACAGTTTTCTAATAGTAATAAATGCTATGGAGGAAATATAAAGCAGCAAGAGGGATAACAAGTATTATTAAGTTGACCTGTTAAATAATTTGGTCAGAAAGAGATGGCATAAAACATGACACTTGAGAAAAGATCTGAAGTATATAAAGGAATGAGTCATGAGGTATCTTTGAGCTGTGTGTTTCAGGCAAAGAGAATAGCCAGTGCAAATATGCAAGTGCCCCTTGCATTTTGGAGAAAAATCAAGGAAGCCAGTATGGCTGTAGAGTGATTAAAAAGGTTAATACAAAGAGATTCAATTGAAGGAGTAACAGGGGAACAGATTGTATAAGATCTTTGATGTAGGGTAACCATATGTCCAGTTTTGTCCAAGACAACCTTAGTTCACACTGTTGACTACTATAATTATGATTGGGCCCTCTTTTCATTTTCAAAAATATCCCTGTTTGGATAATAGATTATATGGTTACCTATTTCTAAGGAATTATAAATAATTTGGTTTCTCTTCTGGATCATATATAAAGGCACTGAAGGATTTGATCTGGTAAATCACTTGATTTTACATATATTTTAATAGAGCCACACTCATTTTTTAAAAAAAACAAATAGAGTGAAGCAGAGAAAAAATAGACTTTGTTAAACCAGTGAAGGTCATTGTGATTATCTGGGGTAACACCAATGGGAGCTCAGATCAGGTTGGTTTTGGCATGGATGAAAAAACTGGCTGGATTCCAGATATCTTTTGAAGATAAAAACAATGGAATTTAGTAACATATTGGATGTACAATTAAAAAGAAAGAATAAAATCAAGATTATGCTAATATTTTGCCTGGTGAAGAGAACAAGTGATGTTGCATTGACTGAGAAGGGGGTCAGAAGTTCATCTCTGGACAAAATAAATTTGCAATGAGTACAAATAGACAGTTGGATAAATAAGCATGGAGCTTGCAGAGAGGACTAGGCTAGAAACATAAACTGTAAGATATCATCCTCTGCTTAGTATTTGAGCCATGAGATTGGATGAGATCTTCAAACAAGTGAAAGCAGATAGAGAATATAAGTGACCCAAAGACTGAGATCTGGAGTAGGCCAAAATTCATCTCAAATATGAAGAAGATTCAGTAGAAAAGAAAGAGTTGATATTTCAAAAGAAAGTGAGGATAGGCATTGATGGAACTATATTCTTCAGTAGGCATGACTAGATGAGATTAGAATGAAGTCACCTAGCACTTATTTATGTTAACAGGAGACAAGGCAGGGTAAAATACATGATAGCAATGACATGGAAGTCCAAAAGTCTGTGCTTGGTATCAAAAATATAAAACCTGCATTGGTTAGGGGATTATAAATAAATAAATAAATAAATAAATATCATATACTTTTCCTTCATTGACTCATTCCCTCTCTTCACTCCTGCTGAATAAATATTTTCCTGAATTTTATGTTAATCTTTTATTTTTCTTACATTCTTTCATGGATTTCACCCTTTGTATATGTATCCTAATTAAAAATATTTAGTTTGGTGGGAGTAGGGCTTATCTTTAGCCTGATCATAATATAATCACCTTTACACAGTATCACACAAAACTGAGGTAATGTAGATTGTTGTAATGTAGATTTATGTAACTGCTACCCAATATCTGAGTCCCTCTGAGTCTGTTTTTTCATAATACCTATCTCAGAAGGTTGTTTTGAAAATTACACAAGTTAATGAACATAAAAAAGATTGCTTTGAAGTACAATATAAATTTTTATTTTTATATGTATTTATTTCATTACAAGTGATTAAGAGAAAAACAGTGAGTTGGTAAACTATTTCATGGATGCTAAATAACTGCCCAAACTTTAACCCTGACTCCTTTGGCTGTATTTGCATTTAACTTTAAAATCTGCTGGCTAGCTTTTCACAGATCATGTAAGGTAATTTTCTTAAAAAAAAATCAAAACACCCCTTTATTAAAAAAAATCTTGACATTGAAATACCTTTCCACTAATTTGTCAATCTTCTTCTTTCACTTTATTCTGAAAGATGTTTTCCAAAGTCAGGCTTCCTAGTCTTTATGGCAGATTTCGCCCTATCAGTCATCTGCAGCTCTATTCTTCAATTCAGTCTTCCTTTAATATAACTATTACCACCAAAGAGGCACAAGAATATATATATATATATATATATACGTCTCCATATATATAAATATATATGAAGATGTATATATATATATATATATATATATCACCTTTCAGTTACATTAATTTATTTAGTAATTAAAAGGATGGATAATTCCAGTTTTTGTTTGTTTCCAGACTATCAAACAGTGCAGGAAAGATATTGATGATCTGATACTCACTGAGTAAAAATGGAGATTCAAGGATAAAAATATGAAATGAGGCATATATTACAGTGAGTAAAGAAGTAGTCAAGTGATTAATGAGGGATATGTATGTAAAAAGAAGTGATCTAATTTTTGGATGTTTGAATTACCTTGGTAGGTGAAGCTTTTTTTTTTCTATTTTAATTTTTATCTCAAATTATACAAATAAATGTCATTGGACAAATTTATAAATAAACTTATCCTTACAGTTCTGAACTATATCTTTAATTGTAGTTTTCCACTGCAAAAATATAGTATCCATAATTTTTATAGACAACCAGAATATGTTAATATTATTTTCCCCTGGGATTTTTCTTTCTTTCATGTCATTCAGTATTTTTCTGAATTGTTTTCTTTTGATTTCTTCTTTTTGGTGAAGGGGGGAGAAAATATCAAACATCTCATTTATCAACTAAAACTTGACACATATCAATTTAAAGAGCATAGTATTTTTGATCTGAAAAAAAAAAGCAAAATAAAACTAGGTGGTCATGTGAATTACACGCAAGACCCCAAGACACCAAAACCAGTCTCTTCAGCCCTGTCATCAAGACATGAAATGATAGCATTCACTAAAGTGCAGTATCTGATTAATTATGCTGAAGGCATCAGTTAAATTAGATCTAGTCAAATAAAGCCAGACATGGAGTCATCCAATTTAGCTATTAAAAGGTTGTTAAGTACGTTTACTAATGTTATTTTGTTTGAGGAGCCAGTTCTCCATTCAGATATTTTAAAGTCTGAAATGTTTTTCTATTCATCCCTCAAAATGACAGGATGACCACTAAGAGTAAAAAAACCCAGAATCTTACAAAAGCAAAAACCATGTAAACAGAAGCAACTGCCTTTGAAAATAAGGAACAACCAAATGTGATTACAGGTTGCCTTCCTTCTCAGCATCCTGGGTGAGACAAGTTCTGTCACACAGGTTTATTGATATCAGTTTGCTGAGCTTTTTAATATTTTATTCCATTTTAATGTTTATTTTATTATGTTTTAACTATAGTGTATTTTTAATATGAGACTCAGAAGGGGTATTTTATAAATTAAATTATTAATTATAGTAAAGTCATAAAGAAATAGCTGATAATGAAAGGCTATATTAACAATTTATAATAGGAAAAATTTATAGTTGTCTATTGATCTTATAAAAAGATAAAGCACATCATTTAGAAAGAAAAGGCAAAGTGGATAGGACAAAAGGCCAAGAAGATAACTTTTAAGAATTGAAGTATCAAGGATATCAAGAATAACTACTACAGGTAACATTTCTAAAACCAAACCTTCAGATATTAAGGTATCATTTTACAGGGCAAAACAAATGTCAAATTAAGCATCAATTGCTAGCATTGTTTATCACACATATCTTTGTTTTTATTCCAAATGTAACTTTAAAAATATATAAGTAGGCACTGTCTGTACTCCCATTTGGCCTAATCTCTACTTTAGGTTCATAAACATAATGTTGTTAGTATAGCTCAAGTGATCAAGAATGGCAACTGATTTAGCTAACCATTATCTCATCTAGAAGTGATGTGCTTTTTAAAAATATATATATTATTATTTAAGTTTCAAAATGATTGAAATATTTTGTGTCTAGATAGGGAGGTCTATGGAGGGTGTCTTGGGCTGTGAGTAGCAACAGCCAGATTGGGGATAGCTAAGTCACATTAAGGATTGGCAATGTCAAAAGAAGCCCTGAGGAGCCAGAGTTTGGATACAGGTAAATAGTGAGGATCACAGCACAAAGTGTAATAGACATTAGGCAGAGTGATAATAACAGACTTAGAGAAATTTGTGAGTGCAATACAAATAGTATGTCCAAAAGGGAAACAAAAGAGAAGAAACAGGATCCAGAAGAACAAAAGGTCAGTGCAAAGTAACAGGGCAGTAGTTAAAATGTACAAAGACTAAGAAAATATTTTACATTAAATGAACAATTTTTTTTATCTTAGAATCACTTAGGGTGCTTTTGAGGCCTAATGTCAGAAAGTCTCCAAATTGAAATGGTTTAAAAATAAGCCACGAAGCAGAGTTATTATGTGCCACTTTAAGAAAGCATCTAAACTCTGTTCTTTCTGATATATATGTTTATTATATTATATATATAATACACTGAATATGTAAATATATAATATATAGAAATGCTGGATATATACATATAATACACACACACACACACACACACACACACACACACACACAAATATATAACCTTTTGGTGACCAATGGTAAATGCCAGTGAATCAAGCGTACTCAGGTTAAAGTAGGAATATGTGCTGAGTACCCTCACTTGTTCTTGTGCTAAAGGCTCTGATAAAATGAAGCCCAGTGAAGTTTGGAATTTTCTTTGTGCAACAGTTTCCACAGGTGTCAATTAGTTATCTTTTGCTGGGAGCCGCCAAAAAACTTGTTAATTCGTTTTATCTATTTGAAATTTCATTTAAAATGTTATTGGAGCTATAGACTTAACTGAGACTAAAAGAGCTATTATGTGGTAATTTTAGGGCTATACTGAGAAAATGGGTTTATAACTTAACTTATTTTTATCATCTTCCTGCCAACAACCTTACCTCATTCAGCCTACAAAATAAGGTGCTTTTCCAAATACAAAATGTTATACTTTTATGAGAAATTTTGATCCACCACGTGGATTTATTGTACTAAAGATGCCATTTTTAATGCTCTCTCAAAATTTTGTTAAAAATAAAATATTTAGTAGAAATTGATGAAAAAATTGAATGGGAAGAAAAAAGGAGTAGAGTGGGCTCCATGCTTCTTATGATTTGCTGTTCAAGACTACCGTCAGCGTCTAGTTCTTTCTCTTTGTTCTGCAGTGGTCTGTGTTGGCTTCATCACATTGATGGTCCCTGTTGTAGTCAAAAATGGCTACCTATGACAACTGGAGGGCATACTTTCATTTATCATGTTCTTCAGGAGAGAGAGAGACAGAAAAACAGCATTCTCTGAAATAAGCAACAAAACAAAACTATAGTAACAAAAATTCTTTCCTTCCACATGATTGGCACTACGTAGTTAAGAGGACTAAACCTAGACCAATAACTAGTCTCAAGGATGTCATGCATTCATTGGCTTGGACTTATTAGAATCGCCCCTCTGAATATGGAGGTGAGGGTAACAATTGAAAAAAATTGAAGCTTTGGGAATATAGAGAAAGGGGGGAAATTGTTGTATGGTCTGTAAAATATGAAAAATTGACTTGTTTGGTTCAGAATAGGAGTAAATCCCTTCCTAGGACTTGAAGCAGAAAATGATATGAAAGGGACGAGGCATTTTGGCTAACTGGTTAATCGCATTTTCTTTGGAAAGTGATCAACCTGGGTACAAATGATGGCTCTGCCGTTTTTCATTTTTGAGACCTTGAGAAACCGTTTAGCCTTTCTATAACTTTTTCCCTTCATTTGTAATAGGAATAATACCACTACCTACATCTTGGGAAACTGAACTATATAATGTACATAAAACACTGACATAAAACTATGCCTGGCCCATAGTAAATGAAAGGAACTATTTTTATTGTTGTTATTAATGTTGCTTTTATTATATTTTTATTATTCTATTTTTTTTTTTGTTTTTAGATAAACTCCTTGCAAAAATGGAAATTCTTCTTATGTAGGGAAGAAGAGTTTCCAAAGTATAGATGCAGAGACAAATAAGGGAAGTTTGAAGAACAAATCACAATTAAGAATAGCTCCAGGGCTTCCCTGGTGGCGCAGTGGTTGAGAGTCCGCCTGCCGATGCAGGGAACACGGGTTCGTGCCCCGGTCCGGGAAGATCCCACGTGCCGCAGAGCGGCTGGGCCCGTGAGCCATGGCCGGCCGTTGAGCCTGCGTGTCCAGAGCCTGCGCGTCCAGAGCCTGCGCTCCGCAACAGGAGAGGGCACAACAGTGAGAGGCCCGAGTACCGCAAAACAAAACAAAACAAAACAAACAAACAAAAAAAAGAATAGCTCCTAAATATTTACTAGCAATAGTAGTATTTGAGGTGAACATGATGAAAAAAGGATTTCTCATGGGTGAGTATGGTTAAAGAGGTCAAAAACTGATCAGGACAAAGATGAGCTGTGAAAGATTATTAACACATATCTGCTTCTTGTTACTGGGCATATGTAAGATGCTCTATCTATTGATAAAATGCCACATCAGGTTCTCTACATATTTAATATCACATTTACTCTATAAAACTATTTATCAAAATTTAATTTAGTTTCCTAATACCTACAAATTAATTTTTTTATTTAGCTTTGTGATCGTTTTACTGGGAAAAAAAATTGACAAATAGAGACTTGAACATTAATAAAAAATTTTCCCTCAGGAAAATATTGTATTTGGAAATACTAACAAGTATTCCTAATATCTAAGAAAACTAGTAATTATTTTGCAACCACTGATGATATCACAGAGCAGCATAAGCAGAATATGTGCTTAATTATGTGATGTAACTTGTTCTTGGCTCAGTGACTGGTCCTAAGGGGCAGGAAATCATGCCACAGTAAAGTAATCAAAGATGCTGCCTGGGCTTCCCTGGTGGCGCAGTGGTTGAGAGTCCGCCTGCTGATTCAGGGCACATGGGTTCGTGCCCCTGTCTGTGAGGATCCCACATGCCGCAGAGCGGCTGGGCCCGTGAGCCATGGCCGCTGAGCCTGCACGTCCGGAGCCTGTGCTCTGCAACGGGAGAGGCCACAACAGTGAGAGGCCCGCGTAGTGCAAAAAAAAAAAAAAAAAAAAGATGCTGCCTAGTTAAAGAGCTTAAATTGTATGGCTAACATTTCTCAGAACAAAGTTATCACAGCCCACTTGAAACAGCAAAACAAAAATAATAATACCATTATAGTGATAGTTCCTGTGGAAATTAATGATATATGCCTAGAGATGCGTCTGAATCCAATGCCAAATTTACTTTGTAATCATTTTATGAGATGGAGAAAACCTGAAGTGAAAGAACATCAGTAATTACAAAGATAACTACAGATATCTACCTTTGTCACAATCACTGTTTTTCATTGTTTCTAGCAATTACTAATTAGTAACATTCAACAAGTTATAAGGGTAGAAAAAAGTTTAATTAAACTATACAGGAAAGTTTATATTCATAAATAGTATATTTAGTTGTAGTCCTATGTTAAGAACTGTAGATAGCTTTACAGTTTATTTAATCAAAAAAGCTTCCAAATGATTCAAACGTGAAAGCTATCATACAGATCTCAACCTCCTACTGCTTTCAGTTCGTCTATATTTTACTATGTTCCAGTTTCTAAGCCATTTCATATATAATGTCCATATGTCTACAGAATGTAGAGAGGATGCTTCTAAGAAAAGCCACAGTAGAGGAATCATTTCATTTCTCCCATTTTAATGGGCAGAAAGAAGATTGCAGTGCTGCAATAAACGTCAAAAGTTCTCCTACAAGCCAGGACCCAAAGAGTGTATCACAGCTTGTCAAGGCCTCTGAAGGCAATTACTTGTGCCACTTTTCTATTATAATAGCAGCAAAGCCTCTGCAAGGTCTCATGATCAAAAACACTGATTTATTCTTGTCACAGGCCTTCAGTCTTCCTCTAGCTTTTAATTAATTTTAATTTTTTAAATTCAATCCCACTTACATTCTTCTTTTCCTTGTATGCCTTCTGTTATACATAAGATAAAGCCGGTGCTGAACCTCATCACTACATAGCTATGGCCATAGGAAACTTGGGTGGGGGGTACTCAGCCACTGTAGATTGACACCACAATTGATAGCTCAATATGTAAATTAGAATTACTTAAAATGTGAATAGCTGCAACAAATCTTCGTTTATAATGTGATTTTAACTCTATTATATTTTAACTCTACATGGACTTGTTTAAACAGTTCTTCAAAGTAGAATATACAAATGTGTGTTTACATGACCACATCCCCTTGAGCGACAGAGGTTCTTAAAACCTTGAATTTTAATGAGACATACTTTTATTTAAATACAATAAATACAATGAATAAATGACTGCCTGGTAGAAAAGTTTCATGGTTGAATATGGAGTCAGGATTTTTATCCTGGTTTTGCCATTCACTATTATTGTAACCAAAAGCTATTTATGTAACCTATCTAAGTTTTCTTACGTGTAAATTGAAAAAAAACAATAATACATATCTTGTAGTGTTGCTGTAAAGATAAGAAAATTCAGATGGTGTGCTTAGCATTCAGTAAATGATCAGTACAAATAATAATAATTATTATTATAATTATTAAACTTACAGCCATAAGGTTTTCAATCTTGTGTATTTTTTTCAGCAAATGTTCAGTTCAGACTTTCTTTCTTTTACTAACTTATTTAGAGTTCATTTCTCCCTGTCACAGTTTGACTATGAGCTAATTCTATAATCAACTTAATTGACAGCATTCTCACCCAAATATAATAAGTAAAATATAGATGCAATATGAAATATTGCATGTAATCAATTTTAAATCAAAATATTATTTTGTTATATGCATCTCTATTATCATGGATACTTGGAGGTACCTATATATTTACAAATAAGGCAATATATTTTATGTCTCAAATATATTTGAATAAGCATGAATAACTTTTCATCATGAATGCTACACTAGACTTTTTATAACATTAGAATGATTAAATATATTTTCAATAAATCCAGAGCCCAAAGATACCATGTAAATTATAAAGACTGACTAGCACATCTAGGAGCCTAAAGGGTTGATTCTCAGAAAGACTCAACATGTTTTTTTTTTTCTGTTTGTGATGTGTCTATCTAGAGGCTTTAATAATTAAAAAGTAAATAACTCTATAAAAATTTTGAACATCATAGACAATTATATTTCCAAAGATAAAATTTATATATTTAAAGATGGAAATATTTCAATGTAAATATTTTAGTGAGAAGATCATAGGATATATGTATTTGCTAACATCTACCCTTAACCAAAACAGTCAGCAACTAGGAAAATCTTATTCACACATTCAGCATTATTCCTGATTTTGGTTTTATCATGAGTCCTTATCATATTATAAATCCTAAATGTAATCAGAATGCTGCCCCTAAATTTAATTCTAAATCTGTTTCCTAAATTACTCCTTTTCTAGATTACTACAGCATCTGTGAAGTGAAAAGTTACAGGAGACTAAAAGCAATTTTGAGGCTATACAGTCACAAATGCAAATCTGAACTCTCTTCTCAGCCCTATCAGTTCATCAGACTCTTTCATAGAAGAGTGGGGTCATGGATTCCCAACATGGCTAATTAGCATATCAGCTGTTGGCCATGATCCTTTCCAGTGATTATTCCAAAGATGACCTGATGAAATAAAATCTTATATAACACAATCATTTGCAAATGTCAGCATTGCCTCTTAAGTCAAAAGAGATGGATTCTTGTCCCAGACTCTCACTTAGTCTTTATTCATGCATTAGGTATTAGTGAATGTTGCATTTGAGACACAAGCCCATGACTTCTTACTCCAGGGACAAGACAGACGTGTTAAGGGTATTGTAGCTTACAAAGTACAGCACCTAATAATTATGTGGCTAAATATTCTAAGATTTAGTTTCCTCCATATAAATAAAGTTAATAACACTTTTTAAAGTTAATTTGATAATTTGCGTAATATATGAAAGAATGGTCTTAAATACAAAGTTCTGTACACATGAAAAATGTCCTTTTCTTGGGATATCATTTAGACAATGACATTTTGTATTGACAAACATAAAATACACTGTGATATAAAAGCTCAGATACCAAGAGAGGAAATGCCAAAGAAACAGTTAGGAAGCAATTTGAAATAGAATTAATTTTATTCTTCTCAAGTTCTTAAAATGATATCCTCTGCTTTTTATATATCTGACATTCTGCTAGGCTTCTTAAATTCATTCTACTAGGCAATTCCTTTGAAGTCAGATTATGTATTCCTTATTTGAAACCCTTATGCTTGTGTTAAGATGAAACATATTTGCCTTTGAGAGTAAAAAAAAATTAGGTATATATGTATAATATATATGAAGGGAGCACAGTGCTAGATATTTTATTGTTGTTAAAGCTCTTTTCTCCTCACAAGGAAGTCCACTGTAACTGTCACACAAACTCACAGTGTCCACTGTAAGTTTTGTGATAGACAGCGACAAAGACAGACATGTTAATCAGATGGTCAATTTCAAATTTAGTGATTTTGTGTTATTTAAAGAGACAGCAGGAATTGTGACTTGAACACATGGCTCATTACACAGGAATTTCAGTCTAGCCTGTCCATGAACAGGTTAAAATCTCTCTTTTGCTTTCGTTTATCTTTATACCTTCCTTGTTAAAATAAAAAATGCAAAACAGCATTACAAAAGAAATGACAAAACAAAAGAAAGTCATTATAAAGTGTGAACCAAAGGTATCCAATTAAGTACACGCACAAATTTTTCTAACAAGTAATGAAATTCTTAAAAACTTCTTGTGTTACTTAGAAACGATAACAACTGCCATATAATAACCTCAAATCTAACAAATACTTAGCATTTTCCACATTACGCTAGAAGTCAATATATTTTTTAAAAATAAGCTGAGTCATGAACACTAAGGGTGAAGTTCAAAATTGTTTTTGTCGCTCCAATCCAAGTTGTTTTATATATTAAATAAGCTGTAATAAAACATTCCTGTTATATTCATGACCCCACCTTTCTTTGCTTTTATTTAATGTCATGAAATTATGTTTGGCTTAAGGAAGTGTTTCTCTGTTACATGCACTATCCTGAAATCCAACCACAAAATACAATTTGAACTGTGACTGCCATGCTTTCTCTCTGTTTTGAAGATAACATTTACATTAATAGTATATACATCATAAATACATATTGGAAAGAAGAATTATAAAGAATTATAACTACTCTCTGATTTGGAAAGGATGTTTTTTGCTCTATCTTTTTAGAATTAAACAATATAGTTTTGCCAGGTTTTGAAAATTTACACAAGTGAAATCATACCATACATTCTCTTTTGTGGCTTCCTGAATAGTATTTCATTGTATTGATATATCACAATTTTTTTTTTATCCCCTCCACTGCTTCCACTGGATGTTTGGGTTGTTTCCATTTTAAGGCTATTATAAATACTGCTTCAGGCCCATTATGTATGCTCATTGGAAAATGAGGTTTTATGGGATAAACCTTAAGAATGGAATAGCTGAGTCATAGGTTATACATTTCATCTTACTCAGATATGTCAAAAATATGTGTATTTGTGTGTGTTTGTGCATTACAAAAGATATGAATTCCATGAATTCCCATGTTTACTAGTTCAGAAAGTCTTGCTTTATCATTATGATATGCTGAGTTGTATGACTTATGTACTCTTATATTACTTAAGTAATACCATTTTTAAAGTTTTTATCAGTCTTTCCTCATTTGAATATTTTTTCTTGTCTTCTCCTCTTTTAATATTTTCTAGTCTCAGGAAAATAATGATACTACTGGCCTTTTCAATATTTTCTTATTAATAATATCTTTCCTGGGCCTGTTAATTAAGCATGTATTGAATGGACAAAGTGTAAATAAGTAAATCTCCTTTTTCTAAAGAACTCCAGAGGTTTACTCACAAGATATATAGGAATGGAGAGAATAAGAGATTTTTTTGTTCTTTCATTTTGCTTGAAGGAAGTAACCTACCATCTATTAAAAGTACTACATTCTACATTTTTTTAAAGTGCTTATACCATTTAATTAAGATTGTTTACAAATATGATAACAGAATGGCTACAAAGCGATTTTCTTACTTTAAAAGCTGTTGACACATTTGTAAATGAGAGAATTACAGTACTTGTGAAACTGGCAGTACTCAGTGAACATCAGTTCCCCTGTCAGCCCTTCTTTATTCCCAGTTTTTAGACATGCATTATATTTTATAATCCGTATGTACTGTGACATGTTTTATTGTAAGACTTGAGAGGGGAAATCATCCCCTCAAAGTCCCAGTCCCAAAATCACAAATAAATCTTTTGACTTTCTCATTCATTTAGATTTCTAAATTTAAAAGGATTGGAGAAACTGGTTTTTGAACGAGAACAACCATAATAGTATTTTTATTGATGGTTACAGTAGAATAGAGTCAAACTCACCTGAATCTACATTAAGACAAACATCTTAATTTTTGAAGGTCTTCTTAAGGAAATTTAACTATGGTGCCTCCGTCAAGGTCTGCTTCAGAAAAATGAAAATGATGACATGTATTTTAACAAGTAGAACTTATTATAAAAAACGTTTAAACATGTATTAGCTTCAAAAATGGAGTAATGAAGTATCACAGAGATGATAATCATATGGGATAGCCACCATCTCTACAACTGTGGGAACAAAGAGAACAAAGGATTTTGAAGCTGGGGACCCACAGGGCTGGGACTGAGATCTCTGAAGAACAGGTCCTCACCGGCTGGACTAATATCTTTGAGATTGGAGGAAATACCAGTTGAAACAAGGGCATGAATTTCTAAGAAGAGGGCACTGCTTGGCTTAGACTAGTAATTTAAGGGGCACAATGTTGCTGATTCTGGTAGTCTGAAAAAAAAAAAATCCTGGAAATTGAAACCAATGGCTGTTACTGGAATGAACAGCCACTGCCTTGGTGCATAGTTATTGCTTCTGTGAAGGTTTCAGGAACAGGAAACAAACAGAAAGGAACAGGTCTGTTTTTCCTCCTCAAGCCTACTAATCTCGTTTCCTAGCACCTCCCAAATGGCAGGGTATAACAGGGAACCAGCCCGCAAAGGTGAAATGTGGTTTGCCAAGTCCCTGCCCTAGCAACGCAAAATGCCTAGAAGAGTGGGTTTGAAGCTAAAAGACAATAGCTTAAAAACAGGCACACATGGAATTTTATAAAATCCTTCATCCCTTAACTAATAAAAAAAGTATAACAACCATCACCTGATGAATGAACTTCAATTTTCTGAAGGATAAAAACATTATGTTTTCTTGTGTGTGTTTGCTATTGGCTTTGAGTATTGCTTCTCCTGAATGATTAAAAGACACCCTTCCCCTAAAAAGAAGCAATGGATGAGATATGGAATTCAATATATTTCATAATGATCTAAAAGAAAATATATTTCTATTTTACACACACACATGTAGTCCCTGAAAGAAATTTATATGTTTGCAGAACAAAGGAAACCGAAAACAATATGAAAAGACAACCCTCAGAATGGGAGAAAATATTTTCAAATGAAGCAACTGACAAAGGATTACTCTTGTATGTCAAAATATACAAACAGCTCATGCAGCTAGATATCAAAAAAACAAACAACCCAATCAAAAAATGGGCAGAACACCTAAATAGACATTTCTCCAAAGAAAACATACAGATGGCAAAGAGGCACATGAAAAGATGCTCAGCATCATTAATTATTAGAGAAATGCAAATCAAAACTACAATGAGGTATCACCTCACACTGGTCAGAATGGCCATCATCAAAAATCTACAAACAATAAATGCTGGAGTGGGTGTGCAGAAAAAGGAGCCCTTTTACTCTGTTGGTGGGAATGTAAATTGATACAGCCACTATGGAGAACAGTATGGAGGTTCCTTAAAAAACTAAAAATAGAACTACCATATGATGCAGCAATCCCACTCCTGGGCATATACCCAGAGAAAAAAATAATTCAAAAAGATTCATGCACCCCCAAGTTTATTGAAGCACTGTTTACAACAGCCAGGACATGGAAGCAATCTAAATGTTCATTAACAGAAGAATGGATAAAGAAGATATGGTACATATATACAATTGAATAATACTCAGCCATAAAAAGGAATGAAATTGTGCATTTGCAGAGATGTGGATGGACCTAGAATCTGTCATACAGAGTGAAGTAAGTCAGAAAGAGAAAAACAAATATCGTGTAATATCGCTTATATGTGGAATGTAGAAAAATGATACAGATGAACTTATTTGCAAAGCAGAAATAGAAACACAGACGTAGAGAATGGACATAAAGATACTGGGGGTTGGGGGGAGGGTGGGGGGATGAATTCGGAGATTGGGATAGACTTATATACACTACTATGTATAAAATAGATAACTAATGAGAACCTCCTGTATAGCACAGGGAACTCTACTCAATGCTCTGTGGTGACCTAAATCAGAAGGAAATCCAAAAAAGAGGAGATATATTTATACATTTAGCTGATTCACTTTGCTGTACAGCAGAAACTAACACAACACTGTAATGAACTACACTCCAATAAAAATTAAAGAAAGCTATATGTTTACTCATAAATATAGGTGGTTAAATATAGAGAATAAGAGGAAAAAAGATAACACAGAAGTATTTAGTTTTGAAATTTAAAAAGTCTTCTTAAGTTTGTGATATAAAGGTTGCTTCTACATTCATGCTATCATGATTATATTGGTATTATTTTCTCACTAGAATGATTAAATATAATTCAAATAGTAAAAGAGCAATGACTCATGCTGTATTGTTTAATGCATCATCAAGGTGTCAGTTGTGTTTAAACTGATAAATTCTATCTTCCAGTTGTTTTATTGTGAAGTATAAAATCCCACAAATCAAAACTATTATTCTAATATGGAAAAATTATTTTTAAAGAGTATGTGGATGAAAACAAAATTTAGTATAATTTTGTCTTTAAGGAACACATGCAATTGTTAATAGGAACCTTGTGATGCTCATAGTTATTGGTAAAGCTTGGTTATGGAGACATGGATTTTTATATTATTACTATTATTATCCACTACATTCATTCATTCATGTCTGATATATACGTATAATATAGGCATAATATGAATTTTTAACTATATTTGGATTTATTTGCATATTAAACGTGGGTCTTCAGGAAATGAAGATAGTCATGTACATCAGTTGGAATAAAAGTATTAAAGCAGGGCTTCCCTGGTGGTGCAGTGGTTGAGAGTCTGCCTACCGATGCAGGGGACAAGGGTTCGTGCCCGGTTCCGGGAAGATGCCACATGCCGCGGAGCGGCTGGGCCCGTGAGCCATGGCCGCTGAGCCTGCGCGTCCAGAGCCTGTGCTCCGCAACGGGAGAGGCCACAACAGTGAGAGGCCCGCCTTCCGAAGTATTAAAGCAGTGGCATGGGGCTTCCCTGGTGGCGCAGTGGTTGAGAGTCTGCCTGCCGATGCAGGAGACAGGGGTTCGTGCCCCGGTCCGGGAGGATCCCACATGCTGC